>NW_020838010.1:5267533-5272235 GCF_003676395.1 Aethalodelphis obliquidens
AAAAAAAAAAAAATATATATATATATATATATATATATATATATAAGCACTTTAAGAAACACTTTCAATACAAGTTTTAGCTTAATATACAATTACAGGTGTTCCAAGGAGCTGCTATTTCTAAGATTGTTTTTCTAGCACAGTTCTGGAGAGCCAGCTGGGAGCTCAGACCAGAATTATTTTCTTAGCCAAGGAGAGATATAAGACAGAAGACCTTTAGTTGTCCTTCGTTGTTTTTTTTTTTTTATTTCTCTTAAAGCGTTGATTTGCTATATACTGAAATACTCACCTAAGAAGTAGGAGTGGAGAGGGAAAAACATGTTAAACCAGAATTCTGTTTCAGATAAAGTTCAGGGCCAGATTTTTACCCTCATCTTAACCTCTGGTAATAATAATGTTTACGTTCAAATTACGCTTAACATTGTCATTTCTAGAAAAGTATGGGATGTAAAACTGCTCCTAATAAGAAAAAATCTCTGGATTGAAAATGCTTATTAACCACTAATTGGCATTAATAGCATTCCAAACCCATCCACCTACCACCATGAGAGAAGTCCAGAGTGTGGCATGATGGGCCACACTCTGAATACCCTCCTTTAGTGAATGGCAACTGCCATATCGTGGGAGTATATCACTCAAAACAAAAAAACACAATTCCTAATTCCCTCCAAATGCTCACTAAAATTAGTATAATAAATTCAACTTCCTTTTCGATGTCTTACCCATCTGAAGGAAGCCTTCAGATTGCAATTCAGATTCTAATCCTTCTGTTGCTGCTCTTAACTGGGAATGGAGGTGGAGGGTTCTGCCACTCACTGGCACTTCTCTCAAAAGTCCAGTGGTCCAGTAGTCAAGATCTCTCCCTCTATGTTGCTGACCTTGTGGATTGTGGTTGGCTGGCCACTCTCTGCACACATTTCTACTCACTTGAAGACCTACTCATTTGAAGATCAATGATTCCAGACTACCTGGAATTCTTTGCCCTCTACTAGTTGCCCACACTCCTTTCCACAGTAAGATTTCTGGCTGCTCATCCATAATCAGGATGCCCTGGGTATGCAGTTGCACACTTTCCTTTCCACTAAGAAACCAGATTTGATTGCTATTATAGTTGGAATTTCCTATCCACTGACAGATTTCTTGTCTGCTACCACTGTAGCTGGAGTTTCTGGCCCACTATAGCTGTCCATTTTCGTTTCCAGCATGACCCAGGATAACCTATTGTCAGGATTCTAGAGTTTCCTGCTGACTCTGAGGCAAGACTTCCACTACTTCTATTATAGTTTGCTTCTACCACACTCCAGTATTTTCCTCATACTAGGAGACTCTCTCATGTCCTTAATTATGTTTCTTCACCAAATTTGCACTTGGGGACAAAAACCAATGCCAGTCACATCCACAGAGTTCTTCCTGATAAGCTAGTTGTATATAATACAGCTTAGCTGGCCATGTATTCCCCCCCTTTCTTCAGATAAGCATTTACTCATATGGATCAGACAACATTAATAACTAGTCTAGAAACAAATGCCACTGCAATTCATTTGGGATGATACTTTTTCCTCTCTTCCTTCAAATCAGCACTTACTTTCAATTGATCAAGCCGCATAACTAACTTGCCCAGGATCCTATATCACCAGAATTAATTTTGGTATTAGAATTTGTTCCCCTCCTCTCTCAGATTAGAATTTACTTAAACAACACAAATACTAGCCTAGAAACAAACATAACCTCATATAATTTGAGAAGTGACTTTTTCTTCTCCCTCTTCAGAGAAGGGATTACTTATATGAATTGGACCCCATGAATACAGGCATATCTTGGAGATATTATGGGTTTGGTTCCAGACGACCACAACAAAGCAAATATTGCAATAAAGTGAACCACACAAATTGTTTGGTTTCCCAGTGCATATAAAAGCTATGTTTACACTATACTGCAGTTTATTAAGTATGTAATAGCATTATATCTAAAAAATATGCATAACTTAATTAAAAATACTTTACTGATAAGAAATACTAACCATCATCTGAGACTTCAGTGAGTCAAAATCTTTTTGCTGATGGAGGGTCTTGCCTGGATGTTTCGTTTGTTTTGTTTTGTTTTGTTTTTTGCGGTACGCGGGCCTCTCACTGCTGTGGCCTCTTCCGTTGCGGAGCACAGGCTCCAGATGCGCAGGCTCAGCGGCCATGGCTCACAGGCCTAGCCGCTCCATGGCATGTGGGATCTTCCCGGACCGGGGCACGAACCCGTGTCCCCTGCATCGGCAGGCGGACTCTCAACCACTGCGCCACCAGGGAAGCCCTTGCCTGGATGTTGATGGCTGCTGACTGATAAGGGTGGTAGCTGCTAAAGTTTGGGGTGGCTGTGGCTATTTCTTAAAGTAAAACAACACTGGGGCTTCCCTGGTGGCAGGGTCCAGAGCCTGTGCTCCTCAAGAGGCCACAACAGAGAGAGGCCCACATACCTCAAAAAAAATAAAAAATAAAACAATACTAAAATCACATCAAAAAGAATAAAATACCTAGGAATAAACTTACCCAAAGAGGTGAACGACCTATATTCTGAAAACTATAGAAGATTAATGAAGGAATTTGAAAATGATACAAAGAAATGGAAAGATATTCCATGTTCTTGGGTTAGAAGAATTGATATTGTTAAAATGGCCATACTACCCAAAGCAATCTACAAATTTAAAGCAGTTCCTATTGACAGATGAATGGACAAAGATGTGGTACACGCACACACACACACACACACACACACAATGGAATACTACTCAGCCATAAAAAAGAATGAAATAATGCCATTTGCAGCAACATGGATGGACCTAGAGATTATCATACTAAGTGAAGTAAGTCAGAAAGAGAAAGACAAATACAATATGATATCACTTATATGTGTAATCTAAAATATGACACAAATAAACTTATTTACAAAACAGAAATAGATTCACAGACATAGAGAAAAGACTTGTAGTTGCCAAGGGGGAGGTGGGTGGGGAAGGGATGGATTGGGAGTTTGGGACTGGCAGATGCAAACTATTATATATAGAATGGATAAACAACTGTATAGCACAGGGAACTATATTCAATATCCTGTAACAAACCATAATGGAAAAGAATATGAAAAAGAATATATATATATATATATATATATATATATATATAAAGGAATCACTTTTCTGTATAACAGAAACCAACACATTTTAAATCGACTATACTTCAATAAAAAATAAATTAAAAAAATAAATAAAGCAGCCCCTATCAAAATACCCATTACATTTTTCACAGAACTAGAATAAATCATCCTAAAATTTATATGGAACTTCAAAAGACCACAAGTAGCCAAAGTAATCTTGAGAAAAAAGAACAAAACTGGAGGTTATCATGCTTCTGACTTCAGACTATACTACAAAGTTATAGTAATCAAAACAGTGTGGTACTAGCACAAAAACAGACACATAGATCAATGGAAAAGAACAGAGAGCCCAGAAATAAACCCCCACAGCTATGGTCAATTAATCTATGACAAAGAGGCAAGAATATACAATGGAGAAAATACAGTGTCTTCAATAAGTGGTGCTGGGAAAATCTCAACAGCTACATGTAAAAGAATGTGATTAGAACATTTCCTCACATCATATACAAAAATAAACTGAAAGTGGATTAAAGACCTAAATATAAAACCTGAAACAAAGGCAGAACACTTTTTAACATAAATTGTAGCAATTTTTTGATCTGCATCCTAAGGTAAAAGAAATAAAAACAAAAATAAACAAATGAGACCTAATCAAACTTGAAACCTTTTGCACAGCAAAGGAAACCATCAACAAAATGAAAAGACAACCTACAGAATGGGAAAAATATTTGCAAACAATATGACCAAAAAGGGGTTGATATCCAAAATACATAAAAAACTCATACAGCTCAATATCAAAAAAACTAAACAAACCAATTAAAAAATGGGCAGAAGACCTAAGTGACATTTTTCCAAAGAAGACATACAGATAGATGGCTAACAGTCACATGAAAAGATGTTCAACATCACTAATTATTAGAGAAATTTAAACCAAAACCACAATGAGATATCACCTCATACCTGTAAGAATGATGGTCATCAAAAAGTCTACAGTTTACAAATGTTGGTGAGGATGTGGTGAAAAGGGAACCCTAGTACACTACTGGTGGGAATGTAAATTGATGCAGCCATTATGGAAAATGGTATGGAGGTTCCACAAAAAATTAAAAATAGAACTACCATATGATCCAGCAATTCCAGTCCTATGTATATATCCAGAAAAAAGACAAAAATACTAATTCAAAAAGATACATACACTCCAATCTTCACAACAGTATTATTTACAATAGACAAATGGAAGCAACCTAAGCATCCATCAACAAATGAATGAATTAAAAAGGGAAGAGATATGGGAACATATGTATATGTATAACTGATTCACTTTGTTATAAAGCAGAAACTAACACACCATTGTAAAGCAATTATACCCCAATAAAGATGTTAAAAAAAATGTGGTATACATATACAGTGGAATATTACTCAGTCATAAAAAGCATGAAATTCTGTCATTTCCAACAACATGGATAGACCTAGAAAGTATTCTGCTTAACAAAATGTCAGACAGAGAAAGACAAATACTGTATGATATCACTTATATGTGGAATCTAAAAAATGAAACAAATGG
>NW_020838010.1:5272335-5320570 GCF_003676395.1 Aethalodelphis obliquidens
AGCACAGGGAATTATAGCCATTATCTTATAATAACTTTTAATGGAGTATAATATGTAAAAATAATGAATAACTATGTTATAGACCTGAAACTAATATAATAAATCAACTATACTTCAATAAAAAATCAATAAAATTCTGATAAAAGTGAATAAAGCATTTTAATCTATAGGAAGGAAGGAGGGAAGGAAGGAAGACAACAATGAAGTTTGCCACATTGACTGATTCTTCCTTTCATGAATGATTTCTCTGTAGCATGCAACGCTGTTTGATGGTATTTTACCCAGAGTAGAACTTCTTTCAAATTTAGAGTCAATCCTCTCTAACCCTGCTGCTGCTTTATCAACTAAGTTTATGTAATATTATAAATCCTTTGTTATCATTTCAAAATCTTCAGAGCATCTTCACCAGGAGTAGATTTCATCTCAAGGAACCACTTGCATTGCTCATCCATAAGAAGCAACTCCTCATCCATTGAAGTTTTATCATGAGATTGCAGCAATTCAGTCACATCTTAAGGCTGCAACCTTAATTCTAGTTCTCTTGCTATTTCCACGACATCTGTGGTTACTTCATCCACTAAGTCTTGAACCCCTCTAAGTCATCCATGAGTGTCAGAATCAACTTCTTCCAAACTCCTGTTTATTTTTATATTTTGACCTCTTACCTTGAATCATGAATGTTCTTCATGGCATCTAGACTGGTGAACACTTTCCAGATTTTCAATTTACTTTGCCCAGATCCATCAGAGAAATCACTGTCTATGGCAGCTATAGCCTTACAAAATATATTTTTTAAACAATAAAACTTGAAAGTTGAAATGACTCCTTGATCTATAGGTTGAAAAATCATGTGTTAGTAGGCATGGAAACAACATTGATCTCATTGTACATCTCTATCAGAGCTCTTGGGTGACCAGGTGTATCGTCAATAAGCAGTAATATTTTGAAAGGCATCTTCTTTTCTGAGCAATAGGCCTCAATAATGGGCTTAAGATATTCAGTAAACCATGCTCTAAACAGATGTGCTGTCATCAGGGCTTTATTGTTCCATTTATAGAGCACAGGCAGAGTCAATTTAGCATAATTCTGAAGGGCCCTAGGATTTTCAGAATGGTAAATGAGCATTGGCTTCAACTAAAAGTCCCCAGTTGCATTAGCCCCTAATAAGAGTCAGCCTGTCCTTTGAAGCTTTGAAGCCAGGCGTTGACTTCTCTCTAGCTCTGAAAAGTCCTAGATGGCATCTTCTTCCAATAGAAGGCTGTTTCATCTACATGGAAAATCTGTTGTTTAGTATAGCCACCTTCATGAATTATCTTAGCTAGGTCTTCTGGATAACTTGCTGCAGCTTCTACACCAGCACTTGCTAATTTACCCTGAACTTTTATATTATGGAGACAGCTTCTCTCCCTAAACTTCAGGAACCAACCTCTGCTACCTTCAAACTTTTCTTCTACAGTTTCCCCACGTCTCTCAGCCTTCATAGAATCGAAGAGAGTTGGGGCCTTGCTCTGGATTAAGCTTTGGCTTAAGGGAATGTTGTGGCTGGTTTGATCTTCCATCTATACCACTAAAGCTTTCTCCATATCAACAATAAGGCTGTTTCACTTTCTTATCGTTTGTGTGTTCACTGGAGCAGCACTTTTAATTTCCTTCAAGAACTTTTTCTTTACATTCACAACTTGGCTAACTGTTTGGCACAAGAGGCCTAGATTTTGGCCTAGTTGGCTTTTGACGTGCCTTCTTCACTAAGCTTAATCAAAATTTCTAGCTTTTGATTTAAAGTGAGAGACGGGCGACTGTTCCTTTCACTTGAACACTTAGGAGCCATTGTAGGGTCGTTAATTGGCCTAATTTCAATATTGTTGTGTCTCAGACACACCTAGAGTCTCAGGTAATAGGGAGGCCCAAGGAGAGGGGGAGAGATGGGGCAATGACCGGTTAATGGGGCAGTCAGAACACACACAACACATATTAAGTTTGCTGTTTTATATGAGCACGATTCGTGGTGCCCCAAGGCGATGACAATAGTGAAATGAAAGATTACTGATCACAGATCAGCATAACAAGTATAATAATAATGAAAAAGTTTGAGATAAAATGTGAACATTACCAAAATATGATACAGAGACACAAAATGAGCAAATGCTATTGGAAAAATGGTGCCTATAGACTTGTTTGATGCAGGGTTGCCACAGATCTTCAATTTGTGAAAAGCGCAGTATCTGCAAAGTGCAATAAAATGAAGCCTGTCATTCATACAGAATCCAATAGCATTTGGATTAATTTTGGTGCTGATGGATTTCCCCCTCCTCCCTCAAATAAGCATTTACTTCGATGAATCGGACAACCCAGACAACTAGTGGGGAAACTAACGTCGCTGGATGTAATTTTGGCAATAACTTCTTAATCCTCTCTTCCTTCAGATAAGCATTTAAGTATATTAGCCAGACCCCACAGCTACCTCATCCATCCTCAATATCACTGGAATTAATTTCAGCGTTCACCTAGAGCCTAAGCTTTCCCCTGGGCTTCGGGGTTTTGTCTGTTTCTTTGCCCAGTCACAACCTCAAGCCTTGCCCTTTTCTTGTACCATTCTTGTTCTTTCCACTCTAGTTAGCACTCTATTTCACCTCTCCACTTCATAAAAATACAAGATTCTTCAACTTGGCATCTATAAATTACTTGACTATCTGGTTTAAAGATTGTCTGAGGCTGACACACTCTAGCCTTGGGATTGGATGTAAAGAGTCCATATGGTAAAATATGAAGAGAGAGAAAGGACAAGCGGAAGGAGAGCAAGATACTACAAAGAAGCCGGTCACATAATGTGGCTTATAATCAGAAAGAGCTGAAGAATGCCAGCTTTGATGTAGGAAAGAAAACCCACATAAAAGAGAAGTTGGTCCACTGTCTATTTAGAACCTTGAGAGTCATGCTCATAATTGATAATCAGTCTCCCTATCCAGAAATAGCCTCTGATAAGCTCTGCCTTTTATCACATAGCTCTTTTCCAGAAAGTTCTGTCCTCATTCCTCCACTTTCAGAGAAACACTCAGGGGAGGGGGTTTAGTTCAGCTATTCTTCAACCAAACACATCTGACCTTCCACCTCACTGTTTGATTCTTCCTGAATGTTCTGTTTTCATGCCCCCGCCCTTGCAGAAATTCCCAGAGAGGGGAATTCTACTCAATTTTCCTTCCATCAATCACGTTCTGAGCCTGCCCCTGATATTTTCCTCAACTAATTTTCACAAACGCTCCTGATTAGGCTTCTTCTGCTTCCAGAGGCTAAGTTGTCTGGCCTCTCCAGAGCCTTGGGCCCAGACAAGGCCCTGAGGGAAACCTGCTCAGGAACTGTGGCAATGGCAATAGAGAGCTGGGTTTGGAGCGAGGGGCCTCATGGATACTGTCTGTGCTGTGTGCAACAGGTGGCCCTACCCTCAGGACACACACATGGCTAGACATGCAGGTCCTGGGGAGTGGGCCACAGACACAGCTCCTCAGGGGGAACTTCTGAAAAGGGGCCTGCCTGAGGCCTGAGCTTGAGTGACTTTTTCTGGTTTCCCTCACGTCTCCATCAGTCCAGTTCAAGAGCTTTGCCTCACTCATCCAGACCATACAGCAGCTCCCCCAAATAATACCCTAATGAAATTTATAAATAATGATGAATTGTCTTCTCCTCTTCCAGCAAAACAGTCCCACTCTCAGTGTATGCATTGATGGTATTTTCATGAACCAAAAAGTAGGGCACATTTTCTGTTGTAAGGACTTAGAGCCAGACAGAGATTTTGGAATTGAGTCTACCTTGGGGGATTCAGACCTTTTGGTTTCCAGGGAGTTGTCTAGACTAGTTTGGGGGAGGAATCTGAAGTCCAGTTCACTAAAATGAACATAATTCATTCAGCTGGACTTTATGAGGTACTTCTGCGGTCAGCACTGTGCACTGTCAAATCAGAACTTTCATCATCCTTGTCCTCAAGAGAATGACAGAGATTGTTCCATCTCCAAAATATTATAAAGAGCACAAATTTCTCCTTAAATGTGAGTACGTATAACAGTTGGATATGCAGGGACTCTGATGACTGAATAGTCTGAACACTAAGTAAACAACCTCAGAGTGATTATTTATACAATGTAGGTTTTGTTCATATACCACTGACTATCAATACATATTGCAAACATTTCCAAACCATGCCTTCTACAAGTACAGTGATGGATGACAAGAGTTATGAACTGGCCATCAAGAAACCCAGGCATTACCATTCACTTGCTATGTCACCTTAACCAATATAAGTTGCTTAAAGCAGGTTATCTAAAAATCTTTGCCAGTTCCACAATGGATCAGAGCCTCCACCTTGGCAGTTTTCAGGATTCAACAGAAAGGAAATAGTAACAGTTTGGAGCAGTAAATTGTTTCTTGGCTCTATAGGCTCTCTTCAAGTCTAGGTATATCTGGAAATATAGCTAAGGCATCTCAAAGGAAGAATAACTCCTCTCTTTCTCCAGACTAAGAAAGATGCTGTGGTCTACACTGCTATCTTTGTTCAAATACAAATGACCACTCTACTCAATGGAACCCAAAACAAGGTTGAGGCATTTCTCTCTTTCTTCCAGAACCAGACATGTGTTGCTAAATTTTAACAACTGGCTCTCCAGCAGGGAAAGTGGTCTCTATTTGTAGCATCTACATATTCCAATGGTATAAAAATCTCTTGCTGTGGGCTATTTCAAGCCATCAAAGTGATATCACTGAATGGGGAGTCAGGAAGAGGTGCACAGAATTAGCTCTCGCGAGATGATGTGAGTCAGTTCCGGCTCCGTGACCAGAAATGTAAGTCATTCAGAAGAGAAGAGAAAGTTAAAAGGATAAAGAGAAGTAGCTTCCAGTTGTGAAGGGCTATCATAAAAAATGATGATTATTCATTTATTTCAATGGTGCAAAAAAAATACGTGAAACTGTATATTGCAGGAAGATGAGCAATTGGTATAGAATATAGAAATTACAGCCAATTTGGATTCAAGTCCTGGTTCTGTCATTAACAACTTTGGTCACTTAATCTTATGGAGCTTTAGAATACTCATCTAGCATAACTTAAGATGGTAGTACATGCAGAGTTCTAAGAACAACATATAGCACAGTCACTAAAATATTAGCTCTTATCATCATCATCACTATTATCTGCAGAATTGGTATAACAACCAGCCTATTTTCCTCACAGGGGGTTTCACAAACTGAAATGCTGCATGTGAAAGTAATTTGTAATCTACAAATGCTAGTCCAATCAGGTATTTCCATAATCATTTATTAACCTAGAGAAGTAAGAAAACTAAAGGTGTTCCCGAGGGAAATATATCCTTTCTCTAGGAAGCGCTAAAAATAAGAGTGTCACTGTCTATGAAGGATCGTGTCATAGTCACAGTCATAGTCACAATCATGGGGAGTTTGTTAGGTTTTAGAGATCATCTGATCCACACCCTCTTGTATGGATGTGAAAATAGTTGCTGAAAGTTCAGGTAACTTAACTAAGAAGTTATTAGCAAAGCAAGGATTAGCATCCAGTCCATTTGACTTACAGTATTCTTGCCATCAAGGGCACATCAATATTGGACCCTACACTCTTCAGTCACTTGCAGATCCTGCTGACTAGGTAGCTAAAGTGGGATAATAAATGAAAATGAAATTCTTAACCAACATCCTAAGATCAGAAACTAGTGGGAGTTTTGATACATGTTACACGCTTAATTCAGTACCAGGGTTTTGGATTCTCTCTCATGATATTTTGTTACAAGGTAGAGAAACTGAAGGATCTGATTTAATCTAAGTTCTACTGCTGCACTTGTATTCTGAGGTCATTTTTTGCCTATCCTTTCCAGGGACAAGAAGAAATGCCCCCTGGCCCACTGGGATCCAAAATGTAATCTCATCTAAAAAGTCCCATCACCTCCTTGAGCTTCAGTTTCTTCATCTGTAAAGACAGATGGTTTGATTAGCTATTTTAATTTTCAGTTTGGAAAACATTTATTGAGTACCTAGTATGTGGCAAATGTGTTAGACTCTGGTGATACCAGGAGAAAGCAGACAAGCCCCTATCCCTATTAAGAGTCTAATGGAGGAAACAGACACATCGGTTACACTACAAATGTAACTACTACAACTTGTGCAATAATAGCAATATGTACACGACGCCACAGAGGAGAAAATGGCCCCTGGTAATGAGGAAGGCTTCAAACAGTGGGTGACATTTAAGCTAGGTCTCGAAAGATAGATAAGAGTTTAATAGGTGAAGAACTTACTTAAGATAGAGCATTCCAGGCAGGATAAACAGCATTCACAAAGGCAGAGAAGCATCAAAGTTCCTGGCTGGTTTTGGTGACATCAAGGAATTTGGAATGACTAGAATTGAGTGTCTAGTAATAGTAACAGCTAACATTTATTGAGCACTTCACATGAGCCAGGAGATGTTCTAAAATCAATATAAAAAAGATTAATGACATACTTTCTTTTAAATCTGATATGTATTTTACATATACTCTACATCTCAATTCAAACCAGCCACATTTCCAGGGCTCAATGGCCACCTGTGACTAACGACTACTACATTGGACAACTCAGCCTCTAAGTGATACTTTTTGTACCACTGCAAAAAGAAGATGGGAAACGTCATCCTGTCTGTTGTTTACCATCTTTTTTGCTGTGATGTAGTATTTAGAGGGATTTTGTTGTTGTTGTTTTTTCTGTTTCAAAAATATCAGGTGATGCCCTGTGGACCCTGAAAACTCAGAGACTCCCTAACCAAGTTGTTCTGTAGTCTTGGGTCAGGTCAACTGATCTTCCTCTGGCACCTTTTGTGCTCTTGGGCTTGTACAGTAGGTAAGCGAATATGCATATCTGGACTTCAGCATAGACTTAATAGTGGGAGATATGCACGGTGACTTATTCATCAGCACATGTGGGGAATTGAAACCACGGGGATGGATGAGGTCAGTCAAGGAAAGTGTGCGTGTATATGGTGCAGAATGAGAAGACAGGAGGGCTGGGGGGATCAGGAAAGCTTCCACACCAAAGGGGAGAACAAAGAGAGAGAAATGGTCAAAAACTTATGAGCAGAGCCAGGGACAGAGTTGTGTCTCAGGAGCCAAGGAAGGAGAACCTTTAAAGAAAGGAATAGACAACGATATCAACTGCTGAAGACCGGTCACAGTGGTTCAGGAGCCTGTCAGCTCTATCATTATACAAATCCATGATCAGTTAACTAATGTGTTTTCAAAGATCACAAATTTAAATTTTTTAGTGAAAAGAAAATACAGTAGAGCCTGAATTAAACTGCCTTTATTTTCATTTTAGCTAAAAGCTCCCTCTTGTGTCTAGAAAGGGAATTTCTTTGACACTTGGCAAAAGGTTTTGTGGTTTTTGTTTCTTCTTTTTTCTTTCTAATGAGAGTATAGTTGATTTACAATATTGTGTTAGCTTCAGGTGTACAGCAAAGTGATTCAGTTATACATACATATATATCTACTTTAAGAACATCTGTTGATTTATATTTTTCCTAATATTCTTCCATAATGCTCACTCTGGCCAAGAAATGTTTATGAATGTTATAATCAAACAGAAACATTATAATAAGAAAAAAAAAACAAGACAGGGCTTTCCCTTCAGATTTAGGGCTGCACTGGAAGGAAAGTCATCATGTAAAAACACAAAAAATTCCGTTAAGTGGTATACCTTTCTCAAGGGTGGAGAGAGTTCACTGAGATTCAGTAACAGCTAGGAAAGACTGACGTGTTTAACAATCATCTCAGGTGTTTCAGATCAGTTGAGAGTTTGAAACTATCTCTCTAGACCCCCAAACTCTATCTGTCGTGTCTCCACTACAAGGAGAAAATAAAAACAAAAAACCTCTCTTTTAGGGACCCAAGACATCTGTAAGGCTCACAGTCCAGACACAGGGAATAGAGTAGCAGTGGAAGGTGCCAGAAGCAGAGGTCCTAGCCTGGTTTGTTCGACTGGTGGAGGTGCTGGGGCACTAAGAGCACTGTCCTGGGAAGCTGGCGGCCTAGGGGCTAGCATTCCAGCTCTGCGTGTGTGTGTGTGTGTGTGTGTGTGTGTGTGTGTGTGTGTGTGTGTGTGTGACCTTGGACAAAGTCCTTCCTTTTCTGGACCTCAGATTTTCCTTTGATCGGACAATTCCATTCCATGATCTGAGTTACACCCCAAAGGAGGCAAGACTATAAAGCTGGTGATCTTTCCCATCCTCTCATCTTACCTGTTTTCAAGGCTATTATCCCCTGAGAGCTCAAGGCCTGATGCCACCAACCCTAAACTACCAAGGACCCTCTATCTCAGCACCCTGTGCAAACCAGGAGCAACTTGGACCAACCTGCTCTCCACAGTAAATCTTACCTGTGACATAAGGAATGCTTAACAGTGGTTCCACAGTTACATTTGGATGAGGAACTGAGGGTTTTTGTAGAATAGGGAGTAGTATACCTTTTGTTAGGTTTGGGTTGTTTACCCCATTGTATGTGTACAAGTGTGTGTCCATATGTGTGTGTGAAGCAATACTTTGTCAGTTGGAATCTGTTTCCCTTATAGCCAAACACCTTTGAGAAAAGTAGATTCCCAGTGAGATGTTACTGGCACCACATAACAATAGAAAAATATACAGCCCAGGAATGTTGGCATTGCTACAGGGTACTCAAATACAAGAAAGGGAGTTGATTTGGCACTGTGGGCCAGAAACTGTGCTAGGTCCTGGAATGAGAACCCGGGGTGATCCTGTTCTACTTCCTGTCCTCTCTCCATCATATCATATACTCTCCTGACCCCAGAGTAGAGAATGGAAAGGCTGTGGCTCAAAAACACCCATCATTTGTTTAATGAATTTCTGAGGCGAGAAGCAGGGAAAGCCACATGAGCTAGGCGTGGAGCCTGGGGACAATTGTTACAGAGGTTTTCTTTTTTTTTTTCTTTCTCTCCTTTTCTCTTTTCCTGTTCCTTTTTTCCTTTATCTTACCTTTCTTTTTCTTTCTTTTCTTTTTGTGCCAAAGCCTGAAAATTAATTTCCCTTTCCTTCATCTCCTGGAGACAGAGGTTAAGAAAGTGGCAACAGCAGCGGACACTTGGTGGTGATGAAGGCTGATGTTTGTGTGGTAGCTATAGCCTGGCCAGGGGAAAACAACCCTCAGCTGATTGATGAAGGCTCCACCTTGGATGAGAGCACAGCTTACCTGTGGAGCAGCAAAGGGCAGCAGTTTTGTAGGGGGCTGTAAGGAGGAGTGGGTTATTGTAGCATGGGCTAGAGTTTTTGTTTTTTGATTTCTATTTTTAAACTCAACACTGTACTTAAAAAAAAACAGGTATGTAGGAAACAAAAGACTCTATCTTCCCCTCATGAACAAATCAGGGATCACGTTTGGATTAGATTGTTACCACTAGTCATTGGGAAGAAAATATCTTCGTGGGATTTAGGACACATGTGGGTATTAACCATTAAAAGTACAAAGCACACACAGGAAAGTAGTGCATGGCAATGGCAATGCATCCTCTCTTCCCTTCCTCTTACTCTCTCCTCCTCCCTCCTCTTTTTCCTCTTTTTTTCTGTTTCTTCTCTCTCTCTGTATCTCTCCACTCTTCACTCTTCTCTTCACTTCTCCACTCTTCACTCTTCTCTTCTCTCTCTCTCTCCTCTCTGAGGTAATCCAAACAGAGAGTCTTTGCAGAGATTTATTACAATTACATTGAGAGAAAGCAGAGTCGCTTGGTTCTCCCCTGTAAAACCCTATGCACAGATGGCAGCTCAGTACTCACCAGGGAGATCTCTAACTTCCCTTCTCCCTTAAGAGGGAGAGGATGTAAGCAGCTAGTCAGGCCCGCCCGCTGAATGGAGGCCAAGTGGTGGTGGGGGGGGAAATGACTGAGTGCTACTCCTGTGCTGGAGTTTGCCTTGAGAGCCAAACCCACTAAAATGGGGTCTGGAAGCTATCAGAGAAGAAATCTGATGCGTGTATGTTTTTACCCACAATCGTCCATCACCAAGGATTTTTGCATTTGAGGCATGTTGCAGAGACTCAGGCAAGCTGCTGTGTATCAACTGTGATCAGTTTTTAACATGCTGTAATAATCTAAAGGGAAACAGCCCCTGGAATCTACATACTGCCTTTTTTTTTCCTTTTTCTAATTTGCCTTTCAGTATGAAAA
Source organism: Aethalodelphis obliquidens (assembly GCF_003676395.1). NCBI lineage: Eukaryota > Metazoa > Chordata > Mammalia > Artiodactyla > Delphinidae > Aethalodelphis > Aethalodelphis obliquidens. Next base: position 5,282,533 of record NW_020838010.1, read on the forward strand.
CATTAAAACAAAAACCTGAAGGGCAAGATTGAAGGTGAACCATCACTGTTTTAGAAAGACCTAACTTACTTTCATGGCGCGTGCGTGTGTGTGTAGTTGCAGGATGGTGTGTGCATATTTAGGTAAAAACAATGAATTCAGGTAATGCCACCTGCTATGTTGCTAAGCGCTGTGTTTGGTGCTTTACCTAGGTTAAAACTAAGAGGAAGCAACTCTTTCTTAGTCAAAGGGATGTGGTACTTCAGAGCATTTAGGTAAATGAGACAAAGAAAATACATAGAATTTTTCTGCTTACGGAGGTTTTTAGTTAAGCAACTCGGAAAACTTTGTAATGAACATTTTTGCGAAGCAATTTGCAACAATATTCAGAAGTTACTACATTAGAAGTTGAAAAATATGCAGTCCTAAAAGTTGTTAAGATCCTCAATCATATAGGCCACAAAAAAGGTTTTAGAAAGTTCCAAGAAGGAAAGATTGGGGCTACCGTGTTGGGGTTTCTCATTCAACCCCACGGTTCCTAAAACATATAGTCCAGGGTAAGCACCAAACTTTCCTGAACCCTCTGCTCTGTCTGCCCATTGAATACTGATAGTCCAAAAAGTTTTTATCTTTGGCCCTCCTCTATTTTCACTATACATCCTCTCTCTGGTGATCTCATCCCCTCTGATGACTTTTACCATCATCCATATTCTGATGCTTTCCAAACCTAAATCTCCTGCCTTGACATCTCCCTGGAGCTCTAGACTCGTATATCAAAAAATTTCCAGTGGACATTTCCACTTGGATACCCCACAACCATCTGGAACTCAAGATGTCCAAAATTAATCTCATCATTTTCCTTCCAGATTCTGCTCTCCACTCTTGGTTGGTGAAACCAAAATTCACTCATCATTAAGGTCACAAACCTGAGAATCCTGCTTAACTCCTTTTCCATCAACCACCATATCAAATCAGCCACCAAGTCCTGCCACTTTTAATCCCCCCCCCCCCCGATCACTCCCCTCCTCTCTATCACACCTGCCTCACTTTGGTTGAGTCAGTCATCATCTCTCGTGTGAATTGTTACAATAATTTCCTACCAGGTTTTCCTGCTTCTGGTCTTGCCTCTTCTAATCTCACCCCCTCCAATCCCAGCCTCCACACTACCACTAGTCTAATAGGTGCATCAGTACCTCTGGTAGGCCCTTAATTAAGTTACTTCAATGAAAGGGAACCCTCCTACACTGTTGGTGGGAATGTAAATTGGTACAGCCACTGTGGAAAACAGTATGGATGTTCCTTAAAAAACTAAAAATAGGACTACCATATGATCCAGCAATCCCACTCCTGGGTGTATACCCGGAGAAAACTATAATTTGAAAAGATACATGCACCCCGATGTTCATAGCAGCACTATTTACAATAGCCAAGATATGGAAGTGACCTAAGTGTCCATCGACAGATGAATGGATAAAGAAGATGTGGTACATATATACAATGGAATAGTACTCAGCCATAAAAAAGAATGAAATAATGCCACTTGCAGCAACATGGATGGACCTCGAAATGATCATACTAAGTGAAATAAATCAGAAAGAGAAAGATAAATACCATCTGATATCACTTATATGTGGAATCTAAAATATGACACAAATGAACTTATCTATGAAACAGAAACAGATTCACAGACATATAGAACAGACTTGTGGTTGCCAAGAGGTGGGGGTAGGGAGAGGGATGGAGTGGGAGTTTAGGGTTAGCAGATGCAGACTATTATAGAATGGATAAACAACAAGGTCCTACTGTATAGCACAGGGAACTATATTCAATATCCTGTAATAAACTATAATGGAAAAGAATATGAAAAAGAATATATATATATATAACTGAGTCACTTTGGTATACAGCAGAACTTAACACAACATTGTCAATCAACTATACCTTAATAAAATAAATTTTAAAATAAATAAAATAAATTACTTCAATGACTCCCCTTTACCTACTAGATTGAGTTCAAACTCCTTGGCATGGCACATAAAGTTTCCTCAACTTGGCCTCCGCATTTTTCCCTAACCCCATACCCTACCCCTGATGCACTTTCTGCTCCATCTATACTGAAATACTGGTTGGTCCTCCCACATTCCATGCTGTTGCCTATCTCTGCGCCCTTGCTGTGTTACTCCTACGACTGGAATGACAACACTACTCCTATCTTTTCTTTGCTTGGATAATTCTTTCCACCCTTCAAGACTTAGTTCCAGAAGTTCCTTTTATGAGTAGACTTTTCTGACCTCCCCTCACCCCTGAACAATGTTCTTTCTCTGTACTTCTCCAGAGCCCTGTGTGTGGGGCTCTCCCACTGAGCATACCACATTGTATTGGAACAGTTGGTTTGCCTTTGATTTGGGAACTGTCTTCTGCACTATATTGTGAGGCCCTTGAGGTGAGAGTAGAGGTTACATTGCAATTGAACTTATCTCTGTATTCACACTGCTACTATGTTAGTACAGACCCTCATTATCACTAGCTTAAATTCCCTCCCTGTATGCAGCCTTTCCACGTCTTTGATGATTCTCTCGAGTGTAAAGTCCAAACTCCTCAGTGAGGCAGACACAAACGGGTCTCAGTCAACCTTCAGGCCTATTTCCTGCTGATACCCACCTTGCCCACATCGGCACTCCAGCTATGCTCAACTACCATGCACTCACCTTTGCATACTGTCTGCCCCTCTTGGTGAATCCTTGTTTATCCTTCAAAGCCAACCCTATATGAGCTCTCTTCTGTGATGCCTTCCCCAGGTTTCCCCAGGAGGGGTTAGATACGTCCATCTTTGTATTCCTATTGCACCTGTCTATTATAGCACCTTCTACACTCAATTATAATCATCCTCTTAACTGCTCTTAGCCTCAGTTTCCTCATCTGGGAAATGGGGGATAATAATAGTTTCTGCATTATAGGATAGTTGTAAGAAGTAAAGGACACAATGCATGGAAACCATGTAGCACAGAGCGTGGCAATTAGTAAGCACTGAATAAACAGAAGTTGACATCAGTTGAGCACTCACTATGTGCCAGGTACTTTACAGGTATAAGCTTGTTTCACTGTCCGCATGAGGTAGATACAACTATTGCCTCCCTATTCTAAATGAGGATACAATGAGTCAGAGGAGGAAACGACTGGCCCAAGGTCACCTGGCTGGTTAGTGGAAGATCTGGTTGAATTCATGTGGCCTGGTACCAGGGCCATGTTCTTAACCATTATACATCTGTGTACACTTTTCTCTTCCCTAAACATAAATTCCTTTAAGACAGGAACTAAAAATTAGACTCACCATCTCTGACTTTCTCAGTTCTGCTCCCAAGAGGAGAGAGGGACACAGGTTTCAGGCCCTCAGCTCTGCTTAGACAAGTAGCACTTTACCTCTCCTCCCTCAGTGGCCCCCAGCTATTCAGCCACGTTGCCCTAAAACAACTTGCTTTACATTTCTAAGCCTGTCTCCAGCTGCCCTTTTGCCCCTTCACACTGCCTCAGTGCCTTTAATGCATTCCAGATCCACCTGAGGAGGCCCAGAGCACTTCAGGTGAATAGAATGGGGTTCTACACTGCATAAGGATTTCAATCAATGCTTGTTAACTGTTTTATGGAGTACAGTTTTGTAATGATTACAAACAGAACTGCAAGGGCACCACAGAGGCTGTTATCCTGATTGATATGTCCAGGCCACAATCTGGGACCTATATACCAGGTAAATTCTACAAACATTGCAGTCCATTCCAAAGATGTTAAATGTTGGTATGGTTTTGCAGTCTTGAGAAAGAGAGTAGCATCTAAAGTGGATGGACAGTGGTAGCTCTAGAATTTCTATATGGGGAAGCTGCCCCCTCATCCCTATATATATATATTACTGTTTTTGTTCACATTCTCTATTTATGTGAAGGGGCTTGGTGGGGTTGGTAAAGATTAAGGGATTTGTCTTGAAGGTGTATTTGTAGAGCAAGCAAGCACACTTTCTGTAAGCTGATTTGGGGTAACTTGAGGGTGGCTAATATCCCCTTCCACAGGCCAAATGGCATTGTCACTGAGAACGGCTCATGGTCACATAGTGAGTCTTGAGTAAAAGATAAATTAGAAGTCTCCATTTCTTAGCTCCAACTGCTGGGTTACAGAAAACTTAGTTCCACCATCCTTTCCAGACACTAATTTTGGAGAAGATGGAAACCCTTTGCTGGTGAGAAATCCCAATTAGAAAGATAAGAGAGTTAAGCCAGGAAAGGAGGGAGTAGGGGAAGAATGGGACAGGAGCCAGGAAGAAGGAAATCACACCCACACCACAGTCCAGGCAAGGTTTGTAGTTCCCACTAAGAAACCAGAAAGCTCAAAACAGGAAGAAAGAGGTGAGGTGCAATCCAAAAAGCAATCAGCTCGCTGACATTTTATTTATTTTTACCTGGGGGAAAGCGGTGTGGGGAGGGGCTGGAGCTCCCAAGCTGACCCAGCAGCTGCAGCTGCTATAAAGGAAGTGGGTGTTTGGGGGAGGGGAAGATGGGACCGGGGCAGGGGGGCGGCCGGTTCCCCGCCCCCAAAGGAGGCTCAGAGAATCTGAAGGAAGGAACCTGAGACTGTGTGAAGCCCAAGAGACTGAGATATTTCCAAGCCTCACAGAAAAGGAAGCCGCTCTCCATGGACACGGAATCTATCCCAGTCCGGACCTGGAAACCCAGAGGAGACCTCCCAGCTCCCACTGCCTTTAGAATGCACTGTTTGCAGATGAAAGCAATGGAGGCGCAAAGGGGATGAAGAGAAAGACATAAACTGTGCCAATAAGATATACAAAATTAACTGAAAACAAGACTTTCCTGGGATTTTTCCCTTGGTCTTATAGCATCTGGTTTCATTTCTCCTCCCTGAAGGAAAAAAAAAGAAAAGAAAAGAAAAAGGGGGTGGGGCTGGTGAACACAGCACGTATGTTTTCAATGGAGTCCTTTAAAACATACACAGGCAGCTGGGAGCCTGAGCCCTGCCAGGAGAGTATATGCTGAAAGGTATAATAACCCTAGCCCTAACATTTTCTAGAAGCTTTCCTGTGCTTTACCTGCATTTTCTCATTTAATCCCTGCAAAACTTGAAGTGATTATTATTATTATTGTTCCATTTTATAGATGAGAAAAACAGATAATAAAGAAGTTGACTTGCCAAGGTCAAACAACCAATAATTGGAGGGACTTGAATTCAGTTGTACGGACTCCGGAGCTTTTAACTCCTAGATTATATAAGGTAAGATTGTTGGTATTAACTAAATGGTACACTTCGTGGTTTCCACAGTTTGTCTGGAGGAAATGTTAAATCTGAGTACAATTTTCTTATCTGATTTTGAGAGATGAAGACTGGGGTGCTTCAGCCTGTAAAGTGGGAATTGAGAGAGAGGAACATTTGATGCCATGATGCAAATTCCCAAGTTATGACTGGAGCAAATGACACCTCCCATCAGGCATTCTGGACTCAGGAATGTCAGCCTGAGCTAGTCAAGGAGTACTTTCCCTAAGTACCACTGTCCTCAACCTCTCTGTAATCCAGTTTTCTCATCTATAAAATGGAACAATAATACTACTTATTACATCCGGTTTTGTGGGAATTAAATGAAAAAATGCATGTAAAGCACAGGAAACTTCCAGCCAATGTTAGTGCTTTTATTATTTGTCTCCTGTCACTCAAGAGTACCATCCATGGGCTGCGTCCAACTGCACCCTCCTAAAATCCAGAGCACATGGGGGAAGGAACATGCCCACTGGGTATGGAACAGTGGAAAGATCTCTGGAGTTAAGGATGAAATCCCTTGAGTGCTATCTTTCCCTTTCTCTAGCAGTATGACCGTGGGCAAGTCACTTGCCTGTAGGTTTATGGGGTTAATCATACTTGCCTAGTCAGCTCACGGAGTCATAGCCCAAAAGAGAGAGAGTAGTACAACAGAAAGTTCTAGAGTTGGTTCCACAGGGCGCATTCTTGACTCTGCCTTGTAATATTAAAGACTGAAAAACTATTCTGAGAAATTGAAAGTAATATTTTAACATAGTGACACCCTTATTTTTTTTTCATGGGTTTAGAATGCAAGTTTTATTTTTGAATCCCCATTGAAGTAAATATGTTAATCTTTGAAAAATATTTGGTTATATGCCACTAAAATTATCCCTAGAGCCCCCAGTGATAGTCGTGCCCCCATTCTGGAAAACACTACTATAGGGAATTACTGGAGGTACCCTGGGGAGGTAGGATGAGGCCATTGTTTGTTGGTGACACCCTTATTTTTAACTGACACGTCACACCATTTGTCAATGAAGAGACTAATTTTCAGCTTTGTCCCTACTGAACAGAAACGGCCCCCCCTTCACTTCCTAAATTTTAAACATATGTCTGGGTGGCTGTTGAGAGAATATGATGATCAGAGGCTTAGAAGAGGAAAATGTGACCAGCCAGGAAATCACCCTGGAGAGTAAAAATACAACTCTCTTTTCTGGCCATGGCTTAGCAAGTAAATATGAAAAGGGAGTGAGAGAAGTGGGAGATGGAAACAGATAAAGGAACAGAGAGGCAGAAGGCAGAGCGGAGGCAAAGGGAGGAAGGCAGGGTGAAGGACAGGGAGTTGAAGAAATCCAGATGGAGCCTTGGGCTTTAACACATCCAGCAGAGGCTTGACCTGGAGCAGACGTGGAAGGGTGTACAGATTTTTAATTTCCTCTGTGAAAAATACAAAATAAGCATTCGGTTCACATGAAGATAGCTTGTGATTTCTTTTGTCAATCAGTGTTTGCCTGAGTGTAGACACCAAAGGATGTTTCCCTGCTGTGAACTGACTCGACTTTTGCTCCAAGTCTTTCCCATTCCCTGCACTTTAGGGCTCTCAAAAGGTATTGGAAATGTTGGGGATGGGAGCAGAGGAGGGGAGAGAGATTCAGAACTGAGGTGACTTGGATGAGAAGGGACATCCTGTCCTCTACAATGGTCCCCTGACTGGCCAATGATGCCATTGTAGTATGGTCATGACGAGTATGGGCACTGAAGTTGCCCAGACACGGGCTTGAATTTTGCTTCTGCCACTTATCAGATATGTGTCCTTGAACTTGTTGCTTCCTGTCTCTGTGCCTCAGTTTTCTCCCACGTCATGTAAACATAATAATCACTTCTGTCTCCTAACGTTATTGTGAGGATTAAATGGGTAAGTACACGTCAAAGGCCTGGCGCAGGGCCTAGCACATAGTCGTGGGCGCTTAATAAATGTTCAGCATGACTCTCATAATTCAGAACAAGAAAGAGCTGCCGGGCTTCCCTGGTGGCGCAGTGGTTGAGAGTCCGCCTGCTGATGCAGGGGACACGGGTTCACGCCCTGGTCCGGGAAGATCCCACATGCCGCGGAGCGGCTGGGCCCGTGAGCCATGGCTGCTGAGCCTGCGCGTCCGGAGCCTGTGCTCCGCAACGGGAGAGGCCACAACAGTGAGAGGCCCGTGTACCGCAAAAAAAAAAAAAAAAAAGAGCTGCCACCTGGGCCATATATTTCGCAAAAATGTCTTATCTCATGCAGAGTGATCGCCAGAACCAGACTAGCCCATACCCTCCATACTTTTTCAAACGTTTTCTCGAAATAGTGAAAAGGTTTTTCTTTTATCCATCTCTTTCTCCTGCCCTAGTACCCTCTTTGGCTCTCTCACGCTCTCTTGTGCTCTCCCCACCCCGCCTCCCCTGCTACCACCAAAGAAGCCCCCAGCTCTCCAAAGAGATATAAAGATGTGACAGTACACAGGCCTGGCTTCATTTGAAGCTGGGTAGACTTGTCCAAAACGGATGACAATATTGCTTTTGTTTCTCAGATCCTAAAATCTCCCACAAATCCTTAAGTGGACATTCCAGCGCCTCTTCAGCCCACTCCTAGCTACTTCAGCCTGGGCTCTCAGGAATCCAACAGTGCCACCTTTAAGGCCTCACTCACAATTCTGACACCTGCATCCTGGCTCCTATAGAAACTCTTTCCCTCTTCTCAATGTATGTGATGTTGAGAAAACTACAGGATGAATGGGGAAGGCATAATCATAATGTTAATGGGACTTTAGACATGCAAATGTATGTTCAAAGCAGGGATGAGCTGAACAAAGTCAGTGTGAGGGGCAGGAATGGACAATTGCCATCAGAGCCCCAGATGTGTGATGTTGGGAGGAGGGGACCGAGAAACGGTGAAAGGAAACATAGGGGCTATTTAGAAAAATGGGACATTTGAAGGATGCAATGAGAGGTGTGTCAATGGACAGACAGCATGAGAAAGTCGGGGAAAGAAGTCTGAGTGCCTGCAGGGAGCACAGTTCAGAGAATTCTTGAAAGCCAGAGAGCAGGAGAGGAGACGGGTGGGAAACTGCTGGAAGCTGGGGACTTTGTGCTCAAAGAACTCCAGGACAGGAGGCCATGGGAGCCTGTCCGCTCAGGCTGCCAGGTAGATTCTGAACAGTTTCAACCTGGGACCAAAGCACTCACCTAGGAATCGGGCTGAAAGGATCTGGCTTTCCACTGATGAGTTAAGATGGACTGTGAACCTAGGCTTTTGCTATGTGTAACCTTTGAACCTTGCATTTCTTCCCACTGTAATAATGCATTTCAAAGAGCTAGCTAAAAATCCTGGCAAAGAGGACCGAGGAGACTGAAAGGACACAGGAACATCCCTGGTTTTGAGTCTAACCTGCATCAGTGTCTAAGCCCCCAATAAATTGCTCTTCTCTTAACAGTGTCTTTCAAATTATGGACAAAACCAGAGTATTCTGCCACTGAAGATGAAACGACATGATAGTCTTTTCCCCAAATTTTTCAAGGAAGAGCAATAAGCTAATGGATAGAATGTGTTCTGGTCCCGTAAATTTTGCTGACATTCTTGGTGCCTATACTAGAATATAAAAGATAGCACTTGAGTTAGCATGGAATTATATTGGTAGATATTTTATGATTTAGATATGAATATTTTATGATATTCCACGAGCTCTGTGATTTTCAGTGCTATGTCACTTAAACAGGTTTAGAGGCTCTAGAATTAGGGATTGAGATCATTATCTTTATTCTGCATGATGATTTTCTCCCTTTCATGCTTGTTCCCTTCCAATTCATTCTCCACGATGTAGCGAGAATGATCTTTCTAATATGTCAACAAGATCATGTCATTTCTCAGCTTTAACTTTTTTAATGGCTTCTCATTGCCCTTAGACTAAAATAAAGCCTCCTGACCATGGTCCCACAGGCCCTGTAAGCTGGCCCCTGCCTGCCTGTCCATCCTCATCTTGCCCCACTGTCCTCCTTGCTCACAATATTCCAGCTACACATGTTTCTTAGTTCCTCAAATGTGCCAAGCTGGAGTCCATCTCACTGCGCTTGTGCATGCTGTTCTCTTGGCCTGGAATACCCTTTCTATCTGTGGGAGGCCTGATAAGACCTTTGCAAGGGGAAAAAGAAAAAAATACACATATGCACATGCAACTTTGCATACAGTTTCAGGGAATTCAGAGATGTCATAAACCTCAGGTTAATTTATATGCTACCTGCATCAAAGGGTAGTCACATTTTAATAGAAGTTAGCTGGCTTTGATCAGATGAGCTTCAGATGCCCTTCTAGGTTTTAGATGGGTATTCCTGAAGCTAGGGAAAAGCCTTTATGACTCAAAGACATTACATGCCAACAGTAAGGTGACAGGTATGGTGGTGGCTAGGATTTTAGGGATGAGGCTCTAACATCCTCTATGACTAAAAACCATGTGTCCCACCGGTAAGACCTATAGGCCTGTAGCAGTTTCTCTGGTGGAACCTAATATTCCAAGTATTTGTGAAGTCACCAGAGATTTGAGAATAGCCTGAAGCAAAGTGAGTAAGAAAGCTCACCACAGAGCTGTGAGTTTTGAGGGAGGCCAGGATTCCTAACCACCCAGCTCCTGTGGTTCAAGGTCTGGGAGCTGTGACAGTTTCCCTTTCTCCAAAAGCCCCCGCCCAGCCCTGGCTCCGAGGAGTTTCCAGTCCCCCTCTGAGGACTGTTTCATCAAAACCAAGTATTTGTGTTCCCTCTCAGCTTTGTGTAACACTTGAAATTCCTTCCAGATAAACAACAGGATTGTGCCCAAGAAGGAGCCCAGAAAGAAGTGAGAGATAAGACCGTGAGGTTTGATTGATGAAGTCGAGTTTCTGAAAACTGCTCGTATCCCTCAGTGGCCGGCAGCAGCTGGCAGACTTCTCTTTTCCAGCTTCGCTGCCACCGTGCTAGGGTTTGCCAGGGCTCTTCTGGTGCCCACAACCTTGGAATGCCACTCTCCCTTTCCCTACCTCTCATCTCCTTCCTCACAATGAGTCATGATGACCCCAGACTCTCAGGCTGGGCTTCCCAAGGGCAACTGAAACTACCCTGGGGCGGGCAGCAAGGAGAGCATCGGTACACGCAGTTCACATGCAAAGCTTGCTCATTCTCCACAGAGGGGGGCCACCCCAAAACCTGTGTCCTCTTAAGAGTCTGGACGTTTTCCAACTAAATCCCCTTCACTTTTCTAAATGGGCTGCTTGCTCCCCATAGCCTTCCCTAGGGTTTCAGCTTCCAATTTGCGAGGGGAGAGCATAGTGGTTAAGAATTCAGGCTCTGGAGTCACGCTGTCTAGATTCATATCCAGTTCTGCTACTGTTTGCTAGCTGAACGGTGTGGCCTGCTGCCAGTTACCCAACATCTCTGGGCCCCTTTCCTCCTCAGTAGAAAGTATAGTATAGTTACTATGAAGATAGTAACTATAGCCCTGAACTCTTGGTGTTATGAGGATTCAACGAGTTAATATAGTAAAGCACTTAGACCATTGCCTGGCTCATAGTTAGCACTCATCGAAATGTTAACTATTACTCTTTACCTATTCTGGGAGGCAAAGAATCCTCTTGTATATCCATAGCACAGCTAGATACCTTACCTGCTGCTTTCAAGGCCATTGCCATGTATCATATAGAGCAATGTGTGATGGCCTCAACTTGGAGCTATGCATTGCCCCGCCACATTAATAATAACAGACATGACTTATTGAGCACTTACTAAGTTTCAGGCCCTGCCCTAAACACTTCACATACATTATTTCTTTTAATGCTCACTAGAAACCTAAGAGGTGGATGCTGTTGTTTTCCTCACCTACCCCATCAAGGCACAGAGAGATTAAATAACTAGGTAATGTAAAATATAAGTGAGCTTTGTGCAAGGGGTAATTGTCATGGGTTGGGGCAATAAAGGAATGCTCTGTGGAGGAGACAGAATGCTGATTTTGGATCACATAGATCCATAGATCATTCAGATAAGCAAAGGGGAAGAGGAGGGAGAAATCCAAGTAGAGGAAATCAAGGAAATGGAAGGTGGAAATGAGCCTGGCGTGTGTCCTGATCAGTCCAGAGGCCAATGATGGAGAAAGATAGGAACTCAGGCTGATTGCATTATCCTTCCCACCTCACAGATTGAGCAATTGAGCCTTGGTCCTGGAACAGCCACCAAAATCCAAAAGCAGCAATTTTTTGCTTTTCCGCCCTAGTCTATCCACTTTAGATGATCTTGCTTTCTAAATCATCCCTCCGGGCTCCCCCCACCATGGGCTCCATGACCACATGATAGACCCTCAGTTTCCAAGGCCAAAATCTCACCCCCACTGAGATATAGCAAGGTGTATAGGCTAGGTCAGGAGAGTAAGCCTTGTGAAGTCTGAGCCAAAGTGGATCTATTCCCTACCTTAAAGTAGGGCTATCCCCTACCTTAGGATCCCAAAGCAATTCAAATCCATGCCAGAACCTTACCCCACCCCCATTCCTGCCCTCATTTAAATTTCTTACTTCTCTGCTGACCATGACTCTTGGGTTTTGCCCTAGGTGGGGAGAGCCCTTAAGAAAATTAATATTTATTTTTGCCACAAAAACTTGTGACTCTCTCAGCCATGTCAGACTGTTGGTGGAATCAGGAGAAAGGAGTAAGGAGGGTTGGATTTCTAAGGAAGCAGCTACAGCCAGAACAGGTTTTTTCCAGGCCAGGAAGGGTTAATGCAGCACAGTATTTTATATTGCAAGCAAAATACCAATGAAAAGAAAAGCTTCTCCTCTCCCTCTCTCCCTGCCTCCCTCCCTCCCTTTCTTCCTTCTTTTCTCCTCCCTCCCTTTCTTCCTTCTTTTCTTCCTTCCTTCCCTTCCTTCACCTTCAAAAATGAGGACATTGCAAACAGGAAGAAAAGAGAGTGTCCACCTTCTTATCACCCCACCCTGCCCTCCCCCACCCCTAACACTTGACAGTTGGAGGCCCATTCTCTTGGAGTGTCGAATCCCATCTTGACAAGAATGAGAGACCAGGCAGTATGTGAGAATTCTATCTTCTCCCTTGAGCCTGAAATGCATGCCCAGATGTTGCTATGGTAACTCGCTAGTACTCAGACTCCCATCTACACAAGCATGATGCTTCTTTAGTGACCACCGGTTCCCTAGCTTTCATGTTTGTTTCACCTTTTCTGGACATACATAACATGCTGGAGCCTTAGCAGATCACAGGCTAGTCTGAGCAACAATTGTACCACCAATAAACACAAAGGGAAAAAGAGTAGGCTAAAACTGGTCTGTAAGGTGGAAGACTGGGTTTTATGTGAAACTGCATTACTGGGCTATGTAACTTAGCAAGATGCTTCACCTCTCATGACCGCATAGTCCCTTCCTAGTATAGGGGGGCATGGGCTAGCTGATTTCCAGAGGCTTTTCTCTTCCCAAAATGATTCCGTGCATATCTTTAATATGCACAGAAATGTCAGTGGTAACTGTTTATAGAGCATCAGCTGGCATCCTGAGAATTTTTTAAAGAGGCTATTTAATGAGAGGCCTGTGAAAGGAGTGGGAGAAAGGAAGTAAATGGTGGGTTGGAGATGGCTGAGAGTAGGAGACAGATTGTAACTTTCTACCTCCCAGTTTGGTGGGAGAACACTCAGAGTCAAATACAAGTGGGAAATGGAGTCACCCTTTCACTCCTCTGTCCTTTGTACCTTCTGGGTAGGTGGTGTCCCTCACTTTACTCAATATCCCAAATTTCTAGATTACAGGAACTCAGTCTCACTTTCTTGTCTTTATGTGGTCCGCTTTCCCCATCTGAACTCCATATAATCTCTGCCAACCAAATCCTACCTATATGCAAAGTTTAACTTAAGCTCCATCACCTCCATGAAGGCCCTCCATAGGTCTCTTAGGCTATAGAGATCACTCACGCTTCGGAATGTGTATGGCTCTTGGGATGTCACCTCCTAAATCTTATCATAGACTGCTCTCTCATTTTAGCTACCCTTATTTTTATAGTTTTAAATATGCTTCCTTTTTAAAATTTCATTACTTTCATATTGATTTTAAGTACGGAGAGATGCAAAGAAGAAAACAAGAATGAACCATAATCTTCCCCTTTCTAACACTGTTGACGTTTTTTTGTAAAAGTAATACCCATATAAAGGTTAGAAAATTCAAACTATGGAAAGGTACCAAATGAAAAGCAAAATTCTTTCCCAACCATCCCTAGTCTCTTTCCCCAAGTTAACTATAAAATATTACATATGGTATTGTCCATAAAAGAAAGAAAGCAACATATACCAGCATACATATGTATATCTATATTACAGAGCATAATCCTTTATCCTAAACCCTTGAGGCCAGAAGTATGTTGGAATTCAAAATTTTTAACATTTTAACATGGTGAGATAGTGCTTGTGACACTTAGCATGTCACTCCCACAGTGGGGTTTGGGAGAGCAAAGACAGATTAGACATGTTCAATATTAATCAAACACATTAAAATTTGTCACACTATTTCGAGATAAATGAAGATTAGAAATAGCCACATGTCAGCTAATATCAGGTTTTTCTCCAAACGAATTTGTGCCAAGTTTTGGGGAAAAAAAAGTGTTCTGTTTTCAGAGGTTTTAGGCTTAAGGAAGAGCAGACAAGGGATTGTCTTTGTATTCATATTCTCTCTCTCTCTCTCTCTCTCTCTCTCTCTCTCTCTCTCTCTCTCTCACACACACACACACACACACACACACACACACACACACACAGAGGGTACTATATACATACTGTTCTGCTCTTGCTTCCCTTTCTCCTGAATAACTTATATTAGGGAATTTTTAACGTCAGCCGATACAGATCTAACTTTTTCTTTTCGCCATCCCCCAATATTCCAACGTATGGTTGCATTAATATTTACTTATCAAGTCCCCTACTGGTTGACATTTTGGTAATATCCAGGTTTTGGGTTTTGGTTTTGATTAGTTTTGTGTGGGTATTTCAGGTTTATTTATTTTAATTTTTTTTGCTATTACAAAGTTGCAGGGAAAATCCTTCTTTATACTTTCTGGTGAACTTTTGCATTCTATCTGCTGTAGGTGATATCCTTACCAATAGAATTTGGTAAACTTTTATGTGTTTGGATCGTGTCTTTTTAGATAAGTTGCAAGCTCCAAAGAACAGAGTTTGTCTCTTTAAGTTCTTTGTCATCCACCTCAGAGCTTTGACATATAGTGCTAGTAAATGTTTGTTAAATGAGTAAAAACAATAAACATAATGAAAAAAATAAGATAATGAAAACCCTTATGAAGGTCCTCATATAGATCTTAAAAATCAGACAAAAATATGTAGCAAGACCTTAAAAACAGCATAACTATTCGACCCTGTAGTGCACCTCCTGGTTATATTTTTCCTAAGGAAAGAATTTTAAATGTATATATTTATGAAGAAAAATATCAGTTGGAATAGTATTCATGATAGTAAAACCTTTGAGAATGTATAAATGCTCAACCCTGCTGGTTTGCAAAATGCTTGTTTGCAAAATGATATAGAGAAAATTTTAAGATCAAGTGGGGAAAAAAAGCAAGGTAGAAATTATATATACAATTCTCAATTATCTGGAGGTGTTTTAAAGGCACTGTAATAAAACTTGACTAAAGCATGAGCAGTGGCTGCATCTAGGCGGAGGAATAATCAGGAATGTTTTTCATCTGTTTTATAACACTTTTCTGTACCATGCTTGTTATATTTCTACAGTTAGCTTGTATTGTTTTGATAATTAGAACCAAGATTTTTTTTAAGTTAGCTAGAAGGAAACTATCTTAGTCTATTTGGGCTGCTATAACAAAATACCATAGACTGGGTAGCTTTTAAACAACAGAAATGTATTTCTCACAGTTCTGGGGGCTGGGTAGTACAAGATTAAGGGGCTGGCAGATTCAGTGTCTGGTGAGATTCTACTTTCAAGTTCAATAGACAGTGCCTTCTCTCTGTGTCGTCCTCCACATGGTGGAAGGGATGAGGCCACTTTTATAAGGCACTAATCTTATTCATGAGTGCTCCACCCTCATGACCTTATCACTTCCCAAGGGCTTCACTTCCTAATACCATCACATTGGGGGGTTAGGATTTCAACATATGAATTTTGGGGGGACACACACATTCACTCTAAATCAGGAAGGATTCTCATTTTCATCTCCACATGGAAGTGAGGGGACATCTTTTGGTACTTGCTCATATTTTCCTCCACCTGGTACCCTAGTGAATTCTCACAGGGTCGCTAGGATGCATTGCTAGCCATAAGGTATGTTCTGTCATGTACCCATTTTATAAACTCCAGCCCAGGTTGAATCATGCCTTCCTCAGAAAGTCTTCTTCTCCCCATCCCTGGCTCCACACATACATACCCTTTGGGCTCATTCTAGTTCAAATTAGTTAGGTTGACTACTTAATCATTTTAACAGCTTTCCATTCTTGGTATGTTTTTCATAAGAGTTGTCTGGTCTCTCTCTCTCACTCTCACTCTCTCGGATGTTGGCCCACTTGAAGTCCCCTGAGATCTGGGGAAGAGCCATGCCATTTATCAGAAGGAGGAAAGCCAAAGAAGTTAACAAGAGAGTCTGCTTGATTTGGGTCATTGTCTGGCACCACCTTTCTTCTGCCCGATTGGTTTCAGATGGATATCTTTTTCTGGGTTCTTTATTCTTGCCTTACCTTTGGGACTTCATAGAGAGTGGAGGCTGTTTATAAAGCCAGGTCTGAGTAGTATCCCACCTCTATCCATCCAAAATTATGTTCCCAAGCCATCCTTGCCTTTCTTATAGCCATGACCATATTTTTCCAGCTGATATGCATGATTACATGTTCTAACTGGGGAAAGGAGGCCTCTCATCTACATGCCACCTACCATGTGAAACACACTGATTCTTGGGACTTCCCTGGTGGTCCAGCGGTTGACTCTGTGCTTCCACTGCAGGGGGCACTGATTTGATCCCTGGTTGGGAAACTAATATCCCATGTGCCACCCCATGGCCAAAAAAAAAAAAAAAAAAAGATATCTGGCTCCACCACAGATGCTGCAGGGTTTGGGGGTGAGGACTGGAAATGAAAATGAGGAGAGAAGTCTAGAATGTCCATCTGCTGCCTTATCTATGTGACTTCTCTTGTGGCCTTACAGACCGGTGACCACTCTATTCTTGGAGCTCTCCACACTTTCTCCTCCACCTCTGGCCTGTTTTACTATTTCTTTCTGTGGCTCCTCTTGTGCTCTCATCCATTAGCTCTCTCCCATTAATCCGGGGTTCTCTCTCCTGTTGCCACTCTTTCAGGCGCCTGGGTAGATAAAGGGGTCACTGAATTTACCCTTGGTTCTGTTGTTCTCGCAGCATCCTTCAGATTCTACCCAGAGAGGGATAGGTTCTAGAAGGAGTTGGAAGCCCTACTTAAGCCTCTGACCTAAGCTATGTACTCCAACCCAACTTTCCTAGAGAACCATGTATTGAATTTTCAGCTTTTCTATTAAAGTGATGTTTTGTCCTCCATTTGGCTACTGTTCTTTGCAAATCTTTCCCTTGGGAATCTCATGAGGGGAAAGGGCTGATTGGCAGCAAAAAATTTCAACATTTCCATGTACTATAGACAAATATCACCTAAATGCAAGCAAAATTTCACCCCAATTCCCAACAGAAACCTTTTCTCTTGGTTCTCTTTTTTCCTCTCAGTCTGTTCTATCCCAGGCTCCATTACTAACCCTTCTTCTTGTGTCAACCCTTTACATGCTGCTGTGACCCCAGATTTTTTCTTTGTTCCTTTTCTCTTCACACTGTACACACTCTTCTTGGTGAATCAAAAAATCTTTATCTCTAGTCTAGATTTCTCTCCTGAGCTTCAGACCCATATATTCATCTGCCTGCTTACCATCTTAGCTTGGCTACCCCAAAGGCACCTCAAATCAACAGGTCCCAAAATAAATCAATTATCCCTACTCCCTCCCTTCAAACCTTCTTCTCTCCCTATGTACTCTTACTGCATGGCACTTCTATTCCCCAAGACACCCAGGTCAGAAACCTGGGAGTCATCTTAGATTCCTCCCACTATACCTCCCTCACCACATTCAATCACTCACTCTGTCCTATGAATGTCACTTCCTAATTATCTCTGAAATCCACCCCTCCTCTCCATTCTTATTTCTACTATTTGCCCTGGTTTAGGCACTCATTATTACTCATCGAAAAAGAAAAAAAGCAACTATGGGAACAATCTGCTTCAAGTCTACCCCTTTCAATCCATCCACCAGACTGCCAGAGTGATTTTTCTAAATTGCAGAGCAGGTTGTGTCCCTTTCCTGCTTTAAAACCTATAACTGCAGAAAGTCAAGTCTAAATCCCTGTGTGTGGCATGTAAGACTCCGTATGATGTAACTTCTGTTTGCACACTCTTCTTCAAATACATCCTGCCCTAGTTGTCTTGAGCACCTTGCATTGCTCAACTCCAAACACATCAAGCTATTTCTGACCTTCGTGCCTTTGCCTAGAATGCCCTTCCCCATACTACACTGCCCACAACAAATCTTGTAGCACAGCTTGTCAGAGCTTTGCTAGGTGACAAGCTAGCTAACATCTGATAGACATTCATACTGAGATGGCTGGTGGCTACTTCTTGTCAAAAAATAATACTAGTAATAGACAATACTTATATAGTGCTTACCATGTGACAGGCATTCTTCTAAGTGTTTTCTTATAGTAACACAGGTAATCTTCATGACGGCTCTATGAGATAGGTACTACAATAATCTTCATGTTCTAGATGAAAATACCATGGGTCTAAATCACAGTCACAACAGCTCGTGGGTGGTAGAGATTCAAACTCAGGCATTCTGGCTCCAGAGTGTGTGCTCTTGACCACAGCTCTCTTGGTGTCACATTTCCATAATTCTGTCACCACTTTGGGGAAGGCAGTATGGGCTCTTCAGCCAGAACTTGTTTCAAATCGAAGCTCTGCCACTTACTAGCCATTTGACCTTGAACAAGTGAATTAATCTCTCTGATTCTCAGCTTCCTCTCTGTAAAATAAGGATAGCTATTGTAAACGTTAAATGAGATAAGCAGTATTTGCGAATGCGTAGAACAGAACTTGATATATATTAAGTCTTTAATAAATACTACCATTGTTGATTGTTATAGTGAATAAAAACAATGACTCTAATGGTGATTTCAGATATCAAAGGGAAGGGAATATAGAAAAGTGGTTAAGAAAAGGACTGACTTCTAGCTCTGCCTCTTGATAACTGAGTGATCTTAGGCAAATTATGTAATCTTTCTGTGTCTCAGTTTCTTCATCTATTAAATGGGATAATAATAGTATCTATTTCTTAAAATTATTTTGAGGATGAAATGAGTTAATAGATGTAAAACTTTTAGAACAGTGCCTACATAACTGTTGGGTTATGATAACAAATATATTCCCTTGAGGCCCTTGCCTCTTCTGCCTCTGTGTATGGACCACCCTATATGCATCTTTGCTTTGGTAACATTTGTGCCAGATGGCTACTGTTTTTTTTTTTAAATCACTAGTGTCCTTCATAGAGAATGGACTTGAGGACACGGGGAGGGGGAAGGGTAAGCTGGGACGAAGTGAGAGAGTGGCATGGACCTATATACACTACCAGATGTAAAATAGATAGCTAGTGGGAAGCAGCCGCATAGCACAGGGAGACCAGCTCGTGCTTTGTGACCACCTAGAGGGGTGGGGGGGGGAGTGGGAGGGAGATGCAAGAGGGAGGGGATATGGGGATATATGTATACATATAGCTGATTCACTTTGTTATACAGCAGCAACTAACACAGCAATGTAAAGCAATTATACTCCAATAAAGATGTTAAAAAATCATTAGTGTCCTTAAAGGCAGAGAATTTACTTTTTCAGTATATCCCGAAAGCCAGCATATCCCCAAAGCCAGCATAGCTCTCTGGAGCATGGTCTGATGAGTCAATGAATAAATGAATGAATGGGTCTGAAGAAAAACATGAATAAATAAACAAACAGAAGAATGAAAAATTGGGTTGAAGTTCTGGGGCTGATATAATATCAGCAGGTTGGACCAATTTTTCTGACCAAACAGTAGAATGGAAAATTTCTTCCTGCCCACTCTGGGGACTTAATAAATATTTAATAAATGGCACTTAAATAGCAATATGCAAATGGCATATTCCATTTCATTTAGCTCAGTATGCTGCCTCATAGTCCTTCATTTGAAAGAAAACATGACAGATCATTCATTTTGCCTTACATATAAAGCATCAGAACGAAAAAGCTTCCTTTTTTCGAATCATGGCAGCCTGAGGGTCTGCAACTGATCTAGCTAAGGAAAGCTGAGGTTGGCTTTTGTGGATATGTCCACCTGTTAATTTTGGAGGCCCTCTAAGGCAAGGGTTTTCAATCCTGACTGTGCATCAGAGTAACTTGGGAGTTTATTAAATATGCAGATACCCAGATCCTCTAACAGAACTACTCAATCATATCCTCCGGGAACACAGGTCCAGGGCCTTGACTTTTAAAAATCTGCCCTTACTCTAAAGCAGTGCCTTAAGGGTAGTCAAGATTGACCAGTAGCTGTCACTGAATCCTTCCTAGGCTCTATCACCTACCTGTCCTGTTGTCTTAACCTTTACATACTTACTTGGAATACTGTCTACAGCAAGTAGCTCTGACCATATCCCAGAGGCATCCATAGCTCAGGTCACATGGACCATGAGAGAGAACAAGAGCCCTGTCATACATAGCATCTGGAAACCAAATGTTTTCCTGGGCAGCTTGGTAGAGCAAGCTTGGTGAAGCCTGTGCAGGAAGCAGTCCCCAAGCCTGTGGTTTTTCATTCCATCTTGATGCATTGACTGCTAAAGTGATATAGTCTGAAGGAGCCACTGTTCCTTTGGGTGCCTGGAAATAAATAGATCTGTTAAATGGAGCACAGAATCAGAAGCAGCAATTTTGTTTTCTTTAAAAATGAAAGAAAAAGAAAAAGTTTAATTTGTAAATCGACTTCAATTTTTAATATTTCTAGTTCTAAAGAAACAAGGCGGGGGGGGGGGGAAGCACAGCAAAAGGAGGTGCAGAAATAATCCCATCTGCTACAGAAGGCCTCTACAGAACTTGACCACTAAAAAAAGAAACAGACTGTTCCTTGCTTCAACAACTCAGCCTCTCACGGTTCAATCGAGACAATCGTACCACAAAAGGATTCAGGGATTTGCTCAGAAATGTGGCTTTAGTTTAAAACACAAACGACCCCCTGCTGGAAAACAGTTGTGATGCTCCTTGTCTGGGAAGGCAGGCACCACTCATTCACACACCACACACCACTGCTTCCCATGTTTAGGGGCCTCAGATCAGGGTGGAGTTTCCTCTCGATTTGTAGCCCTTTCCTCCATGGCCGCTGTGTGCACGTCTGCATGTGCCTGAAGTGTGTTGGCAAGTATCTTAGTCAGCACGGACTACCAAATACCATAACAAATACCATAGACTGGGTGGCTTCAACAGCAGACATTTATTTTCTCACAGTTCTGGAGCCTGGGGAGTCCAAGAGCAAGGTTCAGCAGGGTTTAGTTTCTGGTGAGAGCTCTCTTCCTAGCTTGTGGACAGCCCCCTTCTCACTGTGTGCTCACATGGCCTCTCCTCAGTGTTCCCCCATGGGAAGAGACATTTCTCTCTCTTCCTCTTTTTGTAAAGCCACAAATTTTATCAGATTAGAATCCCATTCTTATGACCTCATTCAACTTGAATTGCTTCCTAAAAGTCCTATCGTCAAATATTGGGGGTTAGGGTTTTTTTGTTTGTTTGTTTGTTTTTTCTGGTATGCGGGCCTCTCACTGTTGTGGCCTCTCCCTTTGCGGAGCACAGGCTCCAGATGCACAGGCTCAGTGGCCATGGCTCACGGGCCCAGCCACTCCGCGGCATGTGGGATCTTCCCGGACCGGGGCACGAACCCGTGTCCTCTGCATCGGCAGGCGGACTCAACCACTGCGCCCCCAGGGAAGCCCGGGGTTAGGGTTTTAACATATGAATTTGCGGATGGCGGGGGACACAATTCAGTCCATAGCAAGAAGGCAGTGTAGGAAAACTGCAAAGAGACACCTAGACTGGCCTGCAAGCACCTTCTGGAAAGGCTCAACCGGGAAAGAAAAGCACATATCAGATGAGGGAAGGAGCCCAAACTCAACTGACACCAAGCCAGTCAGTCTGCGCTCCCCAACTCCCACCCTCCCCCGCCCACACCTGTGGCCATCCCCGACGGCCAGATGTGTACACACTGCCAAGGCAAGGCGTATGGCTTTAACCCCCATTTCAACAGGGACCCCGGCCGAGCATTTATACTCTCTAAGGCTCAGTTATTCTCCCTCTAAGGAGAAGGGGAAGTTGGATATATTGGGTACCAATTACGAGCATGATAAGTAAGAAAAATGAATACTAACTAGGTTTCACAAGAGCAGAGACATGAAAGCCTTACATAATGATAATCATAATTGCATTTGTAGAGTGTGGTTTACTTTGACTAAGTACATTCTGGTACATTACCTATTTGATCAAAGTAAGTCAGGAGTTATTAGTCCCATTTGACAGATGAGGAAACAAGTACAAATGACCTATGACAGTGCCCAAGGTCATAGACCAAGTTAGTGTTGAAACCAATACTGCACTCTTAAAGAATGTAAGCAGTCGTTGATAAATTAACAGGGCCACACTGACCCCCTGGACACCAGAAGTGCTGTTATGAGGACAGCACCACACAATTTAGCACTGAATTTCTTTCATATACATTTACTTGGTCTCCTTGAATTGTGAGTTTCTCAAAATC
The DNA here is from genome assembly GCF_003676395.1 of Aethalodelphis obliquidens. Taxonomy (NCBI): domain Eukaryota; kingdom Metazoa; phylum Chordata; class Mammalia; order Artiodactyla; family Delphinidae; genus Aethalodelphis; species Aethalodelphis obliquidens. The sequence continues at coordinate 5,304,688 of NW_020838010.1, forward strand.
AGAGACCTAGGTTTGTATGTTATCGAATTGCCCATAAGGCTTAGCATAGGGCTGGGCCAAGAGAATGAAATCATTGAAAATACTTAACTGTTGGTATAGCACTTTACAGTTTGCAAAGTGCTCTCACATATACTATTTTATTTCGTCTTTATGACAACCTCCAGAATATCACTTTAGGAAAAGTCATTTTGTCTTCTCATTCTCATGATGCTTATTTTAATGCATTCATTTTATGAAATATTCACTGAGAACTTACCGTTATTTTTATCATGAATAACTAACACTGATTGAGCACTTACTGTGTAACAGGCGTTGAACCAGGCACTGGGCCTAATGCTGAGAATACAAAAATAAATCATGTGTCCCCACCCTGAAGGAGTTTCCTGAATAAATAAATAATGCCGTTTGATGAATGCCTGGTAGTGATCATTTGGCTTCTGAACTGTACTGCTCTAATGATGAGGATCTAATTATCTTCTAAGTAGCTTATTTTATTTTCCAGATAGTTCTGGTACAAAGCTCTTCCTTACCTTGTATCTCCTTTGCTTCCACCCCTTTGCTCTTAGACTTAGTCCTGGGGCCACACAATATAAATTTTCCTTTTCACTTGACAAACTTCCAAATATTTGAAGGCAACTGGTATCATCAGTCACCCCGTCCTAAGCTTCCCTGTCTCTGGCTCTGCCTGCCCTGGCTCTCCGACAGCTGGGCCCACTGTTTTACCCCCAAGGACTCAGTTCAGCCCTTCCCCAGTTTCCAGAGCGACAGATGCTTGAGGTCAGAAGCACTCAAGTGGCCAGCCTGAGCCTTCTCCATTCCAAATTCCAATCACTGAGGCTCTGCATTAGGGCACTCTCCTTGTTCTGTTAGTTGCTGAATCCCAGCTTCTTCCCCACCTGTGCCCTAGGTTGTAAAGCACGAGATGAACCTGCAGCTTGAGCACTTTAATTAAAGAGGAGGAGGAACTGATAAGGGAAAGGGAATTTCGTGGGTGGACCAAAGTGCTTGAGGAGATAAGGATGAAGTCCAGAGCAAAGGTGGAGATGATGGGATTGATCTTGATCGGGAAGAAGGATGCCTTATCCACGGAGACTGAAGGAAAATGGTGAGCTGAGCGGGAGCTGTCGATAAGTTTGCTGTTGGAGAGGGCTGGGAGTTGAAATTGTTCCTGAGGCTGATTTTGACCTGGTTAACACCAACATGGTGACATCACCTGTTAAAGCTGAAGTGCTTTCTGAATGGGCAGGGATAGTCCTTTACCTATTGTTAAATATTTTCTTCCAGATTCAGTGAGATATAATTGACATACAGCACTGTGTAAGTTTAAGGCATACAACGTAATGATTTCACTTACATACATCATGAAACGATTACCGCAATAGGTTTAGTGAACATCCATCTTTTCATATAGATACAACATTAAAGAAATAGAAAAAATTGTTTTCCTTGTGATGAGAACTCTTTGGATTTCCTCTCCTAACAACTTTCATATATAACACACAGCAGTGTTCATTATCTTTATCATGTTGCACAATACATCCCTATACCTATTGTTATATATTTTTAATAATAACCTTGGGTTCCCAAATGAAAACTCTGCTTTCACACTGAAGTGGGAGTTGAGGCTATCAGTGAGGGAGGGAGGCAGGCGTGTAATTGCAGGCTTCAGGGAGAAGAGTGCTATGTGTGGAATACTTCCTGAGGGGAACAGGAAACTGGCCGAGGGCAAAAACAGAAGTTCTCAGCTGGAATTCGAGCCTCTGGCTGTGTAGTGGCACCAATTTCATTATCCTTCTTCAGCAACCACAACAGCTCAGATACAGGAATGGAGAATGCAGTTTAATTCATTCATTCATTTATCAATATAATTTAGTGAGCACCTACTTTATATCAGGCAGTATTCTAGGCTCTGAGGGTATAATAATGAACAAAAATAGGGTCATTTACAGTATCAATATGTCTGCATAGGTCAGCATTTTCCCTTTCACTTCCTGAAAACTATGCAAGAACAACAAGGAGAATGGGAAAAAAAACTCTCCAAGCTCCACTTATCTACCAAGACAGATATAATCTCCAGACTCCAAACTGCAGCTGCCGAGAAAGTATTTGAGATAGGGGAGGAATGGGAAGAAGGCATGGGAAGTGAAGAAGCACTGAGAGTGTAGAAAGAACACAGAAGATCTTAGGAAGCTTCAACAAAAGTATACTTCCTGAAGGTGACCGGTACATCCTGAGGTATGAAAGCTAATTCTCTAGTTGGCAACAACAGGTCCAAGGACTAGGATGAGTACAGCAGGGGCAGATATCCTCCTAGACTAGGTTTGACTCAGAGAAGCTGACAAATGAGACTAGAGAAAGAACCTCACAGAGGAGCCATATTTGCTGTAAGATATCTTTGCCTGCAGGGGATAGAGCTTTGGGGTAGTGAAACGTGGAAGGCTACTCTGGCCCATTTTCCATCCCTGGAATGTCCTGCAAATAGCTGAGACAGGATAATCCAAATCATTCAAGGATGGATAATAAAAAGGGAACTGACATAGTATTGATAAAAGTATATTATCTGGGCTTCCCTGGTGGCACAGTGGTTAAGAATCCGCCTGCCAATGCAGGGGACATGGGTTCAAGCCCTGGTCTGGGAAGATCCCACATGCCGCAGAGCGACTAAGCCTGTGTGTCACAACTACTGAGCCCACGTGCCACAACTACTGAAACCTGCATGCCTAGAGACCATGCTCCACAACAAGAGAAGCCACCACAATGAGAAGGCCACGCACCGCAATGAAGAGTATCCCCCACTTGACTCAACTAAAGCCTGCGTGCAGCGATAAAGACCCAATGCAGCCAAAAATAAATAAATTTATTTTTTTTAAAAGTATATTATCTTTTAAAAGGTGGAAATGTGTAACAAAAACAAAACACCATAAACAATTTTGCCACTGAGTAGATGAAAATTGTTTCCAAAAATTCCTCCATATATTTAAAAAACAATGAGGTAACCAACTCTCTGAATGAAGAACACAAAACAGAGATGAACAAATTCTGGAAGAGATAGTGATGTAACAGAAGGTGAAACTAGCAGAACTCAAGGGAAGTGATCAGATTCTGGGTGTATTTTGAAGATGGAACTGATGGGATTTACTGATGGCTTGGATGTGGGATATGAATTCCAATGCCCTAGGAGAGTTCCTAGCAATGGGTTCACATGGTAGTGTGTTTCTATAATATTTACAAACATAGGAGAGCTTAACCTTTTGGTTAAAATTGGTTAAGACTGCTCTGATTGTCAATTTTATGTGCTAACTTGGCTATGGTGGCCAGTTGTTTGGTCAAACACCAGTCTAGATGTTGCTATGAAGATATTTTTTTAGATGTTATTAACACTGAAATCAGTAGACTGTGTAAAGCAGATTACCCTTCATTATATGGGTAGTTCCCACCGATCAGTTGAAGGCCTTAAGAGCAAAGACTGACGTTTCCCAGAGTAAAAGCAGCTCTGCCTCAATATTTCAGACTTGATAACTTCTCAGTCTTTCTCTTTCTCTTTCTCTTTCTCTCTCTCTCTGTCTCCCTCCCTCCCTCCTCTCCCCTCCCTTATATTTTGCTTTTTTGGAGAACCCTGACTCATATAACTGCTATCTCATTCCACTCTCATTTCCCTCCCTTACACTTTCTCTCATGTTTGAGATCCAGCAAAGGGGAAGTTCAGTGGAAGATATGTTTAGTTTGTGTTCAGTGACATATTTATGTGGTTTGCAGTCAGTCCTGTGTATAGATAAATCATTGCTAAACTATCCTGGTAAAGGAATGGCTTCCAGAAATACCTCCACTGCTCACTCTGCTGACTTATCCAGCATGGTAATACAAAGGTGCAAAGCCAGAGGTCTTACCACTGTATGAATGCATCTTACGGTCCTTGGCACTGAAAGTGTGTGGGTACTGAAATAAGGTTTGAAATGTATGGATTCAGAAGCTAATCTGAGGAAAATTTCTTCAATCCCCTGGTGTGCAAAATGGTATGCAGAGTATTTGGTTCTCACTAATGCCTGAAAACAGAGGAAGTTTTCTTCTGTCAGAAATGTACTCGATAATACAATGTATACAACTAGGCACAGTACTTTTATTTATTCTGCGATGGGAGCTGCATAAAATATAATTTATCAGAATTCTTCTGTGTATAGAGCACAAACCTGAATCAGTTCTACAAGTATCCGTTCTACTTCACGTGTGTGAAGTTGCATTCTTCAGCTTTCCAGCTATCAATAATAACAATACATTTTGATCAACTATGCTAGTGGAAAGAGTAAATTATCTTCCTATTCTCTAGATAGGAAACGATATTACAAAACCACTGTTATATGAAGAAGCCAACAAAAGTATAAAGCCAAGAGTGTAGGAAAAATGTATTATAGAGGTGTGTCGGGCAGTTAATTCATAAAAAAAAAATACCGCGTCGGTTTTCTTTTTTATTGTTATGTATGTGGTATTTGTCAGCTTTTAAAATTTTGTAGTTAGTTGTGATTTCTCATTCTAAATAAGTACTTTAATATCTGGTTGTGTATTTATAATTTAAAAAAATTCTCTTTCATAAAGAGGGCCTCCAAGCTGTCTAAGTTTCACAATTCACAAGATGTGGATTAGCCCCTGGGTGTGAGAGAAAGAAAAGAGTTTTAAAAGATACATTTGTTTTTGCTTTTTGGATCTTTTAACTTTGCTTGTTGGGAAGAATACATATGTTACATTTTTTGTCACAGAATTAGTTTTTAACACCTAGCAGTTTACAAAAATTTTATTTCCCTTTCCCCTTTTCCTAGCTCTAGTTAGTTCCATGGGTATCATGGTGGCTCAGCAAATGCCATCCTTCTCTTGGCCATCTACTGCAACATGACACACGCCTTGATTACTTCCCCTTTTACCCTCTTTTGTTTGTGTGACTCAGCCCCCTACAACTGGATAAATGTGAATTACCATAGACTCATGGCTTGAAAGAAATGTAAACTATCCTTCCTTCCCTCTGTTTTGATCTTCTCAGATTTTTCTGGGAAATTTATTTTTGTGGATGTGTCTTCTTTGGAAAATGACATGTATAGTAGGAGAATGAAGTAGGTATAGCCAAGATGGGGGAATAAAATGTCAAGTGTGGGCAGAACCAGTGGGAAAAAAAATTGAAGTTTGATTAATAGATTTTAGGCCTGTAGAATATTTTCAATATATTTAGAATTTAAAGTCTTTTATCCGTGCCACATAGCCAATTTTGGATACATGTGAAAGAATTTATAACCTGGGAGGTAGTATTTAGTCTTACGGAATCAAGGAACAGAAGAAGCAAAAGGGACATTAGAGATCGTAATCCAGTGACTTCATATTATAGAACAGTCATTGGAGATAAATGAGCTAACCAAGATCATAAATATGTTGGTGGTTGTCTCAAGGACTATAAACCATGTAAACCAATAACAAAAGCAACCAACATGTCTTGTTTGATCAGAGCAGTGAATCCAACCACTTAAGAGTTATATCTGGGGAGAATAGGCAGCTATATCACCATAGGTACTAAGGGTGAATGAAGAAAATAAAATGGCTGCCTACTGAAGTAAGGGTGTGTGTGATAGCTAATGTTCAAACTGGACTTTGAGGAACTGAAGAGGGGAAGGGAAGTAAGATAAATGCCAGGAAATCTTCAGCCAATGTTTCTCAAAGTTCTGTAGTCTCGGGACAAACTACATCCAAGTCTCCTGGGAAGCTTGTTAAATTGCAAATTCCTGGGTCTTATGCTAGAACTACAGGGTAAGTTCTCTGGGGGAAAAGCCAGGGAGTGTGCATTGAATAAACGCCTGCCTGAGGTGATTCTGATACAGATTGTTTGGAGAGGACTTCAAGAAGTACTCTTCTAGATTAGTATCAGAGAAAATAAGGATGCCATAGCAGTAGTGTCCTATAAGCGTAAGAAAAAGAAGGTACTCAGAATAAAGCACGATAATCATTCTACTGGAATAAGAGTCCAAGATATCTGCATTTAATTTCACAACCATCAACTGTAAAATTTGGGGTTAGTTGTTTAACTCGCACGGTCTCATTTTATTCACTTTGCAATGGAAGCTTTTGAAAGATTTTAAGCAGGGGAGTGACATGAATTATATTTGTTGCTGAAAAAATATAAATATTTGTGCTAAACAGATAAGAGAGTAGAACAAGAGCAGGCATGGCAGATCAGTTAATATGCTATTGAAATAGTCTAGGGAAAGATAATGATAGCTTAAAATATGTTGCTGACAGTAGAGTTGGAGAGTAGTGAATGGGTTTTGTTATTTATTTTGTTAGGATCAGTGATGGATCGTATGTCAGCTATGAAGGAGAGGGAGGTGTCAAGGATGACTCATGAGTTCCTGGCTTGTGATGAATGATTGACATTTTAAGGGGTATGAATGATTTGAGGGTTCAGGTGATTGAACATGAGGTTCAGATCAGGTAGGTCAAGGCTAAAAGCCTACTAGGAAATGGGGACGTCAGATGACTTTGAAGTCCCTCAGAAGTCAAAGGGCAGATAGAGTAGAAGTAGGAGAACTGGGAGGATGGGAGACTGTGGCCAGAGAGTGGGGTCCTGTTGTATGTGATTTCTATGGTGGAGCGGTTCTGTGTGATGCCAAGGTCTGTGTCCGCCATGGGCACAGAGGACTCAAGTGGAATGGATGTGGGGGTCTGTGGAGCTGGAGAGGGCAACGAGCTAACAGGCCAGGATGCTAACTGGGCCTTTGAGCCTGGAGAGGACAACTGTTATTGGGGGCCAAAATCATCATCGCACTTAGGATAGTGACCAAATTGTTAGATGAGAGTAAACAAAGACTAGCTGGATGACAGGGACTTTAAAGGAGCCGGAGCTTTTTATACGAGTGGCAGAGAAATAACAGCTTAGAACCTGCACTGGGGAGCCTTTAAAGAAAATATCTTCCCCTTTGATATGTGAATTGTGGGAAAATGAACTCCTCCATTTTTGAGACTTGAAGTTGCAGTTTAAGGCAGGAGTTGTGGTATCAAACAAACAAGTTTTGCAAGCAAAACGAAGCCCAAATGTGATATCATTCTGTTTGGTTGGTGAGTTGTACGTTTTGGTTCCAGGTGTAACACTTTAAATTTTTCACTATTAAAAATTTCATCTTTACGCATACAAAAATATTTTTGGAGGAAATGCTATGATGTCTGGGGTATGCTTCAACATAATATAGGATGGATGGGTGGGAGCTAAAAATGAAGCAAGATTTGGTATGTGTTGAGAATTGCTGAAGCCCAGTAATGGTGACATGGAAGTGCCTTGCACTGTTCTGTTTTGTGCAAGTTTGAATTTTTCTTTGATAAAAGTTAAATAAACCGCTTCATCTTTATAGATCCAGCCTATCATTTTGACTTGCATTTTTTATATTCTCACTTTGTGAAGCTCTCTCATCCCCTCTCTATGAGGTTCACAGGGATAACTATTTATCCCCATTTTACTGATAAACTTCTTAGATCCTGTTAAGGGATTTGTCCAAAGGTAAACATCTGCTAAGCGGCAGATTTAGGACCAGAACTCCATGTTCTTTTGACTTCTGGACCAGTATGTTCTACCACCTACTTGAGTGAGTTTTTAAGTTTCCATTAAGAGGTCGTTAAAATTTAGAGTAGTTATCTAGGGACTTTGATCTTGGAAACAGTCTTCATTTGGTTGCGGGTCTGACAAAGTGAGATTGCCTTTGCACATGCTCTTTCTTTTGCATGGAATGTTTGTTCCCACCCCCTAGTTCACCAGGTTAACACCTGTGCATCTTTCAAAGCTCAGTTTCGTTTTTCCCACACACGTACAGTCTCTGTTTCATTCCAACAATCATTCCCTCCTTTGCCTCGTACATAATGGCAACATCTAATATGGAGTTATTCAACAACTCCCACCAACTAAAACCATTGATAGAGGCAATAGGCTAATGAAAAAACATGGGAGACAAAATAAATACCCTGGACTTGGCCAGTTTGTGTATCTGAGGAGTGAGTACTTGGATGTGGTATGAAATTTTGGTGCTGTGGAGAACATTTCTCTCTCTTTTTTTTTTTTTTGCGGTACGCGGGCCTTTCACTGTTGTGGCCTCTCCAATTGCGGAGCACAGGCTCCGGATGCGCAGGCTCAGCGGCCATGGCTCACAGGCCCAGCCGCTCCGCGGCATGTGGGATCTTCCCGGACCGGGGCATGAACCTGTGTCCCCTGCATCGGCAGGTGGACTCTCAACCACTGCGCCACCAGGGAAGCCCCATTTCTCTTTTTGGAAACGAAGTCCTGTCATTCAGGTGTCTTCACTCAAATACCACAGTGATTGCCAATCAATGTGGAAACTATTCTAAGACCAAATGACTTACACTGAGCAGATCACTTATGGCAGGGGAGGCCCACAGGATGGGAGGTGCAGTACCACAGAGATAAGAAGATTGGTTATAACACTGGATAATATATAGAAATGTTCCTACAATGTGATCTTTGTCACTTTTGAAGGAATACTTGCTTTTTCTCTCCACAAGTGACTGCTCATTAAGAACTAGGTACAATATATTTCTGAAAGAAATGCTTCACAAAGCTTTGTAAGAAGGTGTGGTTAACTTAATGCTGTCTTCTTTGTCCTGAAAAACAGGAGTGGGCTTTCACACGTACAGTTTTCAAAGCACTCATCATAAATATGGAGGGAATTTAGCCCAATTTAGTAAAAAAAAATCAAATTTAGAACGGAATGAATTCTATACCCTCTCCCTATCCATTCTGCAACACCCATCAAGCCCAATTTCACTGTGAAAAGTGTCATTTCAAAGCCTGTGGGGATCTTATCTTCCCGGGTCAGGCTGGGACTCAGTGGTAAACAGGAGGCACAGAGAGGGCAGTGTAAAGGCAGCTTTAACATTTTCAGTGAAAAGAGCCAACTTGTTTGTGGTTTTGATTTGCTTTTAATAACAAGCTCCCTCAACCAAAACTGATGAATTGGCATAAGAACAAGGGTACAAAAGGAACATCAAGGGGCCTTCCAAAATGCTAACCAAAGGATGAATTCTCTGCTTTGGGTGGCCATCATTTTATCCCTTGGAACCAGGAGATAAAAAGATGCAAAGCTTTTAATATATGCTTCGCGAGTATATAAAGGAACTGATTAGACCATGTGGCCCGTGGTGGTGTTGTCTTAATACTTTATAATCACATTCCATACTTTAAGCAAATGCAAATTCTGCCACATGCTGCCCTTGAAAGGCCATTTCACTGCATACTGAATTGAAAGTAATCACTGACACAGCGTAAATAAAGCCTCTGTTGGGTAAACACCAAAGCATTTTCCACACAGTATTGCATTTTAAAATAGCTAAGTTTATTGTCAGTGAAAAGATAGGCACAAAGTGGATTCAAACCTGCTTCACTTTATTGGAACTAGCTCAGTCAATTACAGAATGGGGTCTCAGTCATTATGGGGCCACATACATTTTAAACCAAAGGTGATCCCTGTTTAGCCATCTGCCAACCCCAGCTATCCATTTTACAAACACATGCCATCAATCACAAGGGAGGCCAGAAGGAGGTTTGATGGCTCCATCGTTGCTACCGGAAAAAAATAAACAAACTCCCAACACTTGTCCAACTGATGATGGATGGTACTTGGACGCTATATTTCCAAGGATCATGGCGGGCTAAAATTGGTGGCAATTAGCCCATAGCTGATGCCTTCCTTTGAAAACATGTTCAGTAAGAATGCACACATTTTAAGTAACACATTCCATATGTGAATGAGCAATTGAGATAACAGGAGATGGTATGGCTAACAGACATGAGAATATCATTTATAAAGGTTAGTGCATATGTATACACTTGAAGCTGCCGCATTATGTTTAGGCTCTTCATAAAAAGTAGTCTGGGGCTTCCCTGGTGGCGCAGTGGTTGACAGTCCGCCTGCGAATGCAGGGGACGCGGGTTCGTGCCCCGGTCCGGGAAGATCCCACATGCCGCGGAGCGGCTGGGCCCATGAGCCATGGCCGCTGAGCCTGCGCGTCCGGAGCCTGTGCTCCGCAACGGGAGAGGCCACAACAGTGAGAGGCCCGCGTACCGCAAAAAAAAAAAAAAAAAAAAAAGTAGTCTGCACAATCAGTTTGTTCCATTTTCCAATTGGTGTCCCCAACCCAACTGTGTGACAAGAAAAAGAATGCACGACGGGGCTCTCGGTGTGTTTCCTATGGCAGATGACGGTAGATATTTCAGGTTCCTGCTATCCTGTCATCCTGAAGCTCAAAAGCAGCACTGAGAATAAATCCTTCGTTAAAACAGCAATCAAGATACATGATCTTAAAAGACAGCTCAAGCTAGTTTTATTTAATAAAAAAATTGTTAATAGGAATTTTATATCAAGTAAAGTTTGTTCTAATGAAGTTTTTCTGTACATGGGACATTGGTGTACAACTGACTTAGAAGGTCCCCAGAGACCACCAGGCAGTACAAGTTAAGACAACAAGGTCACCCTCCTGTCCTGAGGTGCCAGTAAAATGCATAGATAGATGGGAGTCCAGAAAGATCCCCCAAATGTTATTACATCCACACAATCATGAAAAGGTGGCTAACTTGAGATTTCTCCCATAAACCTGAAGTTTTTAAATGACACCTATTAGAGATTTTCTGAAAAGGCTGGATCTATCTTCCTCGTAAACATAATACACTGACATGGACTTCTTCCACCTCTTAGATGTTCCATATTATTTTAGCAAATTACCTGTGATAAAAAATTGAGCCAAAAGGAACTGCCTCTGGTGTGAGGGGGCAGAGAAGTTGTGGAAAGTTCAAAATAGTAGTTGGCCAAGAAGTTCCTCCTTTCCCCAAAATATATGAGTCTAAAGAGATGGCTGCCCCACAGTGTGGAATGTATGACATTTGTCACCTTACAGAATGTGATTAAAATGACGGCTCCCAGAGCTAGCAAAAATTCTGGCAATGTGTCATAACCATGAAAGGAGTAGATGAAAGGTTTCTTTTTATTTATTTTTTATTTATTTGAATAGAAAGTAGCAGTCCTGAAGTTTGCTACTTGTTGCTTCTACTATTTGAAGGATTTTTTTCCCCTGTGACTATAGGGTAGTATGAGTATTAACACAACTGCACTTTTAATTTCTATTTGGGATTCACTTGATGACTGAGGACTCGTGTTGGATGATCACTTCATCTTTGAAAATGTCAAGACTGGCTGAAAAATCACATCACCTTCCCTCCTGTCTCTCCCTCACCACATACAAAATAATTCCTTTTAGGAATGACCAGAAAAACATTGTTAAATATACCATTCCCATACTCGCAGAGGAACCCTGTAAGATGATCCGAGATAGCCAATCCCATAGCAAGAAAAGTGAGGTTGATTTCTTAGGGGGATGTTTCATGTGGCTCAGTGTTGAAATAAGGATCAGGAAAGGGAAAACCTTGCAAAAGGCACTGCAGGAGAGGCAAGATAGGAATTCAAAACCTTGGACAAATTACTCAAGCCAGGGACATTTTCCAAAATGCATGTGCCCTGGACCGTGTCAATGTCTTTTCTTAAAGTGGGGCTTTTTGTATATAAGCGTTTCCCAAATTAAGCATGGTAAACGGCAGAGTGGAAAGCTGTGTTGTGTGATCTTGAAAAAGTCACTTAACCTCTCCAGGTCTCAGATTCCTCATTACTAAAATGAGGGGGTATGGCTATATTGCTAAAGTTCCTTCCAGCCACTATGCCTCACAATGTAATATATCAGGCCTACTCTTCTATGAATTTGGTTTCTAACTAACATATCCCCAAACCTCTACCCCCCCACCCTTACCTAATACCCCCACTCCCCTCACCCCCCCCAATACCCCTGAAAACTGATCTTAATGACATTGTCTATGGATTTATCACCTTAATGAAGGGCAGAGAGGCGACACAGGGCAGAGACCTGTGGCAACAGGCAGCCCTTCTGTGTCCCTGGAGGCAGACCTAAGGCAAAGCTTGGAGCCACGGCCTCTTTGGTCCCTGCCCACATGTGCGTTTCCTGCTGCTCTCCAAAGGTATTCCAAGATGGAGTCACTGGCAGTGAGAAGAGGTAGCTGAGGATACTGCTGCAGCCTCCCTCTCCCCTGACTGCAGCATAGTACTTTGGGCTTCTGATGCTATTCCCTTGGAGGTGATAGTCATATATGCCTTTTAAGACGTATGCTAAGAATTTGGGAAAACAACACGAGTTATTTCAAAGTAGTCACCAGAAATTCAAAGCATTCAACCTGTCAACGAAAACGCTTCCTCATTTTGCAAATGATTGGCAATTTGAGACTGGTGACACAGCCAGTGAATTTGTGCTGGAGAAGAAATAAACACTAAGCAGGCTGGTCTCGGGAAAGGCAAGCGAGCTATGTTCCTGGCTACACACAGACCACACAAGTCTGCATACAGCGCCTCATGCAACTCTCCATCAAGGCCTCGGATGGTCTAACTCCCTAAGAGAGAAGAAGTTGTACATCACTCAGCTAATTTACTCTCCTAGCATCTGAAAGCAATATATTAATTATCCAAATGCATAAATTACTCCACAGTATATATATGAATGTATGAACCTCCACGAGGGAACCAAAAGAATCCACTTCCAAAGCACCACTGAAATAAAGATAAACACAATCTCCTGGCCCAGGGTAGCTGGGAAATTGGGAGGGAAAATTAGCTCCAGCACCCTTCCACACCCCAATACTCCCTACCTTTTCTCCAGTTTACATAGCTCTTAAAACTATTCCCTTTCATGTGCCCGAGGCGAGAGCTCTTTCTGGATGCTGCCTAGATGGAAACTATACAAAACAGCACACACCCAAATCCTCTCTGGCTTCGACTTCTGAACTACATGTTACACACTGTCTTCCAAACATACTGTGCTCTTCGATTAAAGAATGATCCAGAATATGGAAATGCTAAACAAATTGCAGCACATTGAAAACACTGATGTATATCCAGCTATTAACAGTCCCAGAATTTGTATAAATCCCAACAATAAACTTTAGAGCACATTCTCATTGATCTGTCTTTAGAGGTACTCTCTAAGTGTACCAGAACAGACTGGAGTTCATATGGTATTACCTAAGCACTATGTTGTTTCAATAAAAAGTCCCTTTAAAAAACATCCCCCCACCCAACCCTTGTCCTCACCCTCAAAATAAGAACAAACAAAAGGGAAAAATGATTAAAAGCATTCTTGCTGATAAACTGCAGCTCTTGATTAGGCCATTTAGATGAGATATTCCACCATCTCTGCATCAGGCTCTTGTCCCAGGATCTGAATGGGAGCTTTTCTTTCCAGAGTATTGGAGTGGAAAACAGGGCCATCTAAATGGAAATAAGGGGTTAGAAAACACTTAGGGACAAGGTGAAAACTCAAATTTTAGAAGTGGCTTTAGAGCCCCCATTAAGCCTCAGGCAAAGTGACATTGGCCCACTACACTCCCCCTGTTGTTCACCTGAGCATTTACTTTTACTGGGAAAATGACCTTGACTCATCCCCGTTCTATCCTGGAGAAGTCATTTACAGACTCCCTGCCCCTATCTCCTCTGATTAATCCGCTTTAGAACTTGAAAAGCCCTGCCCATTTGACCGGCTGTGCCTAAACAGCGGGCCAACCACCCGATCTGTCACTGAGGGCGGAACCCAGGGCTACCTGATCCAGAGAATTACTACCTGTCTTATCTGGATTGCAGCTCAAACTTGGTATAGACAAACGACGTGGTCCAGAACCGGCAGCTGGACTTGCAGGAGCCTCAGCCTGAGCCAAAGCTGGAGCTGGAGCTGGAGCTGGAGGAGCAGCTGCAGCCGGAGCTGGAGTTGGTGCCTGAGTCTGAGCTGGAGCAGAAGCCTGAGCCGCTGCTGAAGCCGGAACTGGAGTTGGAGCCGGAGCTGGAACCGGAGCCGGAGCAGCTGGAGCAAGCTGAACAGCAGCAGCAGCAGCAGGAGCAACAACAGCAGCAGCAACAGCAGAGGCAGCAGCTGGAATCTGAGCAGCAGCAGCAGCTGGAGAAACAGCAGCAGCGAGAGCAGCAGCAGCAGTTGCTGGAGACGGGGCGGCGGCGGTGGCGGCGGCTGGAGCGGCAGCAGCGACAGCCACTGGAGCAGCAGCTACCATGGTGGTGGTGTTGGTGGCAGCGGTGGCAGTGATGGCGGCAGCAGTGGCGGCAGCAGCAACTGGAGCAGGAACAGAGATGGGAGCGACAGCTGCGGTTTTGTTGGGTTCCGTTCCCCGTTCTGTTTGCGTGCTGCAGTCCCGGCTGCCTGTCTTGGAGTGAGCTGACAGTAGGGGAGTCGAGGGCGGCACAGGCGAGGGGGTGGAAGGGACAGACTCGGCACGGTAGTCTCCACCCAGGAGGATACCTACAAAGGAAAGAGGGAAAGAGCTTAGAAAACTACAGGCTATTCCAATATAGACATCCGATTACCTCTTCTTCCTTGCAGGAGGTTCAGGAGGAATAGGAATGGTCCCAAATTCTCTACTTTTGCCTCCAGTGAACCCAGGAATCAGTTTGTCAGGCACCTCCCACCGTGGCTAAAAGCTTCTTTCAGACTTGGCAGATCCCTTCTGGTTCTCATTCTTTAATCCCCCAGCGAAACGTATTAAACCTTTAAGTGTCCTGGGTATCTGTTCTGATTTATTTTTCCAATGGTGATTGATTTCCAACGAGCTGTCAGAATGCTTCTACTTGGTTCCACTTATAACCAACACCAGCCATTACCAAACAGCTGGAAAGGATCAGGGAAAGAAGTCTGTGGTCGCAGAGGAGTGTGATAGTAATTGTGTGATCTAAGGTTCTAACCATGACCATGGTCCCCCAAATACCTACTCTAAGCAAAGGACACTGCAAGTGTCAGAGGACCAAGAAAGGTATTAGAAGCAACAAAGAGAGCTAAAATTAAAATATACATAGCTTGTTTCCTCAGCCTCCAAAAATGTGCCTCGTGGTATCCACAATACTTCTGGGGTTTTGATTAGAGGGGAAGGAATGGACAGGAATGGAATGAAAAAGTACATTCTGTTCTCATCTCAGAATATTCTGGTAACAAAAACCTGCCACCCAGCTCCATTTAGCTTAACTAGAACTCTGCGTCCTCCTATTATATGGGAGGAAAGAACACAGAAAAAGCTGGAATTTTGAAATTTTCAATGACACGAAAGCCACATGGGCTTTGGACAAAGACAAAAGGTTCCGCATGGCCAAGGCCAAAGCTGAGAAGTTTTAAGAGGAAATTGAAGTTATCTTCTTTCCCACCCAAACAGAACTCAGGATTCTTATCGTCTAGGGCTGTGGCTTCAACCAGTGTTCTCTCAGTGAGACTTCATGGTGTCTGCTAAGTATGCAGTCAGCCTCTCAGGAGGACAAAACCCAACCAGGTATATCTTCCTCTCTAGAAGTGGGACTATTACTCCTTCTCATTGCCACGTGGGCACATATCCAAGTCAGGGCTCTCTTTAAACGTGTCACTTTAATCTTCCTTATTTACTGTCATTACCTAGGCTCCCCTTCCAGCTCTTGTCATCCCGCTTCTCTTCCATGATGGGGGTGCCAGTCAGGGTGGAAGAATGGGAGAGCAAGCCTGATCCAGCATTGGAAATGGACATCAGAGACTTTGCTGGCCGCATGGATGACAGCTGCTCTGTCTTACTTGGCTCCTTCCGGGAACGCTGCTGGAGTACCTTGATCATGGCATCCTTCTCAATAATCTGGGCATGGAGGGTCTTAATCCTAGGAGCCAAAGACAAAGAACATATAAAACACTGTTGCCACCTCCAGGTTCTGGTCTCACTTCCTGCATGGACTTGAGCTTCCGTTATATATTTTTTTTTTTATCCTTTTTTTTTTTTTTTTTT
>NW_020838010.1:5320670-5459135 GCF_003676395.1 Aethalodelphis obliquidens
TTTTTTTTTTTTTTTTTTTTTTGCGGTACATGGGCCTCTCAGTGTTGTGGTTTCCCCCGTTGCGGAGCACAGGCTCCGGACGCGCAGGCTCAGCGGCCATGGCTCACGGGCCCGGCCGCTGCGCGGCATGTGGGATCTTCCCGGACCGGGGCACAAACCCGCGTCCCCTGCATCGGCAGGCGGACTCTCAACCACTGCGCCACCAGGGAAGCCCCCATTATATTTTTGATTAGGGGGTGGTCTACTTATTTCTGAGTTGTAAGACAAGAGACAGTGTGCAACAATTTTTAATGCACACCCATATGGGCACAGAGAAACATCCAGGAGTTGTCAGTTAAACCTTAGGAAGCCAAAGAAAAGTATCTGTGAAAAGAAGGGCTGTATATGAGAGAGTAAACTGATGTAGTGGGTACCTTAGTGAAGAATCTGAGTCAATGGAAATGATGAGTCAGTCAGTGAGAAGATGAGAACTTCTAAGAATGGGCTACTTCGGCTAATAAGTAAATGATCACGCGCTTGTAAGAGACATCAGATGCCCTATCTCCGAGTTTGAGTGGATGTTCTTTTTTTTTTTTTTTTTTTGTGGTACACAGGCCCCTCACCGCTGTGGCCTCTCCCGTTGCGGAGCACAGGCTCCGGACGCACAGGCTCAGCGGCCATGGCTCACGGGCCCAGCCGCTCCGCGGCATGTGGGATCTTCCCGGACCCGGGGCACGAACCCGTGTCCCCTGCATCGGCAGGCGGACTCCCATCCACTGCGCCACCAGGGAAGCCCTGAGTGGATGTTCTTTTACCGAGCACTCTGCTGTACCACAGAGTTGAGGTGCAATGCTAGAAAGAATACCTCAGAGTGCAAATACCAACAATTCAGTTCTGGCAGAGGGCATATGGAAGCAATTTACCAAGGACAATGGGAAAAGCAGTGTTACTTGGAATTCCAGAGTTAGTGGGAATGATCAAGGTAAAGGTCATTGCATCTCAAATCCTAAATAACAGGCTGGCAGGGGTGCAGGGGTTGGGGGAGGCTGCATTATCAGGTCCCCCTGTTGTGAATGAAGATGCTTGCCCTTCCCTACTGACCTATCTGGTCTCCATATCAACTTCTCAGATCCACCAGAGTCCAGATCAACATTTTACCTGCCCTCCATGTCAAGGCAACGCTTGTTGGCCATCAAGATTTCTTCTTCCTCCTTCTGGATGCGAGCTTCTAGAGCTGTGTCATAGCTGGTGTTAGGAGAGTGGCTGATGACTGTTGTGTCCCTGGGAAGGAAAATGGCAGTGATAATGACGGGAGGGCAACAAAATCTCTGTCCTAAGTCAAAAGCCTTAGGCTGGAAGGCCCTACACTGAAATCAAACTTATTAGGAAAGGTCGGTTTCCGGGTGACTTACTGATAAGAATCTCCAAGATGGGAAGGTTCAGCTTTCAGAGCTAGAAGAGGTTATTGACAGACATAAGTGCAAAAGTCAGTGATGAATTCTATGAGAAGTGCACAGGCTTGCCTTCAGAACTAGAGAGACACCCTCCCAAAACCTCTGGCAGAAAGTCCCTTCAAGTTTGTAGATCATGACCAGGCAATAGGAAGATATTCATATTTCCACTTTATATGATTATTTATATTACATATGAGATATGCCCACTTTATTCTCATGACAGTCATGAAGGGGAAAAGGCTAGACTTTGAAGGAAGTCAGAGAAAGTACCAAAGAGCTATTGCTACATTCAACAGCAGTAACTCCACCTGAGTGTTTGCTAGAAATGAACTCTAGACATGTCAATAGCCAAGTTCAGGTAGGGCATGGGAGCTGAGTGAGAAGCAGGGCCTTTGAGTCCGTGCCCCTTGATTCCTATCTAAGCTATATCTGAAACATTCAAGTGCCAAATCAATGAGTCTCCCCCAACTAAGTGACTAATCTCTTGCCAGAGTCCCAACTGCATGAGGGACCATCATGTTCCATCTGAAAGTGTCTCAGGCCATTAACTCAAGGGGTAATTAATAAGGAGAAGAGTGTGTGTGTGTGTGTGTGTGTGTGTGAGAGAGAGAGAGAGAGAGAGAGAGAGAGAGAGAGAAGAGAAGAGAAGTGAGGAAAGGAGAGGAGAGGAGAGGAGGGGAAAGGATGTAACCCATGGGCAAGGCTGATGTTTAAACAGCACAAGTCAAACACATAATGGGAATCCTATACCCTCCTGATAAGTGACGTCATGCATCTTTCTTTAGTTCATTTAGAACTAGTGGTAGAGTAAAGAGGGAAGGGAAGAAAGAAAACTGGATCGCATTTGAGTAACTTGGAGGGAAAGAAAACGAGTTTAGGAAGAATGTTGATGTAATTATATTGGTCTTAAAGAAAACCAGACTATAGGCTGAGGAAACAATGAACTGGCACTGCTGCATTATACTTCCTCTGAGAATGAGGATCTGTGGGAGAACTCCAGGCATCTCTTCTGCTGGCAGCTGGTTATGTCCTGTTAGCATAGAGATTGTGACCAGTGCAGATGGCTGTGAAGGAGCAGGGAAATGAAGAGGCAGAAAGTTGGTATTAAAGTTGGGGAATTTTGGTGAGCTTCTGCAAAACTACTGTTCCCCAAAATGCTTCACCTTATATGCAAGGTGGAAACAATTCATTTGAATGGTGAAATAACTGGAGAACAAGAAGGGAAAGGACCCCAGTGGCTTTCATCATTTGCTAAATTCAAAATATTTTAGTATCTCGGAATTCTACACTTGCTCTAGTGCAGTTCACTGGCTTGTAGTCCTACTGGGAATGGCCCCTGTGTTCCAAAGTACCCAAGAGGAAGCAGCATTGTGTAGTGTTGAGAGCACAGGCCCTGACTATAGGCCATGCCAGGGTCAAGTTCCACTTTCCCTAGTCCTCTGCCACTAACAAACTCTATGAGCTCAGGAATTGGGTTAACTGCTCTAAGCCTCAGGCTCCTTGTTTGCAAAATTGAGATAATAATTATACTTATATCTCATGGGATTTTGGGAGGGATGAAATGAAAGTGTGCATGTAAAACATGCAGTGCCAGGCACAGTAAAAACACTCAACAAGTTATTATTAAGAGAGAAAAGTGTAGGTAGAAAGAGAATAACATACAAGAGAGTATGAGCTGAATGAATTCCAGCTCTTGGTATGATCCTGGAGGCGATCCCTGCAGTGCAGAGTTCCAATGTGATGGCAGAGGCTTCAGAGGCAGGCCTCTTTTAAAAGTGCACAGTGTCTACGGACACTGGGGACTTGAGCGTACGGTTTGTCCCTGGGGGAGCCACTTTCATTGCATAAAAGACCATTCTGGGGACACAGAGGCCTGCCAGCTAATTGATATGGACACTGTGAACTCCTCAGGAATGGAGCCTGAAAATGTGGGGCACTTAGTGAATTCCTACAGAGCTGCCAGGACGGCCTTCAACATCAATCTTCCTTCTAGAAGACTGGGGCTACTGAGCAATGGCTTAAGCAAAAGCAAGCAGGCACAGCATTTGAGGGAGTAACTTGGCCTGCTAACTTCCAGTACTCTGAGCCTACCCTTAAGCACATCAGTAGAGAGATGCTGGGCTTGAAATGACAACCTACAGACCCCAAACCGCATTATCCCTGAATTACTATCCTGCACCTCAAATTCTTAAGTGAATGGTTTCTGGCAACTATTCCTCCAGTCATCTTCTGTCTCCTTCCTCTGATGAAGTTATCCCCGTCACATTACTTACACTGCTTTCTAGAATGTCACCCATGACCTCCTAATTAAAACATCTAGCGGCCTTTTAAACTTCAAGTCCATCTTTTTCCTATCGGTAGCACCCTTTTGTTTATTTAAAATGGGAACTCAACCATGAGTGGAGCAGTGTGTTTGAAGTTCCTGGGAGGCCGGAGAGTGGATGGACATGGATAAGACTAGTCCCCGACTGTAGGGAACTTGCAAGGGGAGGGGAAAAAAGTAAATAATCAACTATTACAGAAATGAGTTTGGACTTTATTCCAATAGGCAGTGAAGCTTATTAGAGCTTTTCAAAGGGAATGAAATGATCCAAGCTGTGGTTCAGGAAGACAGCATTATCTCTGCTGAAATGTAATGGAGGGATTAGAGGGGCCATAATACTGGAATTGGGCAGACCAGTCAGAAAGGTTATAATCCCAGCAAGAGATATTGAAAACAGGACCCGGCGAAGTGGCAAGGGAAATGGAAACAGGCTACAGGACGCAGAACTGCTAGAACTTGGAGACTATTTAAATGTGGGTGTTAGGGAGAGGGAAGAATGAATGAGGACTTTGTTGTTTCTAATTCAAATGACTAGAAAAGATGGCATACTGCTCGTTTTCTGTGATAGGAAACCAAGGAGAACTTTCTTTCTTTTTGGAAAATGCCTATAATGGTTTTTTTTTTTTTTTTTTTTTTGGGGGAGCGGGGGACCCCACTGTTGTGGCCTCTCCCACTGTGGAGCACAGGCTCCGGACACGCAGGCTCAGCGGCCATGGCTCACGGGCCCAGCCGCTCTACGGCATGTGGGATCTTCCCGGACCGGGGCACGAACCTGTGTCCCCTGCATCGGCAGGCGGACTCTCAACCACTGCGCCACCAGGGAAGCCCTATAATGGGTTTTGATTTTAGTTACAGTGGACTTAAAGTGTCTTATGGATAGCCATATGACAATATCCATCCAACAAGTTGTTGAAAATTCTAACTTTAATCTTAGAGATGTCAGAGTTACTATTTGAAGCTATAGTAGAGAACAAGATAACTAAGACAGAAGGTAGAATGAGAAGAAAGCAGGGGACGGAACCTGAGAAAGGCCTCCACAACGCAAGACTATGTAGACATGCGTCACGTGTGTGACCAGTTTCTACCTTCTGCTTTCCCTTTCTTTACTTCCTTCTTTCCCAGATTTACTTTGTCCCAAATAAAAGTGAAACACTGCACATTCAGAGAAAGGTAACAACCTGATTCAGTAAATGCAAAGAAATAAATTACTGGTTGATTGGGTGTGTTATCTTTTTATCTTTTTGCTGCTATTCGGAAATAAATCACCATTTGTGAGCTGAAACTAAAGATCTGCACTGCCAAATCAGTTCTTCTGAGATGAACTCCTACTTGGTAGTAATTTCCCTCATCTACATTAAGCATCTGGAGAGGAATACTCTAGGAACACAATAATATGAAGTTATAATATAGGCCATGTTTTGTGATTATTTATAATAGTCTAAGAAACTAAATAATAAGCCTCAAATAGTAACTCTTGAACAGGTAATACTCCCTATTTCACCATCTTTGAAATCATCCTATCTGGGAGGCAGCAGAGTATATATAGCACTCAAGGTGTCAAAAATGTAGATTTAAGTCCTGGTTCTTCTGCCTCTTAGTAGCTGTGTGATCTTAGGGGAATTCTTTAATTTGTCTGTGCCTCAGTTTCCTCATCTGTAGAATGGATACCAGTACTTCTCTCAAAGAATTATTGTGAAGATAAGCAATAACTGTAAAGCGCTTAGAAGCGTACTTATATAGTAAACACTACGTGTGATTTCTTGCATTGATAGCTTTCCCTTTGACAAGAGATGCTTCACAGAATCAAAATGCCGGAATGGGTATAAAACAGATAACCCAATATGTCTTCTCACCTGAGAAAAGACAGATGTCTATTCCTATATTAAAAATCTATATTTTATTATTCACAGTGGCCAAACACTGGAAACAATCCGAATATCCATCATCAAGTGAATGCATAAACTGTGGTACATCCATGCTATGGAGCACTACTCAGCCATAAAAAGGAATAAACTATTGATATACGCATTAACTTAGAGCAAGCTCAAAGTAATCATGCTGAGTGAAATAAATCAAACAGAAAAAGTACATATTATATGGCTCTTTTTATAAGACGTTCTAGAAAAGGCAAAATTACAATGACAACAGATGTTGTCTGGGGTCAGGCATGGGAGGAGGGGATCAAGTTAAAGGGGCATAAGGGCACTTTAGAATGTGTCCTCTATCTTGACGGTAGTGGTGGCTACATTATTATATATAATTACCAACATTCACCAAACCAGACACTTAAAATAAGTGGTTTTTAAATATGTGAATAGTACTTCAATTGAAAAATTTCTACAACTACCATTGTATGACCCCAGCAACATTTCCTAATTGCACAACTTATTATTTATGTATGAGCTATTATTTTACAAATATATTAAGTTTGAGATACTTAATATCTCAGAATAATAAGCAGAATACACAGAAACTGAGCAGGCTGGTACAATGTGGCACTAGATTTAAGGATTTAAGTTGTATAGAGTTAGAAAGCATTTCCTTTCTTCTTTTACTTCTTCCTTTTGCCCTCTTTCTTTTTTCTCCTTTTTTTCCTTCCTTCATTACTCAAACATATGTTGAGCACTTTCCATCTGCAGCCAATATCCTAGGCACTTAAAAATTATTTTGGAAGAAAATAGAATATAAAGCCTTTACTACAGAAAGGGGTGAGGAACAGAACCTTGGTCAGTACATTTAGGGTTGGGAGGAGGGAAAGTGAAATCACTGGACAGAAAAGAAATGGCAAGAAGAGATGTTGGAATGGAAGGCAGAAGAGCCCACAGGTTCTGAAACAAAGTTTTCTGAATGTTACTTTCCAAATTTGAAATCTCATAAAGAAAGAAAGAAAGGAGGAGAAGGAAACTAATCTCCGTGGCAGAGCATAAGAAGCAAATCTTTGGAAAAATAGTATAATCTTAGCAATGGAAGGGTCTGGAACAATCACCTAGTCCAATTCTCTCATTTTACAGGAATTCAAATACAATCTCTCAGTCTTTTCTGTGGGTTGTATTAATAGGCATCAAAAGGTACACAGTCCAGATATGGAATGTTTGTCCGGGAAACTATTACAAAGTGTTCCTATTAGGTGGGAACTGACTGCTTTTTACCATATTAAATGATAAGCATTTACTGAAAACAGTGATTGCATGGAAACTTTCTACCTGGTGATTTAAAGGAATTCAATTTAAATTAAATCTATTTTATGGGAGCCAACAGATTCTGGAAAGAAATCCATCTGAAAGGGGATTCTCCCAATATTCAAAACTTTCCAGGGAGGAAGGAAAGGGGTAGTTTCTTTATACAAGGCCCCCAAATGACAACCTCCTAGCTTTCCTGCATTTTGACTTGGAGTCTATTCTGAAGTCAGTTTCAACAGTGAACTTCCCAGCACCAAGAACCCTGGCTTTCCAACATTTTCTTACACCGCACACTTTCATGAGCTGTATCTTTCTAAGTTTCTGCTCAAAGATGACCAAAATGCCCTGCACCTCTTTGTCAGTGTTAGGGTTTCCTGAATAACCTCTGAACAAGCACTGGGCACAGGTGTTTTCTTGGGAACCAACAGCTAACATTACACTTCGTTCTGCTTCTAAGCTGCCTACAAACTTATCAACCATCTTCCAGCCCAGCTGGGGCTTCTCTGCACTCTATTACTACACTGGCATGGACTGAGCACACCGTTCTCAGAAAAAAAAAAAAAAGACAGGTAAGCTTAAGCCCACGAGGACCTCAAAATCAAGGCACAGGCAATTTCAATCTGTTTAAGGTTTATAGGGGGTATCTGGAGACAGACAGAGCATGTTAGAGAAACGTAAGATGTCTTCCTGAAGAATTGGGAATACGTTTACAAACCACCAGTCCAGCTTTTAAGCATTGACCTTCCTCTGATTTGGGATGAGAAGGACTCGAAAATAAATGTATCCACTGCCTCCTCCACACACATATTCCAACCCAAAGTCTGGCAAGTGCTGCCAGGCTCTGCCGGCTCACCGCATTTAGGAGAATGCTAAAAACAACGCCATGGTTTTTAATAACTTTCTGGATAGAGACCTATCTGGGTGCAATATGCTATAGCCTGCTTTCGAGACCCAACTCCAGACCATGGCCCTGTCTGTATCTCCAACAATCCACATCATCTCCTGATTTGAATTTAGCTTTTGTTTCTTTCCCAACTGATGATTACAAACAGCAGCGAGACAAACTGGATAAGAGCACTGTGTCCTCCAAAGAGCAATAATAAATGTTTATAATGAGAAAAGGGGAACACATAAAGGGCAAAAAATGAAAACGCCTCCTGCCACTTTCTCTCCCTTACCAAATGGAATGTGACTGCTTACATGTGATGAACTTGGAGGCACAGAGAATGTGGGCTTCAAATATAGACCTTCTCAAAGGGCAGGGATGGATTCATGTTCAGCACAGTCTTTGGCATACCTTGGACAAGCCAGAGCTATCAAATGGCAGTAGCCACTCCTGAGTGACATTTAGTTTCTGAGTGGCATTTCTCTGGAGAAACTTCCATTCCAGTCCTGGGGCTAAGCAAAGAAACCTACACATGTGGCTGAAAGAACCTGAGGCTTTGGGGAAGGAGGTGTGCGGACGTTCAGTTGATCCCATCTGCAAGTGTTCTGGCTCCTGAAGAAAGCTGAACTATGATTCCAGTAAGTTCGTCAGTAACTTTAATTTACAAATCCTGGACCCTCTGCCCCACAGTTGTTCAGTCTCTGCATAACCAGATTAAAAAAAACAAAAACCACACACTTAAGCAGAAACTGAGAAAAAAGAAACAACATTATGGGCAAAAAAACACTGGAAAGTCTATTCATCAGTCACTTTTCTGTTCTCCACACCACCCCTGCCCTTCATTCAGGGGCTCTACCAGCCAGCTACTTACCTCTGAGCAGCTACGGTGGCCGCAGCGTCCAGAGCAAAATGTCTCATCACATTCTCCTCTAAATACTTCTGCTCCCACTTAGTCATGTCAGCTTCCAGGGCCAGGATCCTCTCCTCCTTCTCACGAAGGAGCTCCATCAGTGCAGCGGCATTGTATTCTGAAACATTGGTGGGCTGAGAGTTGCCCTGGCGCTGTTGGAGGAGATGCCGAGACCCCAGATGTTAATGAGTTAGGACCACAGTGGCTGAGTCCCATTTGAAGAGCCCTCATTTTTGGAAAGGATTACTGCCCAAGCCACTTCAGTTTGGATTCCGATTCAGAAGCAAGGGGAATTCATAGGACTTTCTACCTCGGGCTTGAGTACGAGACTCTCGATCACGAAAGGAGCCTGCCGTGTCAAATGGTCGTGCTGCTCAGAAAGTGGATCAATGGTTTAAAAATCACTAGCCCTGCCGGCCAGCATGGTTCTCCATAGAAACGGAAATTAAAAATCTAGGATTTGGTCTCTGCCTTGCCCCTAAACTTGTTGTATGACCTTAAGGGAGTCATGCCACCTTTCCTGGGTCTTGATTTTCTCTCATCTAAAAATGAGGAGATATATGGCCAAATGATTCTAAAGACCATTTCCAATCCTAAAATGTCCAGGAGTCTATCTGTATAGTATCTTCACTTCTTATAGGCATTAAGGATTTTGCTGCGATAGGAAGCTAAGGAAGCCAACTTCATCTTTACAATTGGGAGGCGCCCTGGAGTAAGATCAGTTGGGGCAAAAAACCTGAAGATGAGTAAGAGTGTGTTTTTGGATTCTCATGTCAGACACTATCTGACAAATAAGCAATCAGGAGCAATCTCATTTTCTTGACGTTCTCTATACCTGCTGGATTCGGAGGGATTCCAGTTCTCTCTCCAGTCGTGTCCGGAGACGGTGCTCCAGCTGCTCTCGTTTTTCACACGCTGCCTGGAGCTGTACGAGAGCTTGCTGCATCTTTTCCACCTTATCTACGTACACTTGCTTCTTTTTCAGCTGAAAATCCAGGTTGGGAGAATTACAAGATAGAAGGAAAGAGAACAACAGGGTCAGTTATACAGCCCCCAAATCCAGCCTTGTGTTTAGATCTCTTCCTGTCCAGCTCCAGAAAAGCATGAATGGCAAGAAGGTCCTTCATGAGTATCGGGCTGCCTTGTATTTACCATACAGATAATGTCTCAAGGGATAGGAATTACGAGCTCCTTTTTCATCTCTCCCTCCTTCCCCATCTCTATGTTTTCCCCAAGTCTATTTCTATCAGTAGAGTCTGTCTTAGATGGCAAGCTCTTAAGATTCCCATTTATGGATGTCCTCACCTCTGCTCTTCTTCACTCTATAAATTGTAATATTCTGGGAGAGGGTATATCTTACTTTGGTCATTATAGTAGGGGAATGCTAAAAAAATAAAAGGGGGGCTCTCCAGGGAGAAGAGTTTAATTCGGAATGGAAAGGAAGCCTACCCACTTTATATAGCTGTCTCCTCTCCAAGTGAGAGAAAAAGGGTGGTCAACTGCTGCACGTAGAGGGAGGCCAGAATTGTCTTTCTGAACTCTACAGTCCTGGTAATTACTCGATGTAATCATCACTGCTCTCCTGGAATGTTTCTGCTCCTCAAAAGTGAAGCTGCTGGGACTTCCCTGGTTGTCCAGTGGTTAAGACTCTGCGCTCCCAATGCAGGGGGCACGGGTTCGATACCCGGTCAGGGAACTAGATCCCTCACGCCGCAACTAATGATCCCGCGTGCCGCAATGAAGATCCCGCATGCTGCAACTAAGACGCGGTGTAGCCAAAAAAAAAAAAAAAAAAAGTGAAGCTGCCATGCAATGGTTCATCTTTAGTCTCCTTATTGACCAGCACTGCCCCCTCCCCCAGTTCTTATTAAAAGAACACAGGTCACTTGCGATTTCTGCCTCACTCATGAGCCTGAGTTGATAACATTGGACCGTAATCTCTCAACTATCACTCTGGGACCTTTAAAGATATCTAAAGATGCAAAGTAATGAATCAAATCTAAGACTAAATGAGATCAAATATGATTCTGCCTCTTTGCAAGCTTATGAACCATAACCAAAAACAAAGGTAGAAGCAGGTTGGGACTAAGAGTTTGAGTTCTTTGTACCCTTGTAACTTCCAAGGCAAATCCCATCATGGTAAATCCCCGACTCCGTTGAAATGAAGGAATGAAGAGAATTTCAGAGCTTTTTAAAGAAGGCATACATACCCTCAACACCTAAGAAGATAGGGGAAAGTGCAGCCTTCCCAAATTGTTAGGAATGAGCAGATGGTGCTTCTTCATACCTATAATACTTGTGCGGGTGCCTCTCTTGCTAATAAAATCAACGCATGGACTCTTTCTAAAGTAGAAATTCTTCCAAGCTGGTCACATCTGTTATTATTATTTTCGTGAAACCTGCGGTTAGGGATACTCTCATTATTAAGATTTAAATGTGAAAATATTATTGATAACATGGTCCAAAGGAAATTCAAGAATTCAGCTCAACTCTAACTTTCCAACAAATTCTCAAGCCCTTGAGATACCTAGATAGACAGTTGCAATGTAAGAGGTTACCCACTTTACCAGCACTGCCCACATCCATTTAGCTGGGGCCAGACCAGCAGAACCAACCTGACACCCTCATTGCAGAAACCAGGTAAGACCTTCGTGGTAATGTGTCCAAATCACTGCTCTCTAGAATGTCCACTCAGACAGCAATGGCATGTGCTAATGCGGAAACTCTCCTTGTCTTATAACTGCTCTCTCTCCAAATTAGAATTGCTGAACTTTCTCTAGGTGGAAGAAAACTTATATTTTCCTACCAGACTTGCATTATGCCTTGCCTAGGTGACTGGGAAAACTTTAAAAATTCGCGCTACACTTCTTGACATTTCCTTTCATTCCAAGGCCTAGTTCAATCTAGCCTTGTAAACCAGTTGAGGTGAGTTATAAGTCTAAATGTTTTTATCCATTAGACCTTTCCCTAGTTAATAAAAGAAACAAAAATTGCCATTCTCATCCTCTCAATAAGCTTAAACCTTTCTTTCCTGGGATATGCGACTATTTGTAATAACACTGACTAGGGCAATCAAGACCTTTAGGCCATGGATGCCTCTGCCTTCCTATTTGCTAAGCTTTGAATAATTGGAGAGCAGGAAATATCCTCCATCCTTTGCCTTTTGGGTTCTATAATCCTGATGAGCTATTTAAAGTTGAATGCACTTATTTGTGAATCGCTCTGAAAACCCTAGGGGAGCAGTGCAATGTTAATGCAGACAGTGTTAACTATAATTACTGAGGCTTACGGGAGTTATAGTTAAAGGCAATTAAAGTTAGATAGTATGCAGTTCTTGCCTTGATGGTAAAGTACTGCAACGTAAGCTCAGAGAACTGAAAAATAAGCATTCAGGACTAGGTGTATTTCTCTATGCCCTGCCTTTCTTGAGAAAGGAATCCTCAATGTCTTAGCTAAGGAATCCCCAGCAGTGGAAGTCACTGAGCCAACTGTCTGGAAGGGAAAAGCAGTAAAGGCCCAGAGAGTTTTCTGAGTTGGCTGAAGATAGTCACACAAGTCAGACAACTTCCACAAACCAGGCCAAGGAAAATCCCATCGTGCTTTGCCACTGGGATGATTTTCCACAAGGTACCAGGACCTCTATTGTTGGCATAATTCTTCTACTTCCTTTTTTTTTGCATATCTTTTTTTTTTTATTGTGCAAAGTGCCAATCTATTATGTCAGCAGATCCAAATAACCATCTAGTAGTATGGAAAATCAAGGACATTTGCAGATATTAAAACCAAGAGTCATGGAAATTAAGGTCCCCAAAATAACTTTTAATAAAAGAGAAGATTTTACAACATAATATCCAAATCCCCAGGAATTTTTCCAGATAATTTAAAAATTCATCAAACGCTTTGCCTATCATAGTTTTCTCTGAGGGAAACTTTTACATCTTCCCTAACGAATCTCTTAACTTTATGTCCAATTATGAATCACAATACCCATATACAGGACGAAGAAAAAGTGCAGCTCAGCCATAAACACCAAGATCACCTAGTAAATGCTTGATACCTAGGTAATTTAGGGTACAAAAGGACAACTGTTGGAAGCTACCAGTGCAAGACCCTATAAAGATGCAATCCACAAAGCAGGCTATCTTCTAAGTTACATATTCTATGTTTTCTAGATCTCATCTATACATACAAAGGAACAAAGGTCTATGCGGCTTATTAACACCTGTACTATCCTGAACTTTATATGCTTCACTTTTTCCTTCATTATGGTAAATCCCCTTTTCTGCCTCTCTTTTATAAACTTATCTCCTGTGCTAAGTTCCTCAAATGTTAGCTCAGTAATTAAGACATCCTAGATCCCCAACTTCACCTTTCAATGCCATCAGAAATGTCAATGGTTCCTTCTAGGTAAAGAGAGAGGCCATACAGTAAAATCGTTAAGGTCATGAGCTCTGGCCTCAGGCTACCCCAGTCCAAATGTTGGCTCCCCACTTACTAGGTATGCAACCTGAGGAAAGCTACTTTATCTCCCTGAACTTCCCTTTACTCATTCATACATAACATAGAGATGATGATAATTTGATATACCTCTAAAAGGAGCAAATGAGATAACAAATGAAGTGCTTAGTAGAGTGTCCGGCACAAAACGTGCACAGAGTTTTCTTTTTTAAAGAAAAAGTTAATCCCAAGTCACACATACTCTAGTCCTCTCAACATTGAACATTCATTCCAGATAGCCTTGACATGGTTCTCATTATCTCAATAACTCTAATTAACACATCAATTAAGACATTAAAAACACAGCTATTTTTCCCCAGGAAGACATATAACACTAGGCCTCAAACCCTTCAAGCAACAGAGCTTCAGATATCTTTATAGGGCAAGGCCTTTCACTGGAGATACAATTAGAAGAGAGTACTGAGTAGCTGCAAGGACACCATATTCTCTCAAAATGACACGATTTAGAGAGCACCTCCACTTTGTGAGAGATACTTTACCTATAGTCAAAGGTACTGTTTAACTAAAGACACTTAGGCAGAGCTCATTCCCTGCCACACACGCATGCGCGCGCGCGCACACACACACACACACACACACACACACACGCCCACCCCAGGGATTTCTATTTGACAGCAAATTGAAAGGTAAAGGAACAAGGTGGCAATCAGGAGACTTGGGTTCTTGTCTTAGCTCTGTTTTTAATAGCAATTTGCTTCCCTGTTCTCAGCCTCAGAGTCCCCATTTGTTAAAAAAAAATGACGGGGGTTTTGGGGGGTCAGCAAACCAAAATGGTCAGCAGTGGGCCAAATCCAGCCATGCCCATTCATTTACCTATTGGTTAGGGCTGCCTCCCTGCCATAATGGCAGAGTTGAGCAGTTGCAGTTGCAAAAGAAACTCTACGGTCCACAAAACTGAAAATATGTACTATCTGCTCCTTTATAGATAAGGTGCCAGCCCTTGGAGTGATTTTCAAACTGTGTTCCACAGTCCTACTGTTCTAAGGAGTGCTTCAGAAGCCACTACAATGGGTGAGTTGTAGCAAGTGGCTCCACTTTTATGTGTTTTACAATGAGGGTTCTACATAAAAATTTCAAGAAAAAGACTGTTACATCTTTGAAGATACATATGAATATCCAGTTGACCCTTGAACAGCATGGGGGTTAGGGGTGCTGACCCTCCCTGCAGTCGAAAATCCATGTATAACTTTATAGTCAGCCCTCCATATATGTGGTTCCTCCATATCCACAGTTCCATATCCAGGGATTCAACCAGTGGCAGATCGTGTAGTACCATAGTATTTACTACTGAAAATGTCTGCATATAAGTGGATTCACACAGTTCAAACCAGTGTTGTTCAAGGGTCTACTGTATATATGTTCTTGTGCTTTGTCTTTTTGCCCTAAAGAATGGGCTTCCCATCTTACCTCACTCCATCATCTTTTCACACTTGACACTTCAGCATGGTTAAATAACTTTAGGTTCCCGAGGACCCCCTCGTATTTTAGCCCTCATTGCCTTTGGATATGGCATTCTCTCTCTTAGGAACGCCTTGCCCACTAGGTTTTAAGAAGTTTAAAAAAAGCAACAAAAAACCAGCAACAGTAGGATAGACAGATGTCTATCTAATAGTCTTTCAATTCACAAATATTTTATGAATCTAAGCTTCCCCTTTTCATCTTCAACACTGACCAGTAACTAAGGGGACTGGACAAAATGGGATCCTAGAAATCTATATAGGTATATTCTTGGAGGTAAAAAAAAACCCATAAAAGTCCTGCCTTCGTTTGTGTGTATGTACATGTAAGAGACAGATCACATAAGGTGTGTACTCTCCATGGGCTCTAGATGATTTGTTTTTCTATGCCTTTAGTGTTCAAGGAAGTGAAAGTTCACTTGAAAAGTTTCTAAAGCCAAGGTAGTGGTTCTGGTGTAGAGACAAGTATCCACAGATCTCTAGAAGAAGCCAGAACCGAGTTCCCTCTAGATACTCAGTGAATGGGGGAACTCATTCCATCCATTTAAATTTTCTTACCAAATGCCAATTTTCAAAAACCTGTCAAAACCCCCCTTCCCTAGCTTCCCTAAACCTGTGTTCTCCTAACATGGTTCCTTAAATCATTCTTACTTTCTGTCTTGATCTTTTAGACCCACCTTCCCTTCCAATTTCATCCCCATCTCCTGCTATACCCCAAAGGTCCAATCTATGGTAGTTTACTCTTTTACCTCTATACTGATGGTTCTTAACTGGGGGTGATTTTATCCCCAGGGAACATTTAGCAATGTGTGGAGACATTTTTGGTTGTTACATCTGGGGGTAGGTTGCTATTGGTATCTTGTGACTGGAAGCCAAGGATACTGCTCAACACCCCACCATGCACAGGACAGCCTCCTCCATCACTATCACCAAAGAATTATCTGGCCCCAAATGTCAATAATGCTGAGGTTGAGAAACCCTGCTCTCCACTTCAGCACTACTGGAGATTTCCTTCATGCCACAATTCTCACAACTGCTTATATTCATATTTTAATGTTATTATTACTCTCTTTAGTCCCAGACCCCTAGCTGAGGGCAAGATTTCTCACTCTGAAACAATGTGCCCCAATGTGCTTTCATCTTTATCCAAACTGCTATCCCTTCAATAGTTCAGCCATTATAATCATTTATCCTGTTTTTTCAGTCTCCAAATCTTGGAATTATTGTCCTTTCTTCCCTCTTTCCTTTGACCACCATATCCAATCCAGTCACTATATCTTAATTTTAAATAACATCTCTCATATTCTTTCATTTCCTTACATTTTCATAGCCTACATAGTTTAAGTCCTTATTTCACAACTAAATGATTAGAATAATAACCTAATAGATCTTCTTACTTTGTTGCCCTCTCCCATCTACACACAAGCACCTATGCACAGATGAATACACACACATACACACACGCACAATCAGTCCATCTGACATACAATTGCTATAACAGACTTGCTCGAGTAGAACATTATGGCACTGCCTTATTTAAGAACAAAAGCAATCTACTGCTAGCACATCCACTGAACTACTATTGATTAGGTACCTACTACATATCGAAGGCAACTTTACACCTCCTCTCTCACTTCTTTAGACCACAGCTATTCTTTCTCATCCATATTTTAAACCACTTGGTATTTTTCAATTCACCCCCTGATCTACTGTCTCATTGTCCCCTGTCCATCCTAGATATGCCTCTTAGAAATGCGTTTGTCAATGTTCTAGGCTCCTACTGCCTTACAATTCTACCAGGCCTACTATGCAAATGATCAACCTTTGTATTAGTCTGATCATTTCTTCATCCTTCCTCACCATATCAGTAAACTCTCAAGGAGTTCTTCCTGAATAATCTTACCTGACCCTGATTGCTGCTTTTCCCTAGAGCCTCTTATAACGTGCACTCTATTAGCAGTCATTTTATAAGATTTTGTTCAAGTGTGGATTCATTCATTCAACAGATATTTACTAAATGTTTATCACACATCAGGCCCTATTCTACATCTGAGAGCAGTAGTGATGCAATGGGAGGCAAGACAAAGTCTGTGCCCCATTGAAGGGCAGTATCCCATAAGCCACTTAAGGATAGGGCCCTCTATTTTCCTTCATATCTCTCTTAGGTTATAGATCTAGTTCATTTTTCACTACACTCTTGGTGACCAGTTAATATTAAATAACTGTCAAATACAAAAACAAGAATGAGCATAGCTTAGCTGTAACAGTGAAAATATAAAAATAATAAACACACACATTCATAAATGTATTCACTTTGCTTGGAAAGTCAAGATAAGGGTTTCAGATCATTCCTATTAAGAGATAAGTTTTTAAAGGGGAGTCATAAAATTGGGAGGAAGAACAGCAGGAAGGCAACCTATTGAAGAATAGAGCAAATACTCTTGAGCTCAATCAATCATGTTTTTCCATTGCACTTCTGCAATAATTTGAACCCATTCCCAAGCATTTGGCAGATCTCTTAACCCCCTTCTGACTCAGGAAAATCTGATCCCTGCAAATGAATACCACGTGATGGCATCTCTTCCCTCCTTCCAACAACTGCAGATGTCTTTCGAATTTATTTTTTCAAGGATGGCTATACACAAAATTACCTCTAGGGCCCCTAAAGCTACCCATTTGTCTCAGCCATTTGTAAGGAAGTGATTTAATCATCAACCTTCTCCATTTATTCACTGGTGGACAAAGCATAGTATGGGATATTTTGGAATTAAGAGATCTGGGTTTTCTTCTAGATGTATTACTAACTGTATAAACTGTCTGCACTTTAATTTCCTACTCTACTGAAACTTCCAAGCTTCATAGTGGGGATGTAGTAAGTATTTGGAAATATTTTTGAAAGGTTAAAAATACATGGTAGGAATGAATAGGCAGAACACAGAGGATTTTTAGCACAGTGAAAATATTCTGTATGATACCATAATGATGTATACATATAATTACATACATTTACCAAACCCACAGAATGTATACTACCAAGAGTGAACCCTAATGTACACTATGGACTTCGGGTGATTATGTGTCAATGTAGGTTCATCAGCTGTAACAAATGTACCCCTCTGGTGGGGGAAGGTGATAACAGGGGAGGCTGTGCATATGTGGCAGCAATGAGTATATGGGGAAGTCTCTGTACCTGTCCCTCAATTTTGCTGTGAACATAAAACTGCCCTAAAAAAGTAAAGTCTTAATAAATAATAAAAATATATAATATGGATAGAGGGGGTGGGCTACTATTATTAGGTAGATGAACACCAACATATACACACACTCTGATGACTAAAGGACATTGAGACGAATAATACAGAACTAAGTCCAGTGTCACAGAGGCCATCCTTCATTATGTCTGATTTTCATCTTCCCTTCTATCACCCAGAACTCCAAACACTTATGGTGTCACAAATGTCACAACTGAAGTGTACTTTCTTTGCTCCTCTCCTTCATACAACTAAGTTATATGTTACTCCATGAGCCTTCAGTGATTTCCATTTGATCTTATTTAGCCTTGCCCAGGAGCCCACGGCTCCAAGTAAGAGTTCCCTCTGAAGCAATTTGGTAACACTACCCTGGTATTAGCAAGTTGCCTGTGTCCACTGCCAAGAAGCTGTGGTCCTCTGGTAGATATTAAAAGAATTGAAGAGTAAAAAAAAAAACCACGCCTAGAAACTTGCTACCAAGGGAATGGAGTTCATTCTCTTAAGGAGGCTAAAGAAAAATACACGAGACTTTCAATTTGGGAATTTCAAAAGCCAAAATCATAGGAAAAACTGAGAAAATCAAGCTTTGAGAAGTAGCTCCACCTCTATTGGGGGTGGGGAACATAATTTCTTATACTGAGTGGAGCAATACCTACTTCAAAGAAAATATGCTGCCATAAATATGGGAAAAGTCATCCTTAGATGAAATGCCCTTCAAATAAGTCAACAGAACACTCTGGAAGATTCCTGGGTAGATATGTATTTTATCTGAATTCCTATCAATACTCTCAATGCACACATAATTCATACCCTCAGATCTTCTGTCACATTTATAATCCATTATAACAATTGTATGAGTTTTACCTATACCAACAAAATCCTACTGTTTGAGGATTATTTTGGATTAGACATATAAATGTCTATGCCTAGGACATCTTCCTCTAATATTGGCAAAGAAGGAGACTAGTTATTGTGCTGTGTGGATAGGTGTGATAACAGAAAATGATGTATCTCTAAAACCAAAGAGACAAATCAAATAAATGGCAAGAGATCTAGAAATAAGAGAAAATATGAACCATGAAGAATAATGGTGGAAATGAGGTGAAACAATATGAATTTAGTTTTGGAGAATTGAGAGGAGTGGCAAAATGACTCTGGAAAATGCACCGCCACTAAGAGATTTCACTGCAATGTCTAAATGTCTGCACCAGACATTGCAGTTGAGAAAAGGTTAACATTTGGGTCCTTTTTTCCCCTGAATCTCTGTGGCTGTCAATCTAGCCTAAAGCCAAAGAACAAGGCTCACTGGCTCTTTCTGCCAGCCCTCCCACATTCCGCTCTATCCCTTCCTATGCACTCTGCTCAGTAAGCAGCCCACCCGCAGCATCTTCCCTCTTTGATCTTGCCAGGGCCTTTTTCCCACCATCCCTGAAACAATTACCCAAGCAGTGGCTCGGCTCTGGATCATCATAAGACAGCAGCCGGCCAGAAGCCTGGGCTGCCTTGAGCCTTGTGAGTGGATATGCCAGGCATCTGTCAAAACTCTCCAGTGAGGTCAAATTAGTGGGGGGCAGAGGGAGGTCTCTTTGAATGCGAGAATACCATGGTTGCTGTAGGACACAGAATTCTTTTGACTTGGAGTTTAATGAACCTCCACTTCAACAGGACCTACGTGTCCCGAAAGATAAGGGCAGGGATGGAAAGGCACCATTTACGCCAGCCAGCTTCCTGCTGCATAAGCTGTAGATTGGTGGCAAGACCTGGATTATAGTGAATCACCAAAAAACAGATCTGCTCTTTAGAGTGCTATCCCCTTCTCAGCAAGATACCGTATCCCTCGAGGTCAGCAGAGCAGGGTCTGTGAGAGAATCTGTGCTGAACTTGGAAGAGGAAGGAAGTTGTGATTGCGGGAGAAAGTTCTCTGTAAGCCTGAGGCACCATTTCTGTATAGAGCTTAGAGCACAGTGAATGTTGAGTGTCATGGGCAAAAAAAAGACTTAATAGGATTAGAAAGATGGAATGGATTTTAGGAAAAGTATCTAAATGAGGACGTTGTAAAGAGAAAGACATAAATATATGCAAGAGTCTTCAGACCATTAAAGTAGTCATAACCGTTCCCTAACCATCTTTTTTTGTTTATTGAGATATAAATGACTTGTAACATTACATGAGTTTCGGGTGTACAACATAATGAGTCAATATATGTGTCAACCTGACCATCTCGATGCAATGCAAAATAGTTAAACCTGAGTGGCCTTGCACTTAGTAGGCTAAGAATATACTCCCTAGAATAAAGGCTTAATTTGGAAAAGTTCCCCTAATTCTCATTTGCTAAGTAGACTAGAGAGGTTTTCCCTAGAAGAACTTCTAAGGAAAATGCATGGTGCCATTTGTAAGCCATAACTAAATTATCTGTTTCTATGAGACATAGGCAGGCATCTGATATATCCCTCTGCCTTCCAACATGACCTGACTTGAGCCATCTCCAACAGATAGAGGGATATATTTTCTATTTGTGAATACTCTTATTGATTTAGAAATGCTCACTAATTTTGTGAAGGAATCACAATGAAGAAACCTTACCAGATTAGTTCCAGGGCTACCTACTCACCTTAAATACCTCCTAAACGTTCTGTACTTAAAAATTTTACCCCAGGAAAAATGAGACCTAGTGGGGGTTGAGTCACAGCAAAAAAGCAAAACTTCAGTTATCAATTCCTGTCTTTGAAGATAAGGGAAAAGAATGTTTTCCTTTGAATATTATGGAGGAGATAGGACAAATACCACCCAGGAGCAGACTCAGCTCTGATAGGCTACTAAAATGAAAAGGAAAATAGGAATCTGTGGATTTTCCCTGAGATGTGGTTTAAAGCCCCTATATGTGCTAGAGGTGATCTGGCTTGAGAGTCTGGAAGGCATTACATGGCCTCTGCCTCTGATTCCACTGGGTAGAAGCTTGCTCTCCCCATCAAAGGTTCCGCCTCCTTTAGCAACAGCAACTCAGAATTTCCCAACGACTAGACTCCATGCAAAAGAACAGGTTGGATGAGGACTAAAAAATTAACAATAATTGATGAGTTCATGTGAGATATCTCTGACCACTAGATGCCATCATTCAATCCTAGCCCAATATTTAGAGCTTCTTCCTTAAATTGTAAATCTACATATTTTGGAGCAGGGCCTTGGAAAATAACTAAAAATCTCTGGAACAAATTCCCAGGAAAGCCTCAGAAGTCTGAAGTCAGAAATATATGTCAGGCAACTGTTTCAGTGAGGGCTGCCCGGTGGGAACTACAGATTAAGATCCTCTCCATACAAGTATACTATTTCCACGATTAACAACCAGTTACCACTGAGCCCTCAGACACTGCAAACCAAGATGGTTGCAGAATCTTTGTTTCCATTTATCTCCAACTGGAGGGGCACCCTTCCAGGAGGGGCAGTGGGGCTGTTTATATACCCCAATCTCAAAGCAGTCCAGACAAGCTTCTCATAGTCTGTTGAAAAACAGGGGTCCAATGGGTAAAGCAATTTCTTTTCAAATTAAAAGATGCAGAGGTTACTAAATCTGAACAGGCGCCCACATTTTCTTTTTGGGAGTGGAACCAAAGGATGATTCAGACGGGGAGACAGGCAGCAGGGTCTAGGGAATGAAGAGTCATGAGATTCCAGTTTTATTCCTGGCTCTGCCCAAGACTTGCCATGTGACCACCAGCAAACTACTCAGCGGGTCTCTCAGTTTTCCCTTCTCTAAAAGAATACAGTCTTATCCCTGTCCTGTAATTTACTCTGTCATTTCCTTGCAAAAAGGGAAAAGAAGGGAATATATGAGGTATGGTGAAGGGCTGGCTAAAGGGTGTGCTAAGCTCTTAAGACCTGGACACCAAGCATGTACAAGTATCCCTCATTTTCAATAAAGCAACTTGGCAGTATTTCTGATCTAGACAACTGATGAAGCAGACATCAGCCTGACTTTATACAACCTGAAGTTTAACAATTAAGCAATTCAGGTTAAAGGACATCATAGGTTAGATGGCATCACCTACTAGAAAAGCATGAGACCACAATATAGCTCCAACAAGTGTGTTAACACCCACAAAAGAAATCAAAGGATATCTGTAAGTCGGGAGATCTTTAAGAACTAGACATTCTTATTAAGGGAGAGGAAGCAGGCAATGAATGAAAGTAGGAAAGACTCCTCACCTGCAATAGCCAGAATGCTCAAGGTTTGGTCACTAAACACTTTTTTGTAATCTCAAGTTTATAAAGAGTTCAGCTTCTTATAATGGAGGCTATTTTTTTCTTTTAAAACAATTCCAATTTTAGAATAGACAAGTCAGTGAGATGTGAAATTTTCTTTACCAAGTTACATTTTAGCATCATTTTTTTGCTGGAATATACCCATTCCCTGAAGTGCAAAACATCTAAGACCTAGTAGTACTCCAATACAATGACAACTGACATCCAAGATTAATGAATGACAGGCCAGCAGCAAAGTTCCCTCTATTTCATATAAACACAGCTTAGTGTTGCAATTGAGTAACATCTACGTTGAGAGTAATCAGATACATATTAATCAGATGCTTAGTAGTTTGGGGGCCCTTGCATTTGTCAAGGAAAGGCTCCGTCCTTGCACACAAATAACTGAGAACTTCACCCTACCACATACCTACATTCCAGAACCTAGCCAGTAAGAGCCAGGGCAGAGCTCTTGGCCTACCATAAACTGTAAATGGTCCTTGGATCCCATCCTGTGCCAGGCACCCCAAGATTGCTCCTATTCAAAAATCAATCTGCAAAATAAATCCAACAAGAGGCATAGCCCTCAAGATTCATTTTTTTGCCTGAGAGGACCAACTTCCCACTGAGCATGGGGAGACAAGGACCATTCTGATTTCAACATCCTTGGAGTACCTTAAAATATCCGGAATATATATATATATATGTGTGTGTGTGTGTGTGTGTGTGTATACATATGTAAGTGTATATATATATAATATATATATATATATAATCTGTCATAGGCTTAATTTAAGGCAGGGCTAGGTACACAGTCAGAACTTAGGGAAGGCAGGTGTTTAGCTTATTATATGAATGAGCAAATGAAAATTTATCCTTGACCTTGGTGACTTTCTAATCTGGAGCAAAAAGAAGGAACTTGAAGAGAAGAAAAAACAAATCAAAGTCTACTCACATCAGCACAGTTATAACTAGAAGTAGCAGATGGTACCTTCCTGTTGGGGGATGATGCAGCTGCCAGTTCGCCAAAGTGGGGGGCCCCCAGTGCCCTTGGTTCCCCAGCTCTTCTACCCTCAGGCTCATATGCTACCCGAGGAAACTACACATACCTCTTCCTCCAGCTTTACCACCTTGGCCTGGGCGTTGCTCAGGGCCTGGTCTCGGATTTCAATGTGTCGCCTTTGGTCCTCGTTGGTAGAACGGGCAG
Organism: Aethalodelphis obliquidens; assembly: GCF_003676395.1. NCBI lineage: Eukaryota > Metazoa > Chordata > Mammalia > Artiodactyla > Delphinidae > Aethalodelphis > Aethalodelphis obliquidens. The sequence continues at coordinate 5,344,074 of NW_020838010.1, forward strand.
TGGCCAGCTCCGCTTCCAGTTTCTCCTTCTCCCGTTGGCTCTCCTTATCTATCAGGACATGAAATATCAATACTGCCATTCCAGAGCTAGCTCAAAACCTTACCTGAGCAAAACTGACAATAATCCCCATTACTAGACGCTCTAGTGTTCTCACACACAGCCACAAGAACCAGGACACCAAGGTCTGGACTCTTATCACTGGCTCTACCACTAACTTGCTGTATAAATTCAGAAGTCACTTAACAATGGTGGTTGTGCAGAAGCAGTGAGAAAGTAGATGTAAAAAGTGTTGTGGAAGGTATTATACAAAGAAGAATATACACACATACACATACACACACACATATGTCAGAAGAACAGGTACGCTTGTCTCCTCAATTTTATTTCTCAGTCTTGTCTTGCCCAATGAGCAATTGAGCCTCCACAAATTTTCCCCATTGTTTCCTCATGACAGTATATTAAATTGATATAAAAATGGTATTTCATAAAATGCATAAAACCGCAAATCCCACCCTTTACTCACTAACATGATTTTCTAACTGAGGTCAATCCATGATCACATTGTAGCTACAGATGACCATGACACATGTAGTTATGCCTCATGCCTTTCTAGGTCCCTCTCCTTTTAACTAGGACAGACCTCATACCAGAAACTCAAATGAGAGGTTTTGATTCTCATTGGGAGGTAGAGTGCCCTTCCTCTCAAGACATTGATATATAAGTTTGTAGGAAAGACTTTAATAGGACAGCCTCACCTTCCTTCCCACTCTGACTTTACATATCTATTCAGATGTACCTTGGGAAGAAATAAACATTTGTTGAATACTTATTGCATACCGAGTATTGTAATAAATTAATCCTCAGAACAACCATACACGGCAGGTGTTGTATTATTCTCTTCTCCATCGTGCATATGAGAAAACAGAGCCTCTGAGGGCTTGAGTAACTTGTACCAGGTCCCACAGTTGGAGAGAAAGTAGTGGAGCCCACACTTAAGGCCAGGTTGTTCTAAGCTTTTTGTACTGTACCACACGGCCTTCTCTTAGGATTGCATTGGTCTGGCCTCTTTAGGGGGCCTTTTCAAGAGGGCTTTCTTGGCTCCTGACATACTTCCAACCCTGTGGCGCCCTGTTGACGCCCAAAGGCAAAAGAAATTAAAGTCATGTCCTCTTCCCTGCCTACTAGGTAGAGTCCACTTTTCCCTTCTAGAACCATTTGACAGTCTTTCACCCTGCTGTGAATACAATTTGACCTACTAAATTACCACATTTTATAAACCAGCAGCAGAACTCCTAGGACACCTGAAATACCATCTCCATGCAGGGAGAAGTGTGAAGTAGCAGATCCAGGGCCAAGAATCCATACATTTTCTGTTTTGTTTTATGCTGGGAGGCTGCCACCCTCTCCACCAGTGAAGTGGCTTCCAAGGTAACTGTGACACTGCAAAAGCAACTTCACAACAATTTACACTAAACACTGATGACACCAGAAAAACTACATTCCTTTCTCTAAGACATACTGACAGAGGAACAGGAGGCTCAGGGAAATGAGGAAGAAAAAAAAAAGCCCTAGTTCTAAAGCCAAAGCACAAGAGAACAACCCAGGAAGGGAGGGAGATATTGTTAAGTGAAGATCAAACAACTTGTAAAAGCTGACTGGAAGCCGCATGGAATGACTTGAAAGGGTCATGTGGAGGCCCAGCAAAGATGGGGCCTGACAAGTCCCCACCAAGCGCCCTCCAGCTGGGAACCACACTGGTGGAGGCTAGGGGTAGGGGATACCAACTATGGGCATCTGCCGGAGTCAGGGTAGATCATCTGTTTTCCCCGAAATTCACTCTCCCTATGGACTCAATCCACTGTGTAGTTTTTATTGCTGGTTTTACTGTGGCAATTGGAAAGAATGAGGCATTGTCTAGCTGGGTGGAGTCCATTAGGGACCCGATAAAGAAGAAGATTAATTCATTGTCAGGGTCCTAGGAGTATTTCCAGACAAAGGAAACACTATTAGGAGGAAGACATAGCTCTGCCCTCCCCCACACCCTCCAACTCCACACCAGAGTCACTAGTTGAGGCCTTAGCAGTGGTCTCCCTCCAGCTACCCTTGCAATCCCCCAACATGGAATGATATGATACAATACAGGGTGTTTAAGGGAGCCCCAGGTACAAGTTGGGTATTCTAAGCACTAATCATTAATCCTGCATGTTAATCCCATCTCTTCCAGAGCCAACACATGCAGCCTTCAATGATAAATCCCTTCAATATTAAGGGACCCCAAGTTTATCAAGGTCCTTTTCAGCTAGCATGACAAAAAGCAGGGATTCCAAGGGGCTTCTCTGTTTCAATACAGAAGGAGTTATGTTGATGTGACTAGATGTTGCAGCAAGCAGCCTTCTTGGCCGGAAGGAAAAGAACACAATCTCCCAACTTCATGCTTGAACAGGAAAAAGAATCCTTAGATGACATTCACTCTGCCCTGGCTGTTCTAGAAGGCTAAATAGAACTGTGTAACCTTTTCATACACCTCACTCCCACCCACATATTAATACCTGCAGCTGAAGCTTTCAGACTTACTTTTTGCAAAGAGCTGAGAGATGGTTTTTCTGGTATCTTCTGACCCCTCATATTCCTTCTCTGCAAGCTGCTTGTTGGCCGTCTCTAGACGCTCTGTGGAATTTGGAGACAATCAACAGGGCCCTAAGGACAAACTTCCAAGCACATGCTATTTGCCCTCTAAACAGTGATCTTGGGCAAAACAAGCCTGTCTCTTCTTGTTACACAAGAAGGGGTGACACAGATATAGGTTTGCAAATGTGGATCCCAAAAACCATACTAGACCATGACGGGGAAGGAGGAGGTGAGTACTTTAATACTTTCACTCCTCACTGACAAAACCTTAGTGCAGATTTCTAAATTCCAACCAAGGAATCCATCCCTGAATATATGATAGATTTCATTCACCAGGAAAAAAAATCATCAAAGTTATTACAAAATCTTTAAACCTGGAAAGGAAGAGAGGTAACACAGACTATGGGCACAGGCCAAGTGGGTCCAGGAGACCCAGGAGGGATACTGTCTGATTCACACATCAGTGCATCCCACTTTGATTAAGAAAGCTTAGGACCAGACACTATTGTAGTCACAAAAACCTAGCCTGGTCTATGCTCTGCAATTTGCTGACTATCCTAGTGGGCTGGACAAGACCTAGAAGCCTCGCCATGTGCTCCTTAGCTTAGCCCTTCCCTTCACCATCCTTTTTTTTAAATTGAAGTATAGTTGATTTACAATGTTGTGTTAATTTCTGCTGCACAGCAAAGTGATTCAGTTATACATATTTATATATACATTCTTTTTTTATATTCTTTTCCATTATGGTTTATCACAGGATACTGAATATACTTCTCTATGCTATACAGTAGGACCTCGTTGTTTACAGTAGGACCTTATTGTTCCCTTCACCATCTTGACTGATGCTTCAGAAGTGATTCCCTCACCTCTCAGATCCCTGTTGAAGTCATGCATCCTTCGAATCTCGCCCTCAAGCTTGTTTCTCATGGCTTTCTCCAGGGCCTCTCTTTTGGAGGATGACTTCACAAGGTTCTCATATGCCTCTGAGACACGCTGGATTTCTGTCTCCACCTGAACAACAACAAAATGAAAGATAGTGATGATGACAGGAAGTTGATGGGGAAGACGATCTGAAAACATATATGTAAATCCTTAATGACAACTTCTCCCAGGGCTTTACAGATGGCCAGGAGGCAAGCATAACACAGTCAGATGAGAAAAGTTTCCTGGAAGAATTTCTAAGTTCAACTTTGAGCTCAGTAATTAACTCACCAGGTCACGAGATTTCCTCAGGTTAAAAACAAATACATGTTTCTGCCTTCAGAGAAGGTGGTAGGAGAGGATAAATTTCATAAGTATAGTTATAAATGATTTTCCTTTCCAAATAAGAATTTCTTAATTTTGAAAATATTAATAATAATGTATATAGGTATTGCAGAGCGTTCAAAGGGCTTTCATATGTTTATTTCAATCCGGGATGATATTGGCCTACACAAGGGTACCTCTCCCCATTTTAGCAGAGAGAAGACTTCAACGGCCTTTTCTAGAGCAAGTCAGTGGCAGAGGTGAACCCTAAAACCCCGAAGCCTCAGCCTCATGTAGTTAGTTCAGTTCAATTTAACAAACATTTACCAGGGGCCAAGTATTACAAGAACTCTTTAAAGCACTGTAGGGTGTGTAGATATGAATGAGGACATTATAACTGCCCTCAAGAAGCTTTCAGTCTAATCAAGTAAAAGAATATAGGGAAAGATACATTATTAAGAAAAGTAGGAGTAAAGTTATAAAGTGTAGGGGAGGAAGAGGTTATTCCTGCGTGGGGGTGAAGTGAGAGGAGAAGAATTTCAGGGAGGAGGTGGCATTTAGAGTCGGATCCTGAAAGCTGGGTCAGATTTCAATGAGCAGAGGTGAGGGGAAGGGTATTCTATTCTGAGTGAGCGAATGCATTCCCAGAATGACCAGTAGTCTCGTTTGGCTGGACACTGTGGGGTACACAGGGGGAAGCTGGTGAGATCTGGCTGCAAAGACAGATTGGAGTCAGATCATAAAAGGGCTTTAATGCCAGGCATTTGGACTTTATCCCGTAGTCAGTGGGAAACCAGAACAGATTTTTTAACAGAAACTCACGATCAGAGTTGTTAACAGAAACTCATGATCAGAGTTGTGTTTTATGACACCCCAGCAAATCTTGTAAAAGGGAAACACACACACACACACACACACACACACACACACACACACACACACACAAAACCTCAAAGAGAAAGGGTCCTGCCCTGAATCAGCCCAAATCTGGAAGAAAATAAGAAATTAGACTCCAGAGTCTTTCTGGAACCAGTAGAGTTTCATTGCACATATCACAACCACAGAGATATTTGCATATGATTTGTATAAGATAAGTAAACCTCATGGCCTATTAAGCAATTTTCAAATAAAATTTGACTCCTGCAACCATTCTGCATTCCTTCTCAGCTTTCCACTATCCTCCTTAACAAAGCTCAGGCTACTTTATGGGGAGAAATATCAGGCCCCCCGTGGGAGACTCGGAGAAAGGTGGGGTTACCAAACAACTTAGATTCCACCTGTCCCAGCTCCAAAATGATGCCTGAGGCAGGACTGCCTGCAAACGAATGAGGATTACACCACAGAAAAGAGCAGACTTGAGAGTGTTTTTCTCCTTGCAGATGGCACCAAGATAGCAGCACAGAAGGTGAAAACTGGTGAATGGCATTTAGAGACAAGATCTGCAAGGCCTGAGCCTGATAAAGCTTTTGCATGAAATTCAAGTGCTCAGTAGAGAAAATACACATTTCCATTTGAAAGAGCAGGCTTGGTATTGGTCTGCTCTGGGCAGCCTTTAGGGTACAAGGGTTTCCAGTGCCCCACAGAATGCCACACCTGGAAGGCAGTCCCCATTTTTTGTTTGTTTGTTTATGGTTTTTTATTGAATTATATTTGATGTACAATGTTATGTTACAGGTGTACAATATAGTGATTCCCAATTTTTAAAGGTTATACTCCATTTATAGTTACTATAAAATATTGGCTATATTCCCTGTGGTGTACAATATATCCTTGTAGCTTTTAAAAAATATTATTTATTTTATTTATTTTTGGCTGCTTTGGGTCTTCGTTGCTATGCGCGGCCTTCTCTAGTTGTGGCAAGCAGGGGCTACTCTTCTTTGCAGTGTGTGGGCTTCTCACTGCGGTGGCTTCTCTTGTTGCAGAGCATGGGCTCTAGGCACGCAGGTTCAGTAGCTGTGGCTTGTGGGCTCTAGAGCACAGGCTCAGTAGTTGTGGTGTGTGGGCTTAGTTGCTCCGTGGCATGTGGGATCTTCCCGGATCAGGGCTCAAACCCGTGTCCCCTGCGGTGGCAGGCGATTCTTAACCGCTGCGCCACCAGGGAAGCCCTGTACCTTATTTTACACACAATAGTTTGTACTTCCTAATCCCCTATCTCTCTCTCTCTGCTCCCCCTTCCCCTCTCCCCACTCTTAACCCTAGTTTGTTCTCTATATCTTTGAGTCTGCTTCTTTTTTGTTATATTCACTAGTTTGTTTTGTTTTTTAGATTCCACATATAAGTGATAATGTACAGTATTTGTCTTTCTCTGTCTCACTGATTTCACTAAGCATAATGCCCTCCAAGTCCATCCATGTTGCTGCAAATGGCAAAGTTTCATTCTTTTTTATGGCTGAGTAGTATTCCAGTGTGTGTGTGTGTATGTGTGTGTGTGTGTGTGTGTGTGTGTGTGTGTGTGTGTGTGTGTGTATACATACCACATCTTCTTTATCCATTCATCTGTTGATGGACAGTTAGGTGGCCTCCATATCTTGGCCATTGTAAACAATTTTGCTATGAACATTGGGATGCATGTATCTTTTTGAATTCGTGTTTTTGTTTCTTGCGGATATATACCCAGGAGCGAAGTTGCTGGGTCACATGGTAGTTCTAGTTTTAGTTTTTTGAGAAACCTCCATACTGTTTTCCACAGTAGCGACACTAATTTACATTCCCACCAATAGTGTACAAGGGTTCCCTTTTCTCCTCATCCTCGTGGAAGGCTGTCCCTTTACTCAAGCTGTTCAGAGGACTCTTTCAAGATGTTGTACCGATCCTTTCCCTACCCTCTTTGTAGATACTGTTCCCTCCAAAAGGGCAAGTTGTACATCTGTCAACAGGACCTTCCAGGAAAAGAAGTCACAGAAGGGCGTATCCATTGGTTTGGTCTGTGGGCAGGGGAGAGGGAGGATGGTGGTGGGTTTCTAGACTTATTCTGTCTACTTATTCCCCTCATGAGCCTCGGGCCTTCTTTTTTCTAGCACCAGCTGATATCTACCTTATTCTCCCCACTTTCTTTGTCCTCTTCTCCCCAACCTGTGCCTCTAATGCACTGCAGCACTGGGTCGGCCTTCACTTCTCCCAACACTCAAGCTGTCCCGATTACGCTTGGTTGAGGCATTTTTCCCCATACTGGGGAACAAAACAACAACCCAAATCCTATTCTGCTCCGCTTTCCTGCCACCCACCCTCCCCCTCAAAAAAAAATTCACCATCCTCTGGCAAAGAGAGCCTGCAGAAGATCTGGGTCCATCATCTGTTTACTGCATCAAAGATGGGGTCAGGGCCACCATGAATAGAGAGTTTAGGGAGCAGTATCAACTGTTAAACCTAATCAGCCAATAGGCCAGTCTGCTTCTAGTGTGTGAGTATGATTAATTTATTGTACCAATGTGATGGGGGGGCAGGTATGAGAGGAGGGAGAAAATGTTAAATTATGGGCAAAGCTGGGAAGAAATATTTCTTACCCAACAACCCCCATCCAGACTTGGGAACACTGGGTAGGTGGTAAGCATTTTTTGCTACATAAAAATACTTAGCTGATAGTAAGCCCTCCTCTTCATTAGGACCCAGATCTGGTGTTTACATATTGTCAGCTTCATTCAGGCCCCTGAAATTTCCACTCCTGGGTGTCTTCTAAGGACAGAGTCGCTGAACAATACCAGGCAACATTCCTTCCCTCCTCCACCTTCACCCTCACCTCCCTGAACAGTCTGCATTGTCAGGAGATCAAACCACAGGAGCTCCACAATGACAAAAGCTGTAAAGAGGCTGCCAAAGGCATAACCCCATTCACCAACAGCCACTGGAAGCCAAGAGGTAAGGTTCCTAGCTTAGGGCACTCAAGAGCTAAAGTCCCAGCCGCAGTAGACTCAGGAGGGGCCCAGGAAAGAATGTGAACTTGGGACATACACTCCTTTTGCTACTTCCTCAGCCTAGGGCTGTCACCTGTCACCCAGCTGTGGTGCTAAGCCCCTCCTGCCCCCCACACACACCAGAGAAAGAGAGCAGATGTTGAATTTGATCTGCAGGGAAGGACCAAAGCAAGAAGAGGGAAAAGGAAAGGGTGTTGAAAAAGGGTTACTGTGAGAACTGCCACTCGGAAAAGTACTCTAAGCCCTTTCCAGAACAAGGCAGGGCAGGATCTAACTTCAGTGGTGAGATTTTTCTGGGAACTATGGGTTTATATTTAACATTCAAAATCAGTATTTGGGAAAATATAATCAAAAGGAAAAGTCTTTATGCTGGCAGGTCCTTCACCTACACAGACCTCTCCGGTGTTCTTGACTTTCTGAAGCAGTTTCTCTGCCTTTCGTATTTCTCAAACACTCAATTAAGCTTTCTTGAAGGCTGTGGTGTCTGCGAAATGTTACTTCTACTAGAAAGACAGGCAGAAGGCTTTTCCAAAGTTTGCTCCATCTATAACCTTGAAATATAAGAATCCTGAAGATGCGCCCATAAGTCATGCAGGGACCCACAAGTGGAGACTTTTACATCGATATTAAACCAATAAGATTTCAAAAAGACTCAAATATCCCCATAGGGGGGCCTCACCTTCTGCAGTCTCGCCACCTTCTCATAGCATCCTTCCAACTCCTGCCGCAAGTTCCGGTTCTCATCTGAGAGAATCTCAACCATCTGCTGGGCTCTGGAAACAATGGCAAAAGGGTCGGCTGGCATTGGCTGATACGAAGCAGACGACTGCTGAGCCCGAGGCATAGCTGAATAGGCTTCTCCTGGCTGCTGCTGCTGCTGCTGCTGGTGATGGTGGTGATGGTGTGGCGGCGGTGGTGGCTGCGGCTGCTGCTGACTCAGGCCAGGCTGGGGGAGACGGTAATGATCCCCCTGGTGAGCCTGGTTAGCAAGGAAATGCTGCTGCGGCCTAGGCAGGTGAGCTGAGTGGTCTCCTTGGTTTGGGACCAAGGGGTGTTGGGCAGGAGATAATCTAGTGGATGGTGGAGACTGCAGCAAGGGTAAGGAACCCCCAGATGTGAGGGAAGAAGTAGGGCTGTGAGGCTGAGAGTTCCGGGCTGACAACGGCAATGAGATGTCCTGCGCTGGCCTGGAAAACATGGAGGGTGTGCTCAGGTTAAGCTCCCTCTAAAGGCACTGGGGAGAGGGGCACAAGAAAGGGAGAAGACGAGGCTCCCAGGGCCCCCAGGCAGCTGAGAAATGAGGAGCAGGAAGGGTTAGACTACGGGGTCCTGTGAATACCTGACCGACAGAGGTGTGATCCCATGCAGGATGGAACCAGAAGATCTCCAAGGTTGCTTTATGAAAATCTAAGCGATGCATCCTTGTACACTGGTTATTCAAGGGGAAGCATTTCAAATTCGTCTTCAACTAGGTAACTGTCACCTCAGGATTTTAAACTAACCCTTTGCTGGCATTCTGTATGTGGCCCAGCACACAGAAAGAGTCACAGTTAGAAAGTTCGTCCCACTTGCGCAGAAGGAAACGGCAAACCGTCATCAAAACAACCCTTCATCGTGTTATCTGCAACTTTCTCGGATAATTCATATAGTCACAAAAAATTACTTGAGGATATATAGGTACTTATTACATTAGAGACACCAAATAATTATTGTTGATTACAGTTAATAATTGAATGATGCCTTTAGCAGCAATAATCCCAAGATTTGGAGGGGGTTACAGGCAACGCTACCGTACTATTTTTGACTTAACTGAATCACAAAATGTAAGGACTGGAAAGGCCTTAAAGAAATCCTTTAGTTCAACTCTGTCATTGGACAGAGGGGGAAACTGAGGTACAGAGAGGGGAAGTGATCTGCCAAATATTACAGGGTGAGTTAGTGGCAGTTCCAGGGTAGAACCTAAGTCCCATTTTCTGGTTCTTTCCACTACTATAATGCAATGATTTCCACTGATGTTCAGATTCCCAGCCTATTGCTTATAGAAAGTTCTAGAAAGAGAACTTTGGTACGTGGTTTAATGTGACTCTTCCATTTTTGTACCTAATACTGGACTATCAGCCATTAAGGGAAACAATCAGAGTATGCAGATGGATCGCTTCTACCATCACCACGACCAGGAAGAATATGTCGGTATACACTGAAAACAAAAAAACTTGTTCACCCCCTAGCCCATGCCCAGCTACCCTCATATACTCCCACATCCTGTGGATGCCTGTCCTACAGTTGATATTTCTCAATCCGGGGAAGACAGATGGCTAAGAGCACAGGATTTGGATCCCAACAGAGTTTGGAGACCTTTCCTACTGCTTACTAGCTGTGTAACCTTGCTCAAGTTACTTCATCTGCATGAACCTATTTTGTTCCCGAGGTCACAAATGAATTACAAAAATACTGGACTCTTCTCAGTTTTGAGCTCCATAGGAATTACAAAGAGTCTCATATCTACCTCCCAATGAGAATGGTTGACCCTGTTAGTGATTTTACTTATGGGATATCCACTTAATCTTTGCACTAAATTGCATAAAATTTGTGGTGAAACTGGGACGCATCACCAGGAGCAATTAACTTTTAACAGGCATTCCAGATGCTAAAGCACACCCCTCCCACACACACTCCAGTTGTCATTACTGTTCATTTATCTCTCTCTACAAGAGATCCTCACTATGAGGGATTTTTACAGCTACAAAACCATTCCAAACACTTGCTCACAGATATCCAATAACCCAGATGTTCGCCAGAGCCCTCGAACCTGCTCAAGCCGAAGGCTGTCTCTCAGCCCCATCAATGTGTCTGGTGTACCCACATTCTTCCAATTTCACACATCTGTCACTATAAATAATTGTTGAATATTGAAGAGGGAAAAGTTTTTGTAGACAGAAGAATTTACATGGTTTTTATGATTACAACTGGAAAGTTGCTACCGTACATAACCGTTATGTCGAAGAGCTCAAAGCACTCATTCAATCAAAAGCCTGGGAGCTGTTTATAAACTTATTTGGGGGAGAGTCTTTCTGCATTTTTCATGCTGTGGATCTTCAGTTTCCTCAGAGGTAAAATGGACTATGTGCTCTCCTTCCACTTCTAGTAAGAGCTATTATAATTTATATATATCCCTAGAGTTAAAGCATGATGTCCTGGGATTTGCTGGGGCTTTTGTATATCTTGCGGAGAAAAGAGGGGCTTAAATTTCATGTTCTTCAATCCAGATTTCAAATTTTAAGGGGTAAATGACCATATTAACCTTCATCCTCAGTGCCACGGTTTGGAAACCCAAGGCCCGGGAGGTGTTCTCTTTTAAAGACTGAATGCCCAGTTGTGAACTGGGCCTCCTTCCCACAGCTCCCCTGGGTCCCATCAGCAACCCAGACCTCTCTCTCAAACAGACCAGCCACTGGCCTCCCTCCTGCCCTGGCCTCCCTCCTGAAAGGCCCCTCCATGCCCTGGACAGAACATGGCCTCCCAGGGGCCTCGGGAAAGGAGAGACCACAAGGTCTCTGGGAGGAGGTCTCCAGGGTAGGATAAGCCCAGGATGGCAGTGGCCCCAGCCACGACTCTGGGCTCTGCCTAAAGATAAGTGGAGAAAAGGCAGCTGCCCCTTGGGTTCCCCAGGCTGGAAAAGGGAGCAGATTTCAGTGCACCGTGATGTTGGGAAAACCAATGCAGTCCGTCCCTGGCAGGTTTGCAAACACGAAGCAAGGTTTGGGCAGTCGCAAAAGGAGAGAAAGCCCTCCAGCCAACGAACTCCATCTGGACTCCGGCATCCGCCCACCATGAAAAAGTAGGACAGTATTAACACTCCTGTGAATTTCCCCCTGAGAGAAGGGGACTGAGGAATGATGGGAGTGGGAGCGAGCTGGGGGAATGTCAGAGGAAGCAAAACTACACTCAAGATTAAAAAATAATCAGAGTAATAGTAATAATAAAGGTGGCAGCTGGGTGAGCGGCACACTCCCCAGGTCCTTCCACTGCACAGCAGCAGGAATCTCTCCCCACTGACACATTAACCAGGAACAACAAGCCGCTTGTAGACCACACAATCACATGATCCCATGGACGCCCTGACCTGCCTCCCTGCCCCTTCCCTCCCTTCATCCTCCTCCTTCCTAAGACAACCTGGGCCCCAGGTGCTCTGCGGAAAAGGAGACCTGACATATACGCAGGAGAGAGGCCAGTGACCAAAATCAGCATCTCCTCAAAGCCGGGGGAAATCCCTCCCAGAGACAGCTTGTGAGGACACAAAGGGAAAGCAAAAGCAGATCCAGTGAGCTGACACAGCAACTTCCACCCTGCCACCTCTCTGACTGGAGCCCCTGCCCTTCCCAGACACACAGCCCCCCACACACACCCCCAAAGCACACTATACACTCCTGGCCTACACGTGTGCAAGCCCGCACATGCACACTCTCACCAGAGCAGGTGCCAACAGCCTGGAACCCAATTTATTCTCCCCACAGAAACTGTGCCTTTCCCAGGCTCTGTGATGGTTACTCTCTGAATCCTGGAGAGGGCTGCAAATTCCTGATTGTTTCTCTTGAACAACCAGCTCCGCTCTGAACTACAGAGTTAGGTCACCCTTAGATTCCACTAAAAAAGGATTTCAAGAAACCTCAGATCTGGGCATGATTTCAACAATTGAAAGGAGGTGGCTGCTTTACAAACAGAAAGGATTTAATTTTTAAAAACAGTTGATAAATGTATAAACCCCGGATGCAGAAAAGGCTCAGCACTTAGAAAGACAAAGATTCAGAAAAGTTTTAATTCTTCAGATGGCTTGGCCTTGTTTCCCATCTGGAGTTCTGGGCATTCAGGATATTTATTTTTTAAGTGGGGAGGAGGGCATAGGGAAGATGAAGTAATAAAAAAGACTGTTTATAACGTTTTGTTCATTTTAACAGTAAATCTCTAGCATTTCACCGCACCTCTAAAGGCCAACAAAGGTTTTTTGAACAATTTGTTCAAAGAGCTTACTCTGAATCTTGATCTGTAATTTGTGGATTAAGAACTAAGGATTTTGTCTTCTAATCGTTTGGTGCTAGCGGCAGTTACTTGGAAAGGTACTCACAAACTGTCCTGCTAGTTGGTTCAAGGAAATAAAGGAGGAAAAATGTACCACCACCTAAAAGTGGTATTACTTACGGAAAGCAATTCAAGGACCTCCCATTGCCAGTAATTTGTCAACAGGTGCCACACCCTCACCCCAGGCTCTGCAAAAATTTTATTGCCAGAGTTTGTCTGCTGCAGACCCAAAGCTCACAAAGAGCATCTTCTGGTTAGGATTGTCTTAGGCTTGATTACTCTTTGAGCCTATCAAGCACCCTATTCCTCTCCCATAGAGGAAAAAAAAAAAACCTGTTCCAGCAACCCTGTGTATTAAAATACCGCTCAAGAGAGGGTAATCAGCGTGGAATCTACTGCTTTGGGGAACAGAGCGAGAGAGCCACAGATAACATAGGAGGGAGGAGAAAATACAAATACCTTCCAGTTAAATATATGCAGCTAAGTTTCTCTGGTGGTTTAATCAGTATGGGGAGGAAAAAAAATCTCTCTTTGGGCTCCTTAATATTTTTTTAGGCAGATCAAAGGGCTTTTCTATCTAGCTTCAAACACTGTGGGAGTCATTTCAGATCACAAACAATGCTAGTGAATGAGTTCTGAAAATAGCTTTCCTGGGAAGGCGGGCCATGTGTTGAGCGGGGCTTGGATTCTGCTCCACACCCCAGCCAACACACTCCCCTCCCACAAGGCAATACGCTTACAGCCCACTCACATACAGGAGGGAGTCCCACACACTCTTCCATGTTGCTGAAGAGAGCAAAATAAACCCCCCCAGCTTCACTGCCATGTTGCTGGTTTGGATGGGTTTCCATTAAGCTAAGCAGTCCAATGGACCAACCCCTCCCTGGGTCTTCCATTTCGTTGGGCAGATGGGAATTGGGTTCTTGCTCATTTAAACCGGAAGGGCCCCGTCCATTACCCCATTTCCTGTTTCAAGCCACTTATCAGACATTAGGCTCCTGCCCTTTGAATGCTGCACAGAGGAGGTTGAAAAAGGTTAGGAAATCAGCCTGGGTTAAGGAATTAAAAAAATCCTAAACTGGCAAAGTTAGGGGTGGAGCCCAAAGTGAATTGCCTCTGGCTAAAAAACAGGGCCTAGAGGTGAAAGAAAATGAAATACCAGGAAATGCCAGGTGCATTCTCTTACCTTCACCCTACTCCACCCACTGACTGCCTTCTTTCTTGAGTCACCCACTATACTTCAAGCCAAGAGACTCTTTCCCAAATGAGTACGAGGGGACAGGAGGCAAAAAGTTAGGCATCAAAGAGATCACAGGCCTCGTCTAGGGGCTGCCTATGGAAAAAAGCCACCCATAACTACCCATGGTAACAAGGCAGGAATACCACACATAACTGCCATCATTTTTGCCCAAGGTTGAAACCTTCCCTCTGTCCCATATGCTGAAATACTCCTGACTGGAGACATGGCCCCAACAGGAACAATGAACAGAATTATAGAATCCTAAGGTCTGGTTGATACAGCAATGAGTCAATCGGTCCCTGAATAATTCAGAAGTACATTTAGGAATTAATGAATATACAAAACAGTCCTCCTGAACTAATGGCAAGTTGTACAGAAGCCATGGGAATATTTTTCCTTCTGCATTTTAGCATCTATATGATATGAGGTGAATTTGACTTAGATGTTTAAAAACGTCACCGGCAGCTAACAAACTCTCTACAGAAGAAAGATGAAGCAGTCCAGACTTCAGGAACTGCAAGGAAGTACACGGCAAGTCACATTCTGAACCTGCACATATATAGTTCTCCCAACAATATCTGGATGTTTGTTTAGTGTCTGAGAAAATCATACAAATTCTGCAGAAAGATCTGTTTGCAAAAATTAGTGAAGAGAGCTTTGTGGAGGAGAATAAATGAAAGTGATAGGATATTCCAGACTCAAGCGCAAGATAATTTACTTCCCCTCAAAGAAGGGCTTAATAACTCACAAGAAGAGGAACACTGACTCTTCCTTCAATATCTGAGGAGACCGGACAGCGAAAATCTGCTGAAATCAAGACTTGTGCTCCTGTTCAGCCACTAGGCAGCTGGGGCCATGCTCAACCTATAAAGTCAAGGGTATGTTAATACAGGGCTAGTGACTGCTGAAGAGGCTAGAAATTCAGGTTGGCAGGAAATTTGCTAAGCCAGGGGCCAGCCATGCACTGCAGAGTTCGTTATACCAAACACCTGCCCATTCCTTCCCTTAAGATTCCCAACACACAGCAGAAGCTGGTTGGGGATGAGGTCAGGGAATGACAGAAAGGGAACTCTCTTACCTGGCTGCTCCATACTCAGGGGGATGCTGATACCTCATCAGTTGCCCCTCTGTTCTCCCTGGCTGGTTCAGACGATGCTCACTATAGAAGTGCCCTGGCTCTTGGGGCTTGCACACTACAGATTGGGGTGGCATGCCCTTGAAGGGATACTCTGGTGGGGGGCCTCGGTGTTCCATGCCCTTCAGGCTATGCTGGCTGGGAGGTGGCCCTTGGGCCTTGTAGAATTCACTGGAACTTGTGGGATTCTTGTAGAGGTCATTGGGTTGTGGTGGGGAGAGGGGAGCGCTGGTAACAGGCGGATGAGCCTTAACTCCACTGGTGGCCAGTGACATCTGCATTAGTCGTTCACTCAAGGAGCGAACATGTCCTTGCTTAAGGTCTCTGAGTCCTTCATCCTGATGCATCTTTCCAGGATTGAGCCGCTGAACTGACGGGCGTCCCTCAGTCCTCATCTTCTGGTTGGTCACTCCAGTGACATAGAAGGCAGCTCCGACACTGGCATGCTGTTGGCCCCGAAAGTACTGGGACTGGACCTTGGCTTCCTCATAGGTCGGGAGTTCTTCATTATTCTGCATTCGAGGGGAAAGCTGCTTCTCCATGATGATGTTTTCTGACTGGATTTCCTGCCCCTGGGGTTCTTGTCGAGCAGCATGAGCCACAAGCTGTTGGTGGTGGTCTTGGGGACTCAACACATCATTCTGAGGGCCTGGGTTCCCACTGCCACTGGGGAAAGGAGGGCCGTTCCCTGTGGCTTGCTGGTGTATGGCAAGCAGGTTGCGATTCTCATTAGGATTGCCATAGCGGAGCTGCTCTTGTAGCAGACGCTGCAATACTGTGGTTCCTCCACTTGGCTGTTCTTCAGAATTTCTCATCTCTATTGCTGGTGGTGCCTTGTGAAGAGAGAGAGAAATTGGGCACCTGGGCTGCCCTTGACCTGGGAAGGGGAAACAGGAAGCTTAACATCCAGGTGATGGATAAATCAGTCCTCTAAAGGGGAAGAAAATGGGTATTTGGGGGTGAGGATTCCACTGCAGAGACAAAGTAGAGAACTGAATCTAGAATTAATCAGTTAATCGTTGGTGGCTTCTGGCTCTAACATTGACATGATGAGGAACTTGGAGGCATAAGAGCCCTCTGTTTCCTCTTTTACTTTTAGCCTGGGTTAAGTATTCAATCTTGACTTAACTCCTAAAAGCACTGGGGAAACGTGAAGCACCCAAGTAGGGTGATCAGAGAGGGCAATTTTCCTAGGTCCTTACAAAGTTCATCTCTCTGTATTCTACTGAAATGAAAAATCCAACTCTTATGGTTGTGGCAGCGGGGGAAGGACCATGAGGGAAATTACCCCATAGGCAGGATCTGTAAAGCTGTTCAGCATGTGGAGGGAGCTACAAAATGCCAAATAATAACTCAAATAAATACAAAGTGAAGAGAGCTTGGCTTGCACCAGATAGAAATGATCTCTGCTTGATGCAAATCTTTTTCTCTGATCTCATAAAACTCTGAAACATATCTTTTTTTAAAAAATCCTTTTTGTATTGTCCATTTTGGATACTCCTTAGCTTAGTAAGAGAAGGGCTTGGGAGAATTGTTATTGACAAAGTTTCTCTTTCAGCCATCCAGAAATAGTCATTGAGAATTTGTTGTTGTTGTTGGGTGGGAGGAGCTTAAAGGGGAAGCCCTCTTTATTTGAAGTGTGCCACTGACAGCATTTAGAAATTGAAAAACTAAAAGGTCATCCTTCTGGAAAGGATATGATTACCATATCCCTTCCCCCACCCCAATTCTTCTTAGGGAGATAATATGGGTTGAGTGAAATGGATATCAGTAGTAAAGACAACTTAAAACTCAAATTCTAATCATGCTATGGGTTTACAGGTTAACCTAAGCAATTGATTCCTCTTTTCTTGGCTTCTGTTTTCCCACCTGAAAAGTGGTAGTAGGTGACCTCTCTCTTCTCTCTCTCTCTGCACGGCACAGTCTATGCAAATTCATTAGAGGCTCATAAAATCTTTGGACAGAATCTGTCATGTTAAGTCCTGCAATTCAATACTAATATTCAGTAGTGAAACTTTCACTTCAAGGATCTTAAGTAGTGTTGGAGAATGGACATGATGTCACACAAAAAGTCACAATGAGGTCAACCTAACCAGCCTCGGGTTCCTAGATGAGAACTTTGGAGTCCTGGCTCCCAGGCCCTGACTTCTATGATTTGAAATAGTCTCCAGTCTCTCTGGAAACATGACCCCTTTTCCTTTAGTCTTGCAGGGAGTGACCCAGAAGATGCGTGTGGTAGATGGAAAAAGGTCATCCCCCCTCCTTTTGCACTTCTTGCATGATTACTGCTACCTGGTTTCTAATTGTTCTATTGAGTAGTTTCACCCTACAGTTAACCTTCCAAAGGCCCCTTTTAAATCCCATTCATCATATTTTGGGGGGAAGTCCGCACCAAGAGGCTGAGCAACCTGCCCTTAAGTCCACTTTCCCTCTCTCGCAGTGACCCTCTGGGACTCCTGTACTTAAACTGTCAGATTGCGATTTTCTATTAGGCTGACAGGTATAACATATAAATTTCTGCTGGTGCCTGAAACTGGAAAGATGACTAGAAAACTACTTCTCTTCTCTCCAAAAAATAGAAATGGGAGCATGTATGGTTCAAACAAAATCACTTAGAAACCCTTCCTGAAAGGCAGGGAAATGCAGACTCTGAAGAGCGCACCACCCCCTCCCACCCCACACCCGCCCCGCCCTGCACACACCCGGGCTCGCACTCACACACCGGCACCCACTCACACCGATGGTCCATACCTATTTCTGCTTTCTTTTAGGCTTAAAGCCTTGCTCAGGATAGGGAATTCTTGCTTATGAGCAGCTCCAGAAACCGCAACGGCAGATTCCCTCTCCCCTAACACTCAGGTTCAGGGTAAGCGCCGCCAAGAGTCCAACCACTGGTCACTCTGAAATGGTCAGGAAGGGGAGGGAGGGAGAAATAAAAACGTCGTTTCTATTTTGCCACCAATGGCCAACAGTTAACCAAACCAGTCCTTCCAAGGGGATGACTTTACCCGCCGTGTGCTTGCCTTTTATGTGAGTGGCAGAGTCCATTTCCACAAGGACAAAAAGAAACCTCACTCTCCAGCGGCTGTGTTCAGGGGTTCGTCCAGTCTCCAGGGGATGGAAATGTTCAGGATTGCTCTGCTCTAGCCTCACAGCCCCCAGGAGCAGCTGCTTCCATTCTGACTTGGAATGGTAGGTGACGACAAAAGCTATAACCACTGTCACCTTTTGGGTGCAACATTTAAACTGCTATCAGTAGCAGGAAAGGTAAGCGAGACTCACTGGCCCACATCCCAGACGGGAAGGCAGTCATCAAAAGGTAGATTTGAGACAAAAAAAGAACACTCGGTGAAGCTCCTGATTTAACTGCTACAGCCTCAGGGGGGCAGAAGAAAACCCAAGCTTCTTTTCAACCAAGTCATTAAGTACTTCTTGCATCCTGGCTATTCCACACATTTTCCAGCCTTGTGCTAAACACAATGAGGGTTACAAAGGACGCACAACACATAGTTCCTGCCCTCACAGAGCTTACAATCTGATCAATGGCCCATCCATTCTTACTGGAGTAGCAAAAGTGATTGCCCTTCTCCACACATAGCAGCAACTCTTCTCCAAGAAGATGCCTCAACTTGCTTTCTCAGCACTTCCACTGCCCCAGTATCTCCACAAAAGGAAACTACTGGACTCACATTATAGAGACTAGATGCAAACGCCCACCAGATATGGATCTGACATAGTCCTCATTTCGAATTACTCCTTTGACCCTCAGAAAAGCCCTGCAGGTCCAACCAAAATGGTTATGAAACTGAAGGGTTTGTGTTTAGGTGAGAGGCACATGTTCTACATTCCTATTTTCTTCCCTGGCCTAGCCATGACTCACTCATATCACTTAAAGGAAAGCCTTTAATCCACACCAGGGACACCATTTGAGGAGCAAAGCAATGCAAAGGAAGCACACAAGCATCCCTGTATTTTGGGAGCATGTCCAAAACATCCAAGTTTAAAAAAAAATCCACAAAACCACACAGTGATTAATTTAACATTATTTCCTTGCAATGTTGCCAAAAATAAAATGAACAGATATACAGTGAACAAACATGGAAATTTGTCTTTCCATCTTGTTTCGGTCCAACGTATAATCACCAGCAAAAGCAAAATCACCTCCAATATGCAAGGTAATTATTTTTGGGTGTCTCCCCCAATTTCAAAACAGAGGAACAACTTCTAATTGGAATCAAAGCTGGGCTATTAACAGAGCTATGGTAAATAACCGCTGTGCTTCTATTGTCCAATTTTGAACAAAACAGTTGTCTTTTTTTTTTCTTCAACTGAAACACGCAGAAAACAGCCCAAGGCTTTTAAACTTGAGCCCCTGGTGAGAAACCACTACAATTCTTTTCCAGTACTATTTAGATTCTTCATGCTGATTTTGACTGGCTTGCTCCTGGCACCCAGCTCCTCACCAAGAAAACTTTACATATCCCAAATCTTACTCTCTTCCTTTAATTTTGTCCCCTCTCCTCCATATCCTTTTCAAAACCCAAACCACTTTATGTCAACCGGACACAGATTGTCCCTCCCCACCACCCCGCCCCCTGGCCTTTTTTGTTTCTGTTTAAAAGAGGAAAAGAAATCCGTCTAAGAAAAAAGCTTTGCTGATTCCTCCCCAGTTTACTGATTTTTTTTCCTTAAAGAACTTATGTTCATCTACATGATAAGAGTCACATAAGAAGGGGAACACTACTCCATTTATTTATTAGAGAAAGGAAAGGAAAAGATTCCTTGTCTCATGCGCAAGAATTAAAATAGTTATGAACTCTGCAACCTTTAATCTGCCCACAGCTTTAATCATGCCACTGCCAGGGGTCTGACATCATCTTCAATCAATAAAATAACCTTGTTTCCCCTGGACAAACAGACTGTCCCTGAGGATACTTGATAGGGGAAGAAAGGATATCCATGGTTCTCTCTTTAAAAATGCAATTGGAATCTATATATTCAACTCTTTTGTAACAACAACAGGGCAGCGAGGCCAAGCTAAATTCTTACTCCATTTGCAGTCATCGGCCACTCCCAGTATACCTGAGGGGCTGAGCCAAAATGAAACACATTAGCGAGAGCCCAGATATTTCCCAAGCCAAGACCCAGAAAATCAACATTACAAGGTGGGCAGGGCAGACCGAATTCCTACCCTTCAATTAATTTTGAAATCTGCCTATAAGATCTTCTTTCTATCCCTTCTACCTCCTCCTCCTATTCTGCCCCCACCCCTCACTCCACCAACCAGGATAAAGAATCTAAGTCTAGGAAACCTGTTTCTCTGCTAAATCTTGGTCAACTTGTTTCATACCATTTTACTTCCAGCTAAATGGAAAGAAGCCAGTTCAAAGTTTTCCCTATACCTACGTGCACGTATTTGTGCATAAAACACACACACAGCCTCTACCCACCCACACACACCCACACACACCCACACTCACACACAACCTCCCACACAAAGATGCAAAACAGCCCACTGAATTCTCTCATGTCCTCTCATGTTGGTCCATATTGTGGCCTGAAGTGTCCTAGAGAACTGCTTTCCCAAGAGTCTTGCAATGCAAGATACTAATTGCTTCCTTTGGGAGGTAAGAAACAATGGTCCCTTTGCAGGTTATCCCTAAACTTTCACTGGGTAATGGGCAGGCAGTATAAATACCATGGTTAAAAGCCTGGGTCTAGAGTCACACTGCCCAAGACCGAATCCTGTATCTATGACTTACTAACTGACTTCATACATGTCTCTTGATCTCCCTAAGTCTCAATTTCATCATCTGCAAAATAGGGCTAACGGTGCTCATACCTCAAAGGGTTGTTATAAAGATTAAGGGAAGTAATCTATGTAAAGTGCTAAGCTCAGAGCCTGGTACATAGTAAAGGCTCAATAAATATTATCTATGAATATTATTTTTTCAAAGGGGTCTTTTTCTAGAAGGGTACAGCAATTTTATGAAGTAAGGATTTTTTCTTTTAAACCCTTTATTTGCAGCTCAGTCTTTTGTGCAGGTGTCCTTAGATAAGTGAAGGCTAGAAGTAGAAAGACTCTCGGGAGACCATCTAGTGCTTCAACCCTCTCTTTCTATAGATGAAGCTGCTAGAGCTTAAAAGTGGTCAGAGCCAGGACCAGAGTGCAGGTTTTATTACTTCTAGGGTAATAGCACTTCCACTACAATATATTATCTAGCATATTAGCTCGTACATAGAAGATGCTTAATAAATATTAATTAAATTGAATTGACTCTGGTTTTAACAGATTATAAACCTGGCTTAATGCTACCTTCAATTTTCCAATTCCATTGTAAGTAAAATGTTAAAGGCAGGAGGGAAAATTCAAAAATGTAAGAGGAAGGCGTTTAGCCAGAAGTATGGCAGAAGGACCCTGCAAAATCTCTCCTCTCTAGGCTACGATATGCAGGTAGGTTGGAAAGCAAAAGGAATCTCCACTGATCAATGTTTCCAGGACCCTGTTCTAGGTCTTGTCAACATCATACCAACTTGGCACTTGTTGTTATTTAAGTTCAGCGCTAGCTTAAGAACAGGCTTTGAGTTGGCCCCACCTCTTTGCTCCTATCTCTACTTCTATCTAGATTAGGTTGGAAAATTATTTTAAGAACCACAGTAAGTCCTTGGCATTTCCAAATCTTGGACCAGTGTCAGTTATCTGTTTCACAGATGATAACTCAAGGCGTGGTCAATTTGGTAGTTTTACTCTTCTGAACTCTAAAACAATTAGCTTGAACATGGTAATAGGCAACAAAGGTGATTAACCCTAAAGTGTACACGAGCAGTGAAACACTGAGTAACAAGGAGAATCCTGTTGCCACCACCCCTCCACCTCCCTCCACGCACACCCATTCCAAGGGAGGAACAGATCACACCATAATGTCCTATTTCTTCTTGCCTCAGAAAAAGTATAAACAGTCCATGAAATCAGATTGAGCATAAACCCAGAAAAGTTTAAGAATATACCTACGAGCTGCCTGCTTTACCAATCTCCTGTCTTCACTGGCATACTACCCACTTTTATTTTTACTTTATTCTACAAGTAATATAAGCACAACATGCAAATATTGAGAACAAAGAGAAAAAAACCCACTCATAATCCCAGCACCTCAACCCAAGCATTGTAGAATATTTCCTTTAGTTTTTTCCTATGTGTTTTTGTATTTTTACAAAGCAGTGGAATATTAATGTACATATCATTTCGGGTCCTACATTTCACTTAGTCATCAGCACTTTCTCCATGCTGTGGCATAGACTTCTTAACAGACATTGTGTGTAACAGTCCATTAAACCAGTGTATCAAGATTCACCGACCCATTCTCCAATTATTAAGAGATTTAAATTGCTTTTCATTTTCTGCTAGTCTAAATCATGTTACAAAAACATCTTTGTGATTTAGCCTTTTTTTCAATATTTTGGATTGTTTCCTAATGATAGTATCCCGGAAGTGAAATTAATGGGTCAAGTAACATGAATGTTTTCAGACAACCCACTAAAAAAATAAATAAATAAAACTAACAAAACGCCAGAGCCCCATGAAATCTCTCCACTTAATGAAAAGTTCTCCTGCTCCCATTTTTCCACCAGGGCAGAGCAGGACTCCTGGGAGGGAAAGAAGCCAAGAGGAGCAGTGTAGTATCCCAGTGGCTTGCGAAATGGCAGAGTGGAATGTGGGCTCCCCTGTGAATCCAGCTTGCATGCACTTGCCCCAAATTGCCACCCAGCCAAGAAGCTAATTAGTAAAAGCATCAGGTGGGTGAGAACAGGTTCATGGCCTATAATGGCTGATATCATGTTTCATTTTTGCCCTTGGAAAGATCTGACAGTCAGCTCAAAGACATTCAGTTCTAGTGACCCAATGTGCTACATTCTGAGACTTCAATCTGTTAATTTTCAGAACCAATCTTCAATATATTTTAAAGGGTATTTTGCTGTATAGAACTAAGCATACATGACCCATGAGCCTGTGTGTGTACCTCTATTTTCAACCACGGTTAAAGAGGCACATTTAAGGTCAGCCTTGTTTAATATTATATGACTAAGTGGCACCTGTCTTACATGGTCAATGTGTTATAGACAGAGGTTTATTTGCAGATCCGACCATAAAAGTCATCCAGTCCTAAGGCAGGGGAGGCAACTGGCCAGAGATGCCCCTGGCTTAGCAAGAGCAGACACAACAAGCATTTCTTTCCTGGGCTGCTTTGTCAGAACTCTCAGAAGAGGGCAGTTCCGCTCTCCACCTTCTCCTTGAAGACTTTTCCCTAGTCCTTCTCCATCTTCCCCCTGCCCCCAGCTCTGCTCAATATGGAAATTTAATTCTCTCTTCTCAGTCTTCCTACTGGACTTTGGACACACATCTCTATCACAACATTTATCACCATATTTTCCACAAACTTTATTGAGCACTTACTATAGCCAAGTACTGTATAGGCCCTAGGATGGATAAAAAAGAGAAATAAAACAGGGTCCTGTCCTCAAGGAGCTCCCAGTCAAGCAGAGGGGTCACAATCCAATGGGAAACCAGAGGTACGAGCAGATAGCTCAGGCAATGCAGAGGACCCTGCAAAAAAACTCTGGGCCACCTGAACAAAACTTCCTAGAGGAAAAAACTCATGAACTGAGTAGGAGACATAGAATCTGATAACCAATGTTGGGGAAGCTGAAAAGGGAGGAGTCAAAGATAGGTTGATATACATCTTTGGGAGTTATTAGCATATGGATAACAGCTAAGGTCAAAGAGTGGGCTGGATCATATAGAGTAGGAGCAGAACAGAACCAAGGATGAAGCTCAGGATAGATGCCTGAAAAAACAGTGATCATTCAAGGGTCAGGTACTTTGCTAATGTGGGAGTGAGAGAGAAATTCCTTTATTTACACTGCACGGTTTTTCCCCCACATACCTTCAATCTAGACCTTGTAGTACACCGCTCCAGGGACAGAAGTCCCCAGTTACAATGCAGAGAGAAAAAATGAAGTTAATTCTTGTCTTTTATGCTTCTAAGTACCCAGGTAGAAATCATTATAATAGGCTGAGCCAGAAATGGAAGTTGCAATCTTAGAGGGCATGGACTGGGTGCATGATTTTCCTCTGTATCATTCCCAACACCTAAAATATCAACTGGTACATAAAGCATGTTTAATAATTGCCTATAACTTTCCAAAGACTTTGCTAGAGGCAACAGAAAGAGAAGAAAAGGAATGAAAGACACAGAATAGCAATAACAATAATACTCTTACCTTAAGTTTCTCAGCCTTTCTTCTAAGGAGACAAGAGCTCTTTCACTTCTGTTATCTTATTTGTCCTTCTCTGCAGCTCTGTGAGGAAATAAAGGCCGATGTGATTAATTCCATTTTACAACCGGAGAAGCTTAAGTCCAGGACAGATAGCTCATGATAATTAATTTGACCAAGGTTTCACTGTGGCTTACTGGTGAGGCCAGGATCAGAACCCAGGTCTTGTGACTTGCTGCCCTGTGCTGGGTTACTAGACACAAACTTCTACAGAGCTGACTCTCCAATTATTAAGAGGACAGTTCACAGGAGAAATTCATTAGGAAAGCAAATTCCCTAGGGACTCCAACAGTCTCTCTCGAGCAAGCCAGTGCACTGCACCTGTAAGAAAATATCTAAGACATTTCCCCATACCAACACTAGAACGGCTGGATGTAATCGTTCACAGTCGTGCTCCACTAACATAATTGGGAGCTCCCCGTTTTGTTGTACCCCTTTTGAAGGGAGCTCCATCTGCCTTCAGTCTGGTTTTTGTGTCTGCGTGGGGCTCAGGTGCTGATTGCAGGTGTGGCAACCAGCAGGTGCATGGACAGAAGCCAGAATTTCATATCTTCATACCAAAGGGCCTGAGTCACTCCCCAAAGGCAGCTGCCCCTCCTCCCTCTGACTTGCAAGCCCCAGGAGCCTGTCTTGACTGAGTTGCCACTGCAAAACTAAATCTAGACCCTGACTTCTCAGGAAGGGGTAGGGTGAAATCAGTTAAACTACAAATTAGATAACTCAGCCAACACCCCCACTTACTCTCCAGACCTAGTGCAGACATATGCCGCAGGCATAACATTAGGGAATATATGTACAGAATGACTGTCCCTTACTAGTTATGGGAGAAAGGAAGACTACAGCAGACCCATATTACATATTTAGCTACAGAGCACTTATTCTATTGCAAATGGCCTTGAACCCTCAGGAGCAAGTATTCATTTCCCTAAATGAGATGGAGTACAGTAGAAAGAACATGCTAGAAATCCTGCACTCCAGTTCCCATCATAACCACTCTCCTTCAGGCTGCCAAGGGAGAACTACTCAGTGTAGTCACAAAAAGTACCAGGACAGAAAAGTCATCACGTTGTCCTAATGGAAGCCTAACTGAGAGCCCGAGGCAGACAGAATGTTCTAGGGGGTAAAGGGGCGGGGGTGGTCATCAAATTTTTCTTAGCTCCAAAAATTTTTGTTTTAAAAAGAAAGCAGGGGCTTCCCTGGTGGCTCAGTGGTTAAGAATCCCCCTGCCCATGCAGGGGACAAGGGTTCGATCCCTGGTCCCGGAAGATCCCACATGCCACGGAGCAACAAAGCCCGTGAGCCACAACTACTGAAGCCCGCACACCTAGAGCCCATGCTCTGCAGCAAGAGAAGCCACCGCAATGAGAAGCCTGTGCACCACAACGAAGAGTAGCCCCCACTCGCTGCAACTAGAGGAAGCCCACCAGCAGCAACAAAGACCCAACGCAGCCAAAATTAATTAATTAATTAATTAATAATAAATAAATTTATTTTTTAGAAAAGCAATTTGCCTCCACCAAACACACACACACACACACACACACACACACACACACACACACCCCCCAAAGAGAAACTAATTGTAGGAGGAAAAAAAGCCCAAATGTTATTTTAATAGAATGGTTTATTGTCATTTGTCATATTTCTTCAATTCATATGGGAAACTCAAATTAACAAGCTTTGGTTTACAGCCCATGATCCAGAAAGTAAAACTAGCTACTAAACTAAAATGTGATCACTGTATATAAACAGAGTGAAAGAAAAATCTGAACTGAAAACCTAAATGTAATAAAGAGGAGATTAGATTTCTTCAAAATAGGCAATCTAAATAATTTTCCCCATCTGTGATTTTTATCTTAGTTTGCTATCACATGGAAAAGAATGTCGTTAATTCAATGCAAATCCATGCCCCTTGAAAACAACCAAAATGAGTAAGTGATGTACTAATTAGCTTCCTAATGGGGAAGGTTTTAATTGAACCATTCTATAACAACCTTCATCAAAATTTCCAGGGCAACTTCATAAAAGGATGTCAAACCTGGCCCATATTTTTATCCCCTTAAAAATAATTCTCAATGCACAGAAACACGGAAAGCTTATTTCTCTTCAATGCTGTTAACACTCAGGCCACTACATTTTCTGATGTCAGCAATCTCCTTCCCACAAATATTCCAAGTATGCACCACCGTCATTCTCCTTTCAATTATGTGGTTTCTCTGCTCCTTTACTGATTGAGTCCAGGCCTCTCGGATAATGAGAAGCATGTGCAGGGAAAATATGCTCTTAAAAAACACATACATCAGTTTCATCTGCATTATGAAAGGGGGGGGGGATCATTTGTCCATATCAAAAGGATCAAAATGTGAAGTTTGCTATGGGATATACAAAGGAAAAAAAAGAAGATCAGCATCAATGCCTAAAGTTGGGGGGCAGTTATTGTGATCTGAAGCAACACCAAAAAGAATAAAGAGGACTCCCCCAATCCACCCTTTCTAGCTTGGCCACATTTATACTTAATGTTATCTTAATGTTGCTTTGGGGGGTATTTAAGTTCTGACATACACATGGAAATGAGCCACGAATTGTACAGCAAGCATAAATATTCCATCATTAATAAAAACCAGCTGTGTATAAAACACTACAATGGCTGGGTTTCAGTTACTGGCTATCATCAGTATGTGTCACAAGCAAATGTAACTCAAAACTTTCCCCCTTAAAATGCACGCGCGCACACACACACACACACACACACACACACAGATACATGCAGAATTTTTTTTTTTTACTCTTTTTAATCTTTTGGAAGAGCTTTGAAGAACTCACTGATCTCTATGGCACATACCAACTAATGTCTCTTTTTGAAGCTATTTTTCATCACCCCAGCAGATGCTAGAGTCCTCTTATTAGAACTTCAACTTACCACACAGAATGACAATGCTTAATTTTTTATAAAAGCCAAGAGGGTCAATAATACAAATGTTGGGACAATCAATTATAGTCAGTAAGGGATTTGAGGCACCAAAGGGCACTGTATAAGAGAGCAAAGCTCATTAAAGTGAACACCTGCTCAGAACCCTATAATAAGCCTGCTCCGCCATCGTGCAGACACCTTTCATCCAATGACCTCAAAGCATGTGCCTAATATGAAGCATGCCTAAACACCTCTGTGAAATATTAATATCCTTGCTTCCCAGAAGGGTAACTGAAGCTCAGAGCATCTAATTCATTTACCCTTGGTCACGTGGCAAGTCAGAAAGGGTTGGGCAGAGAAACCCAGAGCCTGGCTTCAAGTCATGCAGTCTAATGATATTTCATGGAGTTGGGACAATAGTGAAAGTGACTTAACAAATGTCAAGGGCAGCCTATACAGTTTAAAAAAAGTAGATTTTCAAAAAACACCTTAGGAGATGTTAGCAAATATATCCATCTGCATTTTCCCCATGTACACATATCATAAAAAATGTTCCTGTGCTTAACTTGATACTTTCTAAGTACTAAAACCCATACTTTACTTTCCTATTCTGGCTAATGAAATTTAATCTAATTTATGAAGAGCCATTGGTTTCCAGGAGTGAGTCCATCCAAAATTGGAGATCATATGTATACTATACCTTCATTATCAAAGGAAAATTAAAGGACCGTGTAACTGAACTTTCATTATATGGTAAAGCCTCAAACGAAGAACCTCTTATGTGTGGGTCATCCTGCTACACCTACATGTCTTTTATTTAATTATCTAAAGCCCTTAGTTTCCTTACTATTATTTATTCTAATTTAAACATATTATTTTCAAAGCTATTAAAAATTTTTGTGCTTTCCCGCTTTTCCTTTCTCATTCGGGAGATTTCATAGTCTACCCAAATTTGTACTCTCTTGATGGGATATCATGATACAGTGATTTAAGAATCATTGCTAATGATTTAGACAAAGTAAACAGTGAATCCTAGTTCTCTTTCTGCTTAAAAAGAGTGGAGGAAGGGTAATGAGGTCAAGGGAGTAGCATTAAAAGCCTTGCTACATACATGAACACCCTAAATTACAGAAATGGTTTAGGGATTACTTACTAAATCTGTTAGTTTCTTCTGGCATTGGAGGAACAAGCGTGTGTGATTCCTCATATGTACTCAGTCAGGTTCTGACTTCATTCCTCTACATAGGTTTACAAAGCTAAGTCTTAGGTGAGCTCTTTTTAAAATTTAAAAGCAGCATTGTACATTTCTATGACCTTCACTCTGTAAAATTCATACAAGTACAGAAACAAGGACTTGAAAGGAACTAGATAAAATGAACACAGGTAATCTGTTAGGATGATGGGATTCTTGATGAAGTTTTGGGCAGGGTCTTAGCTTTTTAATTTGATATGTTGTTAAAATACAAAATACAATGCATTTATATTGATATATTGATTATTGATATCTCCTTAGAGTTTTTTTTTGTTTTTTGTGGTTTTTTTTTTTACATCCAGGTGACTACATGATTGCACTTCTAACAACCCTTACACCTCATTCTAGTAGGAATCATTCACATTCACACCAGAAATGGAGGCCTAAGAAGAGAACCATAAGCTTTTGATAACTGGTTCTCAAAATCACCCTGTCCAACCTCCCACAATTTACAGAGGAGGAAACTTGCTAAGGGTGGTAAACTGATTTAGAGTTGGGCCCAGAGCCAAGCCCCTCTCACCAATAGGCTCACTAGGAAAGCTTATTGTGGATTCTTTGATTAAAAATGGCATCCGTTGCTATTATTTTCGACAGCCTTGCTAGATACATGAACAGAATCCCAGAAAAAATTTTCTGGATCCTTGGGTTATTCAAATACAACAACTAGAATTTAAATCTTTTACCTATATGGGATAGAGTCCCATCCTTAGACGTACCAAAATCCATGAAGTCTGATATATTTCCAGAAAATCATACTAGCTCTCTTCTACAAGTAGATGTAGGCTGGGGCTAAACGTGGCCAGCATTATTACAAGCCAGAATGATTTAGACAATTAACTCCATGCCATGTAACTAAAAGATTTCAAAGGCCAAATAACGACCTCACTTAATTCAAGAAATAATCATTACAACAAAATTCTAATGCCTTCCTTTATGCAATAAATATGTTTCTGAGCAGTCTCAGTTATAGTGAATTTTTATATATCAAGGCACTAGTTCAAAGGCACTAACTAGGAAAGCTATTTCTTTCAAAGAAAACTGTAGTGGATTCTTTTATAAAGCAAATGACCTCCTATTTTCCTGCTTTTTCCTTTTTTCTAGTTCAGATTTTGTGTGTTGTGTGTGGAAGGGGAGACATCCCTCCTTTCTCTGTTTTAAAAGGGGTCAGAAGCCCACCACAGCGGAGAGTAAAGCAGTATGGGCAGCTTGTTTAATGCCCCCTTAGTTCCTGAGACCAAATTCTAACCTTTGACTTGGGGGTGGGACCCTAGATTTTGGACCAAAGTCCACAAAAGGCAGCAAGAAACGAAGAAGTAAGCAAGACTAAAGACAACACATCATAGTAAACCACCAACGAAAATTCCTGGGGACAGGAAATCAATGGAGCACAATTCTAAACAAATTGGTTTAGTCCCAAGCTAATTAACTTGTCAAGCAGATCTCCAAACCCACTCAATCCATGGGGGAAAGAGGTGATGTAATAGGAGATTTGGGAACATTTACCCATTTACCATCCTAAAAGGCTCAGCCACGACCACACACACCTCTCTCCACTCCTTTCAGTGGGTTTAAGCTGGGCTTAATGGGTGCAAAGGACAATTTCTTCCAGACAGTCCCTAAGAATAGACTGTTCTCATGCATTCCAAATGCTCAGTCTCCATGGAGGAGGCTACCTGGTCACAAACATTTCTCAAGAAGGAATATATCCTCAACACTTCCTCATTGGTAACACCCCCTCACCCCAACAAAACAAAATTTCTAACCATCCTGAGAACTTTGGGGCGCTTTTGGGGGGAGAGAGGAAAAGAAACCTTAAGAGGAAAGTAGAAGAATGTGAGAAACTCCTCTTGTCTCCAAATGGAAAAAAGCCCTTAAAAAGTTGGATCAGAGGAAGAAAGGGGGATGGGGGAGAAGGGCTGCTTAATTACAAAGACACCCTTTTAAAGAAGGCACAGGCCCTGGGAGAGGGCTCTTAGGAGAGGCACAGAAGCAGATGTACCCACTTAGAATTCTGGCACTCAGTGGGACCTCAAGGTCATAGCATCCATCCCTCTGCTTTTTGAATAAACTGTTCTTAAGGCATTCTAGAAAGAGACTGATTCGTTCTTTACAAAACTTCAGAAAAAGCAACTCCACAAAACGCCTTACTAATGCATTAGTCTAATAAATCCTACTTCATAAACCAGAAATGAGATTTCAATTTCCAAATCCAAAACAGTATTGAATGTGAATTTTTAAATTCCCTTCTAAAATCTTTTAAATAGGTAAACAGATCCACAACTTTCACGTAAAAGTTACTCTACATATAAGCATGGTCAGAGGTTTACTTCATATCTAGACTATGAAGTAAGAAAAAGCACTTTCAATTTTACGGAGCCATAGACTTTTCCAAAGAAAGAAGTATCTTAAAATGAAGTATGATGTAGTGCCAGAAAGTGTCTGTAAATGACACCGGATAAACCCATACAGAATAGCTGGAACCTGAGTTATCATCTGTAAATAGATGCAACTACTCTACAACCACCTGGCTATTAAAATGTCCCAGGCCAGTTATAAAATATAGTTTGGTCAGGCCAACTTTTCCTTTCCAGCTGATCTGAAATATGATAGCCTTTAAAATTGTCACCCTGTAGCGTTCCTTCTCTCCTTCCTGCTTTCTCTTCCCCCATTAAAACCAACTAATGAACTTAGGTAAAAATATAAGTAAATAATTTGTTCCCAAATAAGCAATGTGTTGGGGACATCTTTGTAACTGGTTTTTGAACACCACCATTCTTATAAGTTTGCCACACTTGCTCAATTGGAGGTAGGTGGGAGATGGGTGAAGATTTATCCCACAGCCAAAATGGTATTTCAAACTGTTCTTAGCTAGTAAATGAGGGTGCTGAAAGGTCTAACTGGGAAAGCTTCACAAAGACTGTCCTAAGAAAGGACTTTTCACAAAGCCTAGTTCAAGGAGACTTACATACACTTAGCCCTCCATTATTGAAGATTATGGTGACTAATTATCTTCCTCTCTGAATGGGAGAAGAGGGTTACATTTTTAAAAGATTTCATCTGCCTCCCGACTTCCACTCTTCATGGGGATGGGGGAGGACAGGGAGGATGAAGGAAAACTAAATTAGATACTTGATACACAAGGTGTCAGAAAATTCTAAAATACATGCTAGAGATTGGAAATGCCGTTTTTCACAAACTGCCCTTTCCTCTCTCATTTAATTGTATTTAGTCCCTTGCTGCAAATTACTATTGATATTATATTATTATTAGTGGCAATTTACCAGGGATTGCTCAGTCTACAGAGACTGTACTTTCCCTCTCACTTTTCCTTCTCTTCATTTGCATATACTGATAAGTCCATCTTGCTGTTGAAGTACCTACGTACAGTGACCCAGGCTTGGGACCCTCAACACACCTGCATGATCAGGCAAAACTAGTTACTAACATCCATAAAGCAAATAAGGGGCAACCCTCTCCTCACGACCACACACACACATATACCTAAAAGAGTGTCGCACTGCAGATCACTCCAGGCTAAGGCTTCAAGAATTCACAGCCCCTGGCGGAGGGGAGTGTGAGCCCCCACCCCAACCCCAAGCATTAGGAGTAACGCATCTAACAATCTGAGATAAGCGCGTACATTCCAGATGAGCTAAACGTAGCTCAAGTTTCCTTTGGTCTTTAATTCCTTTTGTGCTTAATGACCTAGAGACCTACAAGGACCCCAGGAGGCAAGAAAGTAAAAGTACCATCTAGTAGTGGTACCCATTAGCATCTCTGTAGGACGCGGAAAGTGCGCAGACTCTTTAACCTATTTAACTTGCTGCATATCCCGGAAAACTCTCGGCCAGCAAAGTAGAACACAGGCATCCCCACACGCATCTAGATTGACTCACTCACGCGGAGGTTACGATCAAGTTCATGCCACCATGGATTCCTGCCCCAGTTCCCCGCGAAAAGTAACCACGCGTCTCCTACCCCTGAAGGCAACGAAGACAAGGTGACGACTCTGCTCGCTCAAGTGGCTTCGGTCCCGGGCCAGAGGCCAGGGATAGGCAGGAGGGAAGCCCCAACTCCCGGCTGCTTCCCTCCTCGCTGCTCCGTCCGGGCTCTCCTTGGTGGCAGTGCACAGGCAGGATACCGGGCCGGAGGGTGGAGCAGCGGATGGTCCGAGGCGAGACAGACTGGAGGTGGGGGTGGAGGGGGCTGTGAGAACTAAGAGAAGATGAGGCGAAAGGGAGCGGAGATGGAGGAATAAATCAGGGGGTCTACCAGCTTAGGCAGCCAGAAAGCTCCTCGGAAGGAAGGGGCGTGACTGCGATGAAGGCAGCTCCTGGGCAAAGGATTGGAGGTAGGGGAAGGGGGACGAACGGGTGGCTTTTCTTCTTGCGGTGAGCGGCTAGGACCGCCCAGGAGCCGGGGGGCGGTGGATTAGGGAGTGGGGCGGAGTAGAGGGCGGGGAAAGAAGGGAGGGAGTCGGCCTGTACCCTCGGGGCGGGGTGGGGGGGTGGGGGGCGGAAGAGAGGCGGGGCTAGGGGGCGGGGAAGTTCAAACAATTGATCGGCGGGGTCCGGCCACTCCGGCGAAAGTTGGGGTGGGGGGCCCTCACTCTGGTCCTCCCACTAAAGTGGCATGACTCGGTTACAGTAGCCCTGAGAGTCTAAGCAAGGACTGGCTGGGAGGAACGAAAGGGTTTTGCAAAGACTCCAATAATAGTGTACGGCAACAGCGGAGCGGAGTCGCGTGGGAGAGCTAGTGCAGCTCCCCGCCCCACAGCGGGAGGAAGAAAAACAAATAATAGAAATGCTGAAAAGCAGCTTCTTGCAAAGGTTGCTTAAAATAATTCAGGAAGGAGCAGCGATCCTTGGTTTTCCTTCCCCTCTTGCTTCCTATGACCAGCAGGCCCCCACCCAGGTCGCAACTCGGCGAGACACCCTCCTTTCTTCCTCCACTCCCTCTAGCCACCCCCTTCCTCCCCCGCGCCACCCTGCGTCCCGGCCCCCCTCCAGTTGGCAGGCCGCGCTGGCGGCAGGGGTGGCGTGGGCGGAGCTCTGCCAAGCCTCCGCCTCTGGGGCGGACTGAGGGCCGGCCTGGGCGGAGCGGGCCCAAGGAGTAAATCCCGCCCACCATTCTTTGGCAGCTATCGGTTGGCGAATCCTGGCCTAGGGTTCCTGTGCGATTGGTTACTTGCGTCGTCGATCCGATTCTTTTGTTCCACCCGCCCTCAAAATTAATAAAACTAAACAAGAGGCCATTGTCTAGCTCTCGGTTCTCCCCCAGCTACTGCTGAGAAAAGAAAGATGAGACGCTTGGTTTCTCAGTCTCCTAAGAGAATGCGGCAGTGTGTCGGCCGGCTCTAGTACACCTTTATGGCACTGCCCGGCCCTCTGGGAACAGGTAACTTTTCTCCCCCCTTAATTCATTAGGCCAAGAGGGGGGGAAAGTATGAGAAGTGTCAATGTGGTGTTCACATTTCCCGGCTGCGAAAAAATTGATATTGCTTGAAGAACACAGAGGGTTGAGAACAGCCTCCTGGGACACTGAAAATCAACCATTTTACAACCGGGAAACGAAAGCACAAAGAAATAGCAGGATAAGATGGAATTTGGAACTAAAGGAAGAACTCGTTTCAGACTCAGGCACTTACCAGCTAGTTGTGCGATTTTCGTTAAGTCCCTTAACTTCTCTGAGGCTTCATTTTCCTATCTGTAAATAAAGGCTATAAAACATATCCTATTAACTTACTGGCACTGGTATATGAAAATAAAATGAAGTGTGTGAAAACTCTGTAAACCACAAAGCACTCCACACGTGTATGTGTTCCTACTTGTGTCTGTCACATGGTGGAGATTCTCACATGTGTTTGGGAATCAAATATTCTGCTCATCTGTTTTAAGCATGTATAGCCAAGGTGTGTAGGTTTTGTGGCTTTATTTTTAAAAGTCAACTCTTTTCCTACACTTTGTGGCTCCCTGAAGTTAGAATAATAAATTAATCCTTTTCTATCCAGGATAGGTGAGATTTCTTCTTTAAACTGTTCTGCAGTGGTGCCACGACCTAAGTCTATTGTGGTGCTGGTACTGAAAGAGGAAATCATACTGTGTATCTCTGAAGAGAACTTAAGAAAACAAATATGAGGGAACATTTACCATGGAAACCACCATTCTCTACAGATCCGTATTTCCTAGAAAACACTACAAGGAGGAAGCGAGTCTGTATGTAAGGCCTTGACAATGCAGAACTATTATAAGGAACTCATGCCAATGAGAAAATGACACCCAATTCAAGCCTGCCTACCGGGAGCTTCTGAGGGGCTGTGGACCAAAGCATGCAAGAGGAAATGTGCTCAGAGGAAATACCATCTCACTGTGAACAGGGTCCCAGAATAAAACCAGGTACAGGAAAAGTAGTGGGGTAGCCTCAATGTTCAGAGGGCTCTGCTAGAGCTGCTGCAAGAATTCAGAAGCCAGAGCATGGGCAACAATGGATTCTTGATATGATTCAGTTTATGTGTGAGATGAAGTTATTTGGGTGATTTTTCCTGGAGAAAGTGAGATTTTGAGTGTTAAAGACATGGAGACACCTAGTCTGTGAAACAAAGGAAGATTATTCCAGCTTTGTTTGGAGGGATGGACAGCAGAGCTGGATAGGATGGGTATATGCTGCAGACGACTACTGATCAGAATGGCAATAGGATACTTGCTAAAATTAACACTGCTATTAAAGTGGGAAAAATAAAATACGTGGGCTTCCCTGGTGGTGCAGTGGATAAGAATCTGCCTGCCAATGCAGGGGATACAGGTTCAATCCCTGGTCCAGGAAGATCCCACATGCCGCAGAGCAACTAAGCCCGTGCGCCGTAACTACTGAGCCTGCACTCTAGAGCCCGTGAACCACAACTACTGAGCCCACGTGCCACAACTACTGAAGCCTGCGCACCTAGACCCCGTGCTCTTCAACAAGAGAAGCCACGCAATGAGAAGCCCGCACACCGCAATGAAGACTAGCCCCCGCTTGCCGCAACTAGAGAAAGTCCACGCACAGCAAAGACCCAACACAGCCAAAAATATATAAAGAAATAAATATTTAAAAACTAAAAATATGCACATGGTAAACTGAAAACAGTTTAGGACCATAAAGAGTTCCTCTCCACCACTCTGTTCTCATAGTCCCTTTCTCTCCATACATGTGTATAATCTTCAAAATATATTATTTGCATACACGCACACACTTTGCATTTCTTTACTCAGCAATGTCTCTTAAATATCCTTCCATCTCAGGATAACTTCCTTTGCCTCATTCTTTTTCATGATAGTTCTGTGTTCCAATGCATACATGTGCCAAAATTCTTTTACTCATTCCCCTATTGAGAGGTGATTCAGGCCATTACAGAAGATGCTGGGAAACAAACCCTGGTAGCAAAGGTCTGGTGGCTCTGTTTGCAGAATGCCTGTCCCCAGCCTTGAAGTTGCCCTCCCAAGACCTGCCTTCCCCACAGCTAGTGGGGCCTTCATACAATGGAAACCCCTAAAACACTTAATTCTTTTAATACCCCCCTCCTCAAATCCTGCCTTGGGCATTATTGATCTCCTCCAATTTTGAATTTTGTTGGGGTAGAGCAGAGCACAGCACTGAATTTCATGGTGGATCAGGCCCCGTGTGAGTCACTTTCTTAGCCTGTGGCTAATAACAGGTTTTTTAATACCTCGTCTTTGCCCAGGTCTTCTAAGCGTCTTAGGTGTTCCTTCTCCCCTGCCACGCAAGACTTCCTTCTGTTTTTCCCCAGAAAACCCTTCAGTTTGTTTAAACTGAGTCTGAATGTAAAGCTATGCTTTGCCAGCTCTACTTAAAAGGAAGGGGGAGGGGGGCCAACATCAGCAAACATTGATGGAGCTGCTATTATGGACAAGACTGAAAAAACAAAGAGGGATGAGACTTGGCTCCTGCCTTCAAGGGTATATACAGAAAAAGACAACTAACAAGCATATGCTAAGTGCTAAATGAATGGGATTGACAGTAAAAGCTGTGGAAGTTGAGAGCAGGGAGAGAAAACTAGTTCCAGAGAGTGAGTTTATACAGCGAAGTATGCCACACACATTTAACTAATCCCCAGAGCATCCCTGTGTCTTCATATCCTGACTGTAAAATATAGAGAAGCCTCTGGGGGATACCAGGAGAATTAACCACTAACTGTAAAACACCTGTGTAAAGATGCAGGGTTACCTAAGTACATTAAGAACCTCCACATATCGATAATGGATGTAATGATCATTTAAAGAAGTCAAGAATCTTCATCCCAAACTATCTGTCCTATTTGACTTTTTTCTTTTTTCAGTGAAATGCAACTCCTCCTTTAAAATGCAATAAAAAGCAGGAGTGGTTAGGACTCGGTGCTTTCACTGCCGTGGCCTGGGTTCAATCCCTGGTTGGGGAAGTAAGATCCCTCAAGCCGAGGGGTGTGGCCAAAAAATGCAATAAAATTCAACGTCTATGCGCTAAAAAAAGGCAATTAAAAAATCAAGGTCTTCCTTAAAAATATTATGCTAAGTGAAAGAAGCCAGACACAAAATATTGTGTGATTCCACTTATCTGAGTTACTTAGAATATATTGTGTGATTCCACTTATCTGAGTTACTTAGAATGGGCACGTTCACAGACACAGAAAGTAGTACAGTGGTTATCAGGGCCTGAGGGGAGGGACGAATGGGGAGTTATTGTATAATGAGCACAGTTTCTGTTTGTGATGATGAAAAAATTCTGGAACAAGATAGTGATGATGGTTGTACAACATTTTGAATGTATTTAATGCCACTGAATTGTATACTTACAAATGGTTAACATGGTAAATTTTCTGTTATGTATATTTTACCAAAATAAAAAAAAGTTTAAGATACCAACCCTCAGGCTCAGTGTCAAGAGACAAGGCCAATTATGGAGGCTGCTAAGAAGGCAGGACCCCTCTAAAGGGGGCAGCTTGGTCAACACCACAGGAAATGCAGGCCCAATGTAGCCAGGACTTCTGATTTTTCAAGAGAAACCAGAAGTCAAATGTTTTAGTGTAAAACCTCCTGGTTTTTTATTTCGGCAACTAATAAATATTTTAATTAAAAAATCTGCCCTTTGCATGCAATATTTTCCCCAATGTACAGGAAAAGTACAAAGGAGAACATGGTTTATAGTTGATTCCTTGATCCTTGGCTAGATTCTTCTAGAAGGAAAGACCACAAAACCATAGTGCTTTGTATTGAATGACATTCTTCCCCACCCACCAAGTCAACTGGGAGTGTGAAATGAGCACATCTTCCTCTAATTGCCTGGTGAACAACTCAATCATTTAAATGTATTTAGAAACAAAAGCAGAGGCAAGCACATACACCAGGGAAAATAAATCCTAAGGATTTATGGGTCCACATAACTCTCCCTCTTCCCCCCAACTCCAGAAAAAAAAATACCCTTCAAATATATTCGACAAACACTGAAAAGCAGCCTTCTCCGGGACACCTCTTAAAGTCAGTCTCTTATTTATTCACAAGGATACTAGCCGTTGCACATACAGAAGCCAGCTGATTAGAAAATAGCAGCTTTATCTGAACAGGAAAGGATCAAAGGGATACATATGCAATACAAGCATTGAGTTAAATTCTCTTCCTTTTGGGTTCCCCTCCTCCCCCCTTCCACCCTTCCCAAGCATATAAACACACACACAAACGTGCGCACACACACAGTCCAGACACAGGAAGTTTGAAGCCTGATCCATGCGTGGAAAACAGCAATGTGGGAATTCAGGAAACAACACCAGAACTGTGCTCCAAGGCCAAGACCTGCTCCAGCATTTGGGAGCCAAGTTACTCCTGGGGTACTTGTGGGCCCCAGCATTTTGGAAGTAAATCGGCTGTAGAAAAATAAAGCTGCCTGCAAGTCTATTCCCCAAGCACCTCCTAGGGTCCTGTTTGAGTAACCTGGGTTCGCCTCTTTATGATTTATGCAGGGCTTCACTTCAGCTTAACTAAATATCATATCTCCTTCAGCAGCTTGAGTTTCTGGAAAGGCCCAGACTGTCCATACTTCTCAGTAGGGTTTGTTTGCAAAGTCCTAGGTTAGCTGGTGCAAGAGGGAGGTAGGGAGACCGAGGAACACACATCAAAGTCTGCGCTCTAAAAGGTGG
Source organism: Aethalodelphis obliquidens (assembly GCF_003676395.1). Taxonomy (NCBI): domain Eukaryota; kingdom Metazoa; phylum Chordata; class Mammalia; order Artiodactyla; family Delphinidae; genus Aethalodelphis; species Aethalodelphis obliquidens. Next base: position 5,382,970 of record NW_020838010.1, read on the forward strand.
TGGGATGAGAGGAAGAAGACGATTTAGTCAATGATAAAGAATAAATCACTGAAAGCAAGTCAGAGGCAAATCACATTCCTGAGCCAGTAAGCTGTTTAACCGTACAAAGTTAGCAGGATTTAAAGGAAGTTCATCCTCTGACATTACACTTTGCAAATAAACTCTTGATTGATTTGGCGCTTTCTCTGTTCCTGTAGTTGCCAGAGTGTCTGAGAGTTGTTATCCCAGTTGGAGAAGAAGGCTGTGACTGGAGTAGAGATTTATCTTCTCTGGCATGCTGCCCCACTTCAGTAACTACGCGGAGAGGGTAGGTCAATGCCATTCCGGCGTGATTTAAGGCAGGCTCACCTTGCAGCCCCCAATTAGCCTTCTATTCACGTTCGCCACGGTCCCGTGAGATTCGCACAGGAAAGACCCCTGTTAAAGTGCAAATATGTAACCTGGGAAGGGTTAAATATTAAGCCATCTTTGGTGTGCTCTGATGGAAAAGGCGTAGGCTTTCGGAGTCACTCAAGCCTGGATTTCGGTCACAGCTCAAATACTCACCAATGAGGTAAATTACTTAACCATGCTGGGCTGCGGCTCCCTCATCTGTAAAGTAGGGATAATAATTTCTCCACCGTGATGGGGTTGCTGTAAGGATTAAATGAAATAACATATTTAGGGGCCTTACCATGATTCCTGGCTTTTAGTAGTCACTTAACGCCGTTTCTTTATGCCCCTCTGTTCAATCTTCTTAGGGAATTCCAGGAGTTAAGACAATGGGTTCGCTTAGTGGCCTACAGGGATTAAGGCTCTGGTAATCACTCTTCCCTACTAACCCTGCTCAGTGGGGCAGTGTCGTACTAAGCATATGGGTTTTAGCACCAAATGGACCTAGTGTCACAGTCTTTGTTCTGTCACTCACTAGCTATGTGACTTTGGGCCCATTTGGAGCCTGTTTCCTCATTTGTAAAAGAGTAATAACAGCACCTATTTCACTGGGGGAGCGATGAGGATAAAATGACAGCCATATGCAAATATTAGCTAATATTTTGTGCAATGGCTGACTAGAGTTTACTTTTATACCAAGCAGTTACTAGTGAATGGTTTTAGCAAGAGTGTTGAAAATCCTTAAGCATTAACAGCGATGTGTTCCTGGTTTCCTGGTTTTGGCTAAGGAATTTGGGGTGCCGCTGGAGCAGCTACAGACATCTCAGTTCCAGGCAATTGGAGCTTCTCCCCTCTCCCAAGATTTTCACAGTGTTTTGGAAGGATATGAACGAAACAGGGATTCCTAGGAGGTGTTGCAGGAGATTCTGGGATAATAGAGTATTCTTGTTGTGGAGTGTGGGCCTGAAACACTCAGGCCTCCAGCTCTTTGAATCTCACACTTTTCCCTGCCTTAGAACACTTGCCCATACTATTCTTTCTGACAAGGACCCTACACATACCTCTCTCCACTCCATTCTTCACCTCGCTGACTCAATCTTATTTCTCAGGCCTCAACTTACATGTCACTTCTTCAGGGAAATATTCCCTAAGCAGTAACCTCTACCCTAGTCTCCTGTTTAAACATTCATGTGAATTGCATATTCTATGTGATAAACTATATCAGAAGTGGTTTTAGTATACAAATAATACTTAAATTATTCAATAGGTAAATTATTTAATTTTGTCTTCCAGTCTGGAAAATCATTGGTCCAGGAAGAAGATTCAGGCATATCCTATAGCTTTGTGTATGGCCTGGCACCCTCTTGCTTACTTCCTTAGGGATACACATGGGCTGGCCTGAGCTGGTCATTTGTTAGAGTTCTTCCTGTACTAGGTGGGCACATTGAACTAGATGATCTTTAGGGTTCCTTGCAACTCTTGACTGCTGACAGTTGTCAGATGCTGACAAGTTTGCCGAATGCTGGAGTGGGAAGCTATGTCAGAAGTGTCATCCGTATCCTCCTGCCTCCCAGTTCCTTGATCTTGGTGTATAACGGGGAGTTTTGAAGTATGGCAAGGAAATGTGGGTGTGAACTGTTTAAGCACAAGGTGGTATATTTATTTGGTGGCTAGCAAATGAGTGCTGTGAGATCAGAGGGAAGACAGTGTAAGTATGAGCGCTAGGGAGTAGATTCATTTGAGTGTGACTGGCTGGCTGAAGGCCTTTGATGGCAAGAAGATTGTTCCAGATGACTTTATGGATGGTGTCGCTTCCTGTATTCCCATCAGAACCGTAAACCAGGAATAGTTTTACCAAAAGGCAGCCTAGTGTAGTGGGAGAAACAAAGCAGTTTTTCATTCAGGCCAAACTGGGTTAAGATCCCCACATTCAAGTGGCTATATGACCTTGGATAAATCACTTGACCTCTCAAGTCTGAATTATAATTTGTTGGTTGGACAAATATGTATTGAGTATCCACTATGTGCTCAACACTCTTCTAACCACTTGGAATGCATTGGTGAACAAAACAGGCAAAATCCCTGCCCTTAAAGAGCTTACATTTTGGAGGGATGTGGGAACGGTGAGTAGATATTTAAAGATCTGTGAGGATTCAGAGTGTTGTCCACACAGTCCCGGAACATGGTAGGTACTCAATAAATAATAATAGTTGTAATAGTAGTTATTATTATTATATTTTTAGTAAAGCAATCAACATCTGTGAAGCCAGGTAATTTCTATACAAACTCAAATGTCTATACAAAGGGTTGTTAAAAAGAAACAAGGAAATAAACTCAGGTGAATCCAGGTAATTTCTACGTAAGAGATAATAGATGGCTTGAACAAAGTACTTGAGATTCATGTAATTAGTAATAACAGGTGGCTTGTATGAGTTTTTCCATCCTAAGTGGCAATATTTTTTCCTACTATTTAGTAGCAGTTCCCTCTGCGGCAAAATTTAACCCAGGGTGACCCTAAGCCATAGGTTTAACCTCCATTTGGATAAACTTTCCTCTTCGTTATCTCCAGATCAAAGAGCATAAATCTGGGATCATGATATTCCCCCTCCACCCACTCCTGGCATGCTCCTCCCCAGGTGACATTAACCAACCAAACATTTTACAAAAGTTTGATGTCCCATGCCTCTACTCCCATAGCCCCCTTTCTAGAAGCATAGTGTCGGAGGGGTGGGAAAGAAGGGAAGGCTGCTCATACTTTTTCATGGTTCATGGTTTCTAGTTGGATAAAAAAAATTTTTTTTTCAATTTTTACCTCATTGCAGAACAATAGAACCACAACTTTTGTTTCACAGTTTATGTAGTTCATTTCACAAGGTGTCATGTTTCATGTACTATAGGGTTTCCAACGTTTCAATTACCACTCCCCTCCCTCGGGAGTGGGACAGGCATTGAGTCAGGGTGTGCTGTGGGCTAACGGCACCTCGTCCCTAGCTCCCTCCCTCTTTCCGTAGGCTCCAGTTCCCTTCCTAGTTCCTCTCTCTATCAGATTACTTTTCATACTGTCTTGTAGCTATTTATTCTCTCGATTCCCAACTAGACTTTAGGTTCCCCCAAGGTCATGGACAGTGTCTTAATCACTGCTGTATCCACAACACCTAGCACATGCTGTATCTGGCCCATAGTGGGTACCTAGGAAATATTTGTCGGGTCAAGGAAACGTATTTCATGACACAGGTTTTTTGTGTAAATGAGTCATTTATAATCCTTTCCAATTCCCCATCTCACTTTGTGTTTAAAACCAAAATCAAAGCTATTTTTCTCAGCATCTGTGATGAACCGAGCAGGCAAAGTCATTGCTCCGGTGTACCCCTCTGCCCCAGGTAAAAAAAACCCTGAAGCCATTCCAACCCTATCTTGGTGGCTTTCCCAGAATACCCTCAATATTTTAAAAACTCATCTCCCTGTTTCCTTGGAATGCAGAATCTGGATTCAGAACTATTTCAAAGTAAAAACTTTTTCAATTCCCAGCCTTCTGAAAGCCTGAAGTTTTTTCACAGCTCTACCATCCTGACCTTTTTTTTATATATATATATAAATTATTTACTTTTGGCTGCGTTAGGTCTTCGTTGCTGCACGTGGGCTTTCTCTAGTTGTGGCGAGTGGGGGCTACTCTTTGTTGCGGTGTGCGGGCTTCTTACTGCGGTGGCTTCTCTTGTTGAGGAGCACAGGTTCTAGGCACGTGGGCTTCAGTAGTTGTGGCATGCGGGCTCCGTAGTCATGGCACCTGGGCTTAGTTGCTCCGCGGCATGTGGGATCTTCCTAGACCAGGGCTCGAACCGTGCATTGGTAGGCGGATTCTTAGCCACTGCACCACCAGGGAAATCCCTACCATCCTGACCTTCTAACTTCATTTCTGTCCCCAGCCTCTCCAGCTCCCAAGTGGGTCACCTCTCCCCGTGGATGTACTTCTTTGCCGGCCATTTCCCACCTCGGTGTTTTGTCACTAAGAACACTGGCAGTAGTGTAAGTAGCACTGGATATGAACTCTTGAGAGATTTGAGTGTGGCACTGCTACTTACAAGCTGTGAGAACTTGGGCAAGTAGCTCAACCCTTTTGAGCCTCAATTTCCTCATCTGTAAAACTTGGGAGAATAATCTCTGTCATGTTTTAGGACCACACTGGCTTGTTGTGAACTTCAGATCAAACAGTGGTGGGGAAAACACCTTGGAAACTGAAATATATGGTTATTTTCAGGACACCTGTGGTTACTGTGGTTACCACCCACACTAACCCTTCCTCCTGGCAGTTAGGCACCGAACATTTATTTAGTCTTAAATGCTCTAGCCCCAGGCTATAGCTGGGTGGGGGAAGCATTGTTCTTCCTATCTTCTTGACAAGTTGATCTCAGCTTAAGACTTGTTGCCCTCAGGTCTTTTCAGTCAGCATCTGGGGGGAGCCCCTCCCTTGGTTTCTCAGAAGCATATTTGTCAGGTGTTCCTTAGATACTCTGTACTTTCTACCTTCAGGCCTGCTTTGTCCTCCCTAGTGAAAAGTGGTTCCTGTGGGGGAATGGGAAGGGAACATTTCTAACCTCTTCCTCTCCTGCACCAGAACTCCCAGGGTCCCCAGACTCCAATTTTTCCGGCATAATTTCTTTATGTCCATCAGGGTCTACCCCATAAGGTATTTTAGACTGATCCCAGGCAGGTGAGTTACATTTTGCAGAGATTTTACTTATTCCCAAAGTGCAGTCTCAGCTGCTTGGTAATTACAAAGCCCAGGACTTCCCCTGCTTTGTGGTCAAAAAACACCCTGAGCGTTTGCCTCTCCTTGACCCCAGCTTCCAGACTATGTTTGGGCCTGCTCTGAAAGCTCCTGGGGGAGTTCCCCAGCTTTCATTTGGCCAGATGCTCAGTGTCCTGCTCAAATCACACTCACTGATTTTTTTTCCACTTTGAACAGCTTTTGCACAGACCGTTAGATTCACTCAAATCTGGCTCCCTCCTCCAGCTAGTTCTTCGTGCTGGGAGTGTTGCCCTATTTAGGGTCTGAGGATCACTGGGTAGTTAGCTTTGAGTTTAGTCTTTCCCTCATTCAGAATCCTCTTCACCATAAGCATTCTTCAAGCTAAAATGGAATTGAAATTTACACACACACCACCTTCTAGAGCAAGGGTGGACAAACTGCTGCTAAGAATTCTTTTAAAAGCATTTTTAAAGAGTTGTTAAAAGAAACAAAGGAGAATGCACTGCAACCAAGACTATAGGTCTATAGCTTGCAAAGCCTAAAATATTTACTAGCTGGCCCTTTACAAAAAAGTTTGCTGACTCTTAGACTTTTCCTCAATATCCAAAAACAGAGTTTGAAGCAGTTTTGACCCTATCACCTTCTCTTCCAAGGCTACAGGAAATTTCTGACTTATTTATTGCCACATTTAACCATCTCATCTCTCTCTTCCATTCAATTTCTAGCCTGGCCATGAAGAGTTGAAAAGGTTTCTCTTCTACCTCCTGAACTCACATTTCATTTCTTTCCCAGGGAATAAATGAACTTCCTTTGGTGAGGCCAGCTCCCTGCTCCCTCCTCTTCTGCCTCTAATTAATATTCCTTTGACTTTGGTGGACATTTTGGAAAGTGAGAGCTCTTTGCTCATTTGCACAGAATCTTAGAAAAATGCCCAAGGTAATTTGAAGACGGAGCAGATGTTAATATGGGGAGATTTCTGTGGAGGACTAAACCATGGAGACACTTAAAATCCCCCTGCTATGGAGACTAACTCTGTTTCACCCACAAGGTGATTTATTTCCATTGCTCTTTGGAAGAAGACAGGATCAGTTTACTAAGGCTCAGCTTACTCAGCAGAAGGGCTAATCTCCTCTGTTAAAATGTATTTTTCTGCCGAATTTAATCTTCCTTTCATTGGTTTTCCTTGTGCACTACCTTCCTAGTTATTGAGGGTGGGCCACACCTAAAGAATGTTGCCAGACTCAAACAAAGAACATCAGTACTTAGTCCAAACACAAATACTTATGGAACAATGAACAACTATTAGATACCTAGCATGTGATTGGTGCCATGTGGCGTACAAAGAAGTCTAAACTTGGACTCAGCCTCCAGAAACTCCAGTGTAGCTAGAAAGATAAAATGCTAAGATAAATATGTAAAGGGTTCTCTGATATAATTCAGATGAATGAATATCCTCAATTTTAGATAATCTCTCCTGATTGTCTCATAACACAAATTTATTTGTCAAACTGTCATTTTATCTTGAATATGTGGTTGCTGTAACCATGCTTGCTATATAATATAGCAAGGAAGAGAAGGGAGAGAGCTGTATGAACTTTGAATGGCAAAGAAGGTATATTGTATGTGTTCAATGAAGATTCCCTGAATGACTGTAGCTACGTAGAGAAGTTAGTAGAGGGCATTTCAAGCTCATGGAATAACTATTTAACTCTTGCATTAGAAGAGTTTACAATTTGAAAAACTCTGGTTTGTTTTCAGTACAAGTGAGTTGTCAGTTTGTGTAGAGGCTAGGAATACTTCAGTTCAGATGTGTAAGGTTGGACCAGATTTTTCAGGAACTTGAATGACAACTAGAACAATTGGAACTTGTTCTTTTGGAGGTTTGGGAGACTAATGAAAATGGTATTTTATGAAGAGTAACCTGGTTATGGTACAGAATGGTTTAGAAGTTCTGTAAACTGGGGTCAGGAAGACTTTACAGAGCATTAAGAACAATAAAGGCCAAAAGCAGGAGTATACAACCTCTTATTCATTCTGTCAAGTTCTCCTTGATGCATAAATGCTATTTAGTGAGGGACCAAGACTGACAGGTACCAAGTTTGATTTTCTTGGATCATTTACCACCCTTTGAAGAATACATTAATTACTGCGTGCATCACATTTCACAACCAAAGTCCACACACCTATCCACCTATCCTGGGACAAGAGCAGATTCAGTTGGGCCGGCGGTGGGGCAGGGTGCACAAGGCCAACCGGTGGCCAAGATCATAAAAGTATTTCAAAGATACCTGCAAGTTTTTCCCCGCTTAACAATGTCTCTTCCACCTGCTACTGAGCCTTCAGAAGTCAGACTTTTTATGATCTCACAGAACAACAAGGGGACATGTTGACTGATTCCAAAATCAATACCGTCTGTCATATCTCTTATAAGACCCAGGTATCAAACTGCATGCTGAAATCCCCTGAATGTCTCATAGGCATCTCAAAATTAACATGTGTAAATCCAAACATATCATCTGCCTCCATCCCTACACGTAATTCTCATTTGCTTCTTCCTATATTACCCATCTCCTTGAATGACACCACCATCTACCTTATTGCCTAATTACCCAAGACAGAATCACAGGAGACCTACAAAAATCTCTCTCTCTCTCTCTCTCTCTCTTTCTCTCTCTCTCTCTTTCATTCTCTCTCTCTCCAGAAATTATTGCCTCCCTGTGAAACGCTCCCTCAATTCTCCTAGTGTGTGTTAGATGTTCCTCTGTGGCCTCTGCAGTATTCTGGTTATAGTTTGAATATAAAATAATGACATTCAACTCTATTGTAATGGTCTGTTTGTCTTTCCCTCTAGAAAATGAGTTTCTTGAAGGAAAATGTCCATGAATTTTTTCTATCAATGATGTCTTCACATAGTACATCCTTCAAAGTATTTATTATTGGAATGGATGAATAAATGAATTTGACCATATTCACAGTGATATGTAAAGGTTCAATACCTGATCCCTCTGGAGAGCAGTTTTGATAGGTAGAGCAGGGAAATCATGATGGTGACAGAGGATTGAAAATATGGGGGGAATGTTGGTATGTGGAGTATTAGGGGATGCTATGAGCAGAGAAAAAAATCATACTGAACGGTCCATAGAAACTGCCCATCATTGGAGAGGGCAAGCCTTGGCAATCTAGGAATTTCTGTTACAACAGAGAAAGAGTGCAGCCTCGTTAGGAGAGCCAGCTGACTTCCTGGGAAATTTAGCAGGAGGCTATAGAAGGAAGAAGACTTTCAGATTCTGGTCACAAGAAAGCATCTGAATGAATGCATCATCAACGACCTCCTCCTTCTCCCCCACCCCTGAGTGATTCTCTAGAATGAGAGTTCCTTAGACCTCTGTAAGACAATCCATGAGATATTCAAGGGATGCCAGGACTGGCCTTGAGGCACTGACTACATGATATGATTTGAAGGGCATAGACATGCTCTACTCGTTTCTGCCTCATCCCATAAGGCTCGAGGCAGAGTCTTGAACATAAGGAGGTATTCTTTCAATTTATAACATGTTTAATGAGGCAGTGGGGTATAGAAGAAAGAGTATTGGACTGGGAGTCAGAGAGACATTGGGAACTAGTTCTAACTTTTATACATTCCTGCTGTCTGACCATGAGAAGTCACTTCAATCCTCTGTCCTGCAGTTTCCTCTTCCTTAAAATTAAGATGTCAGTATCTACTTCACAAGGTTGTTGTGAAGAATACAGTGAGCTGAGTGAGTGAAAGAAAATACCTGGTCCGATCAGGCAAAGAACACATGCTCAATACATGTCAGTTGGAACTGAATACATGAATATGAGAGGTTACAGAACCCCTGCCCCAAAGGATTCATCCACCGCATGTCAGTGCATCATTAGAGCTATATTCCTTTTGGTTTTGAGTGCGTTTTGATCTCTAAGATAGCCCTGTTTAAAAATAAAATACTTCTCTGAGGGGGTCATAACTCAACCTGACACTTGTTATCAGTTAGTACCTTAGTGGGCAAAATTACCAAAGCCAGGCAAAGCAAGAACATGACAGGGACACAAGTAAGGGCACCTTCCTGGGGGTAGGCAGAGGGGAGAAGGTGGAGCATGATAAAAAAAATGGGGGTCCCTAACTATGTATATGGGAGTGAAATAAAGACAAATACTGCCTATTTCATCAGTTTGTCAAAGGCTTGCCATGGAGGCAGCAAGGTCTGGCTTGGGCTCTATTACTGAGGGTGACATTTAATTGGCCTTAGATTTGCGCCATAAACCCTGAGGTGAAGGCCTCATAGTGTGCACTAAATGAACTGTGTATTTTATTAAATTTTGGGAATGAAACAGTGCCACAGTGTGGTCCCTGCATAGTGTTTCATAAAATGTGTGAGAAGTTCCTCATTTTAGAGCAGGAGATAGATCATTGGGAATATGGATTCATTGGGAAAGATATGGGCAGAAAACCAAATGTAAAGCTATCCTAGAACCTTCCCCCTTTACACTTCCCTACTTTCCTCCCATGGCCACTTCAGAGGGACAGAGAGCTATGTGAATGTGTCATTGGATAAATGGAATCGTCAGAAATGCCAGGAGAAATCTAGTCTTTAGAGCAACTATATACCCTCTATATATGAGCAAATAAGACAAAAAATATGTGTTTGCCAGGTCACAGGGTAGGGAAAAGCACCTGTGGGGCCCTGGAAATGTCCTAATCCATCACAGAAGACAAGTCTGCTTTAAAGCAAGAATAGAACCTGTCTTATCTTTGTCTTTCCCCGGTTCCTAGCATAGTGCCTGGCACAGAGTAAATTCAGTAAATGTCTCATGGATACCCAAATAAGGGTGTGCTTTAGTTTCCTAAGGCTACTGCAGCAAAGTGCCACAAATTAAATGGCTTAAAAGAACAGAAATTTATTTTCTCACAGTTCTGGAGACCAGAAGTCCAAAATCAAGGTGTTGACAGGGCCATGCTCCCTCTGAAGCTTCTAGGGGAGGATCTTTTCTTGCCTCTTCTAGCTTCTGGCATTCTTTCACGTCTGGCAGCACAACTCCAATCTCTGCCTTTGTGTTCACATGGCCATCTTCCTTCTGTGTGTCACTGTGTCTCTACACAGTATTTTCCTCTCTGTTTCTTCTCCTCTCCTTATAAAAATACCAGTCATGTTGGATTAGGACCCACCCTAATGACCTCATCTTAACTTGATTATATCTGCAAAGACCCTATTTCTAAGGTCATATTCACAAGTACTTGGGGTCAGGATTTCAACATATCTTTTTGGGAACATAATTCATGTCACAACAGGGCCCAAATGAACCCAGGTCCCTGATTGCATTTCCTGGTTATTAAGTTTGGAGAGCACAATCTTTCTCTGAATCTAGCTTCAGGCTTGATCTCTACTACAGTGAAGCTCTCACTTCCTCTCCCAAAGATTTTTTTAAGGGGAAAAATATAGGTACAATCTTTTTTGAATGGCCACATTTTTAATATCTTAATTCACTTGGACAAATGGTACGTCCATCCCCATTGTGTTAGGTTTGCTTACTTTTTTTTTAAAGTGCTCTTTGTTCAAATTCTTTCAGTGTGACAATGTGTTTATTTTCTCTGGTTTGCAAATATTGGGGTGGGGAAAGGAGGGCTCTTGAGGAAGCAGGAAGTATCGAGATGCTGATGAAATACACAGAAAAAGTTCCTGTCCTACCCTTTGATTTGCCAGGCCTGGTTAACATGGCTGTCCCATATATTCTTCCATATCCTATCTCATATCAGGGCCTTCAGGTTGCTGTAATCAGCCCTCCCTCCTCCTAGTTGAATACCTAGCTTGGGGCTTACCCGAGTCCCTGGTTCCCGATCAGTAAATGAGAAAGGAGGATAAGAGCAGGGTTTCTCAATCAGGGGTTCACGGACTAACTAAAATCTACAAGACTGTGAGTGAATATGTGCGTTTCTACTAGTCTCCTGTGGTTGATGTAACAAATTACCACAAACTTGGTGACTTAAAATAACAGAAGTTTATTCTCTCACAGTTCTGGAGGCCAGAAATCCAAAATCAAGGTGTCAACAGGGCCGTGCTCCCTCCAAAGGCTCTAGGGGAGATTCTGTTCCTTGCCGCTTCCATTCTGGCCACATCTCTGCCTCCATCTTCACACTGCTTCCTCCTCTTCTGTCTCCTCTGACAAGTATAAGGATACTTGTCAATGGATTTAGGGCCCACGTGTATAATCCAGGATAAATCCCTCATCTCAAAATCCTTAATTTAATTGTATCTACAAAGACTCTTTTTCAAAATCAGGTCACATTCACAGGTTCTGGAGATTAGGACATGAATATATCTTTTAGGGAGCCACCATTCAACCCACTACAGCGTTGTTGTTGTTGTTTGGGGGGGCAGTTCCACAAAATTTACCAGATTCTCAAGTGTCTGTGATACAGAGAAACCTTAAGAACCAGTGATCTTTGGGCTTCCCTGGTGGCGCAGTGGTTAAGAACCTGCCTGCCAATGCAGGGGACATGTGTTCGAGCCCTGGTCTGGGAAGATCCCACATGCTGCAGAGCAACTAAGTCCGTGCGCCACAACTACTGAGCCCATGTGCCGTAACTACTGAAGCCCAGGCGCCTAGAGCCCATGCTCTGCAACAAGAGAAACCATCGCAATGAGAAGCCCACGCACTGTAGCCAAGAGTACCTCCCGCTCGCCGCAACTAGAGAAAGCCCGCGCCCACACGCAGCGACAAAGACCCAACGCAGCCAAAAATAAATAAATAAAATAAAGAAATTTATTTAAAACAAAAGAACCAATTCTCTTTAAAGCCTTTTGAAGCCCAACATTCTGCTGTTCTGTAACTGATGAGATAAATGTTACCTGGCCTTAGAAAAAGACCTTACTTGTAAGAGATGCTCAGTAAATTTTTGTACATTTGATTTGACATTGGAGTTATAGAAATATTGATGTATCTAACATTATCGAGCACTTACCATGTACTAGGTGCCATGTATTAGGTGCTATTCTAAGTGTTATATGTGTATCAACTCATTTAATCCTCACAAAAACCTTATGAAGTACCATACTCAACCCTATTTTTCATATGAGGAAGCTGAGACACAGAGACATTAAGTACTTGCTTAAGGTTGCACAGTTAATTGTTGGCAGACCTCAGACTCTATTTTAGCCAGTCTGGCTTCAGAGCCTATGTTTTTAACTACTATGTTTTGTGAAAGAACCCTGTTTACATTTTAAGATTTATGGAGCATCCGGTGTCATAAAAGATAAAGAACAGCTGTGGAAATATTCCAGATTAAATGAGGCCAGAAACACATGACAGCTAATTTAAATACTGCACCTAGACTGGGTCCTGTATGTGAGGGGGACAGTATGCTACAGAGGACATTATTGGGCCAATTGACAAAACTAGAAAACAGATGGTAGATTGGATAAAATATTGTACCAATGTTAATATCACTGAAGTTGTTAACTGTACCATGGTGTGTAAGAGAATATCCTTATACCTAGGAAATATACACCAAAGCATTTAGGGGCAAAGGGTCACGATGCATGCAACTTACTCTCAAATGTTTCAGGAATATAGTTACATTAGATAGATAGGTAGATAAAATAAAATGCGGTAAAATGCTAACAATAGGTGCATCTGGATGAAGGGTATGTGGATATTCTTTGTGCCTTTTTTTTTTTTTTTTTGACTGTGCGGCGTGGCTTGCAGGATCTTAGTTCCCTGACCAAGGATCGAACCCCGGCCACGTCAGAGAAAGTTCAGTGTCCTAACAACTGGACCGCCAGGGAATTCCCTGTGCCATTTTATTCTTGCAACTTTTCTAAGTTTGAAATTATTTCTAAATAAAAAGCTATTTTTTAATGTATGGAACATTTATGTATAGAACATAATGTATGGGGAACTGGATGGCTCCCCTATGTTAAAATATTTGCATTTTATGCTAAATAAACAAATAACATATTTTAGGTTTATAATTCAAAGATGCTAACATTATTGAGTGCCTACTATGTGCTAGGAAAGGTTACATATATTATCTTATTTAATGATTCCCCCAAACACTAAGCTATTTATTTCTAATCCCATTTTACTGATGAAGAAACTAAGATCAATAGAGTCCCAGTGATTTGCTTAAAGTTCAGGACAATTATGTGACAGAGCTGGGATTTGAAGTCAGCTTCTCTGACCCCAGGTCTAGTGCTTTTTACACTATGCTACAACTACCTCCAATTACAAACGGCCGATTTCAACATTTCTGAATATAGACATCTTTAACTATTTTCAGGCTGACTTTCTGACCCAGTGGTCAGAATGTCATTGGGAGGGTTTTCTCCCTTCTCTGGCTGCAAGTGATTATAGCCTTGAGCCCTGAGGAGCCAGAAAGGGAGGATCAGTCTAAAGGAACAATGTTTCTGTCCTTGTTTGATAAATGGAATTAGCCTTCCCACACGAACAGGAAATGTTGAATTGTTAATAGCCTCCCTTGGGTTTATTATATATATAGTATATCTATAACTACATGCCTTAGCTATACCCAGGAGGTATTCAAGACAAGTACTGCCACCTGAAAGTAATGCTGTCCTGTTTTCTGTCAGTCTACTGACAAGAATAGAGGTTAAACATACTGATTAATTTTCTAATATTACAACATGGCACAAACATATAAAGTTAGTTACAGGTTGATTGAAACATCCTTTATGATGGGATGGACATAAACCAATCAACATACTTATTGAATGCCTACAATATTCATAGCACTGAACTAAGTACAGCGGGGAATGTATGGTAGATATAGACTATGTCCCCAGGACTTAGAAACTAATTAGGAAAATGAGACATGGAAACAGAAATTATTATAATACAAGGCAATGCTTAGGTAATGACTACATAGGCCAAAAGTGCTACAGGTGCCCCAAGGGTAGATAATCACTATGGTCTGAATTCCTTAGGGAAAGCTTCTTGGATGAACTGGAGCTTGAAGGATGAGTAAGATTTGGATAGGCAGAAGAAAGGCATTTCAGCATATGGTCATGGAGGTGGGAGGGCCTAGGTTTCATGGGATAGAATTGGGTCCGATTTTAAGGAGCCTTGAAGTTGGTCATTGGAGGCTTATTAAAGGTTTTGAGCCAGTAAATTATATAATGAGAGCAGTGCTTGCATTATATAAGTCCTGGCAGTAGTGAGTAGAATGGAATAAGCATTGGTTCGCAACCTTGGATGTACAGTAAAATTAACTGGGGGCTTTACAAAATACTGATGCCTCAATCCTAACCCCGAAATTCTGATTTAATGGTATGGGATGTAGCCTGGGCCTTAGGATTTTTAAATAGATCTCCAGGTATTCCTAATATGCAGCAAAGTTTGGGAACACTGTAATGGAGGAAGGAGAGATACGAGCAAGGAGACCAGATAGAAGGCTATTATAAGGCAAGCTTAAGATCATGAGTTCTGGGCTGCTAAAGTGCGTGACAAAGAGAAAAGAGAAGAAGGTTTGGATATGGGCGACATTTCAAAGGAAAAGCTTACTTAGCTTCGGGATAGACTGAAGACAGAGAAAAAGAAGGAAGATTTAAAGGTGCCAGCACGATTTCTGGGCTCAATGTCTTCTTCGTGGTAAGCATCCCATTAATATTTGTTGAAATGAACTTAATAGAGTAGTCCGGAGACTCATGCTCCATTAGCAGAAATCAGGGAGGAAAAAGTCAGCTTGGGAGGAAGGAGGGGATTTTGTTCCTTGGCCAAGTATGAGATGGCAGTAAGTTATCAAAGTCATCAGTCACTTTTGAGAGGTAGAACTGGGATTCTGAGGCAAAATCACAGCTGGAGACCGCCACTTAGAAACCATCTTCATAGTTGATAGTTGAAATCCTGAGAGTGATGGTATCACCTAGGGAAAATAATAGGGTAAGAAGAAAAACAGTCTGGTGATAAAAGTTGAGGGAAGGCAGAATCATGTCTCTATTGTTATTTTTAACAGTCAGAAGGTCCTGTGCATGTAAGTAAGTGAAGAAGAGCAAGTTAAAACATCTAGCTGGAGCAGGGAGCGAAGAGATGCCCAGCATTCTATAGCTATCCCGAGAAGTAGAGGTCAAGGTCCCTCTCTTCGGGTAGATTATAATCCAGTTGTATAGACAAGCCACAGTGCTGGCTGTCTTAGTCATTAGAGCTGTCCATACCAAATGTGACAATAAGTGCTTGAAATAATCACATGAAAGGCAGGAAGACTGAGCTTGAACAGTGATTGGTACACTGTGGTTTTGAGATTGGTAGGAAGGATGAAAAGATGAATTCATAAATTAAAGTAGAGGTAGACAGGAGAAGTTTACCTCTTAAATAGCAGGGTCCATGGCCCATATCTTCTCTGTCATCTTCCCTGAACACTTCAGCCCATTGCCTACATCTTCTACCCTCCACAGACCCCACCCTTAATGTATCACTGCCTCTCAATCCAGCTGTGCCCTGAGTCACTAGACAACTGGAGCAATCCCCTTAATTTGCCTTAGCCTAAGATGTCCCCGGGGGGAACATTTAAGAAAATACTGCATGGGTGACTTTAGTCCATTTCAGAACGACATGAGTTTTTCCTTAAGGTTCATTCATTTTAAGTATTTAGTGAATGAATGTGTTCTACGTGTTCAGGATGGTTTATCAAGACGAAACGTGGGAGGGTGGCCCAGACAATTCCCCGACTTCACAGTGTTGCCGTGGGGCAGGCTTGACTATGCCTCTCAGAATAATTTCAAGTTGCCAACCTACAGTGTAGGCATGACCTGAGATGCTCCCCAGGTTACTGAATCAGCTTATTATTTGTTCAGTGCCCTACCATTTGTTTGACATTATGTAGACACAAGGCTCTATTGAATGAGGAGAGTGTGCTCATTGGTAGGGTCATAACTGGGGCCTTGGAATTACAATCCAAACAACCTGTCACACATTTCAGTCACACATAAGCAGCAATATAATTCTGTTGCTTTGGAAAGAGTTAAAAGCTAGTTTTACAATAAGAAGACAAGCTCTTGAAAACAGGGAGGGGCAGGGTTAGGGTGTGATTGACAGACTGTCATTAGTATTTGACAGATATCCATGATTGTTTTTTCTAACAGGAAAATGGTGATTTTTAAAAGCAGTTTTAGATTCCTGCTTCTATTTTTGTATAAAGAAGAAAGCCTCAACTTTTCTGTGTAGTGTCAGTAAATGAACAGTTTCCTCTCAAATCATGCATGTTGCCTTGCAGCCTTCAACTGCGTAGTAATATATCACAAACATTTGGATGTGGGCAGGGGAATGGCCAGAAATAACCATTTAGGTCATATGGGCTTTAAAATGCATCTGTTTACACACAGAGGGTCCCTACAGAAGACTTTTATTTCAGGGAATAATTTAACCTGATGACAAACTTTAAGTCAGTGAGTCATTCTCATGGTCTGACATTTTGCTGTAAAAGTGCTTGAGAGAGGGTACATCACTTTTACAGGCTTGCTTGTGTCCTGAAGCAAAGTCGTAGGCATTGTGCATGACACACATAGGCTATGTTGGATGGAGGACCTTTATGAGACTGGGTTAAAATGGAAACTTGCATTTTTCAACTTTATTTCAATTACTTTGTTATTGAATATAATACTAGTTGCAATAATGGGTAATTTGAGAACTACAGAATAGGATTGGTATAATCTAATCACAATACCTATAATGTTACAGTTTAATTTGGCCATGATCATTTTCTCCCTGATTAAGACTCTTCATTTTCATATATCTCTAGATTCCCATTGATACACTCACTGTACTTCCAAAAAGAATTCAGGAAGTCCCAAAGTTAAGTTCCAAAGGTTTGTTTTTTTGAACTCAGAAACAATTTTCCCATATGAACAACGTTATAAATTATGGCCATATTCCCAAACCAGTCTACCCGAAGCTACTTAACCCATAATGTGCTAGAAGTAAAGTAGTGTGTATATCATATATAATAACATTTCTATGAAAAAAAAGTTCAGTTCCAACATGAGAAGACCAGAATAAATTTACCTTTTCTTCAGTGACCGCCCCCCCCCCCTCTCGTGCTGCCTCCGACCCCAACTCTGAATCCTTTATCAGTCAGGCCAAGTGAAGGGGAAACATCCTTGGCTCCAAGACTGATATGATTTCCTTAGCGGCAGGAAAGAAAAAGGAAGGCAGAGACTTTTAGGCAATTGAGGCTCACTACCCCCTTTCTTTTCCATCATCAGGTATTGGACTGCCTGCTGCCCTGACAACACAGTCTGTTTAAGAATTTTTTTTTAGGACTTTTATTTTTTTAATTAAACTTTTTTTATGTGTATAGCAAAGTGAATCAGTTATACATGTACATATAGGACTTTTATTGATAGTAGTGGTTGAAACAGGGATAAAAATGAACAGATCTGTGCTTCCCCTTCTCTATATTCATTCACTCACTCAACAATGCATTAATCAATTCCTAGGTAGCTTTCCACTTCAATCTAAACCCTGGGGATACAAACATGAATGAGCCCTTGAGGTTCCCCCAGTCTAGTAAGGGACACAGACCAATAAACAAACCATTGCCATGCAGCGTGCTACCTGCAGTGATAGAGGGCTATACTAGGTAGGGTGGTGGGACAAAAGAGGCAGTGTTCTGCTTGGCCTGAGGAGTGGGGAAGGTTGTCAAAGAAAGCTCTACAGGGCAAACACTAAGGCTAGTCTTGAAGGATGAGGTGTTCATCAGGCAGGTAAGGGACTCTGAGAAGGCATTTTAAGCAGAGACAAGAAGTCATGTGACTTTTCCCCATGTTTGGGAAAGTAAGAGCAACCTGGTATGGTTTGACCAGAGATACAAAATAGGGCAGCGTTAGGAGATGGGAGTAGGCAGGGGCTTCAGGTGAAGAGCCTTACATGTCAGGCTGAAAACTGCATTTTATCCTATAGTGGTTAATGGGGAGTGTTGTGGTCAGATTCACCATTCTAGTGACAATATGGAAAATAGATTGAATGGGAGATAAAGGGAGACAGAGGCCTTTTAAGAAGGACAAGAGGAGGGGAGAGAAACATTTTCATTTAGCTATTTTAATTTTTTTTAATTTTAATGAAAAAATTTTTAAATTGTGGTAAAATACATGTAATACCAAATCTTAACCATTTTTAAGTATACAGTTCAGTGACATTAAGTACATTTCCGTGGTGGTGCAACTGTCAACACCATTGATCTCCAGAAATCTTTTATCTTCTCAAACTGAAACTCCTTACCCATTAAACACTAACTCCCCATTCCCCTTCTCCCCCCAGCCCCTGGAAACCACCATTTTACTTTCTGTCTGTGAATTTGACTACTCTAGGGACCTCATATAAGTGGAATCATAAAATCTTGGTCCTTTCGTAACTGGCTTATTTAGTTATTTTAAAATAAGGGAAATGCATGTTTGTGTTTAAAAAAATTCCAAATAACACCATAATGTGCAAAATGAAAAGGAAAAGCATGGAATGGCTGGTAGATTTTGTTAAGGAGATTTTCCATGCCCATTTGGGAACTAACATTTGCCGAATGTATGTCATATGGCACTATGTTGAATGCTTTACGTATGTAATTTAAGTTGCCTCTTAAGACATATGTGATTTCATTTACTCATCGTACTTTATCATTTCATCATCTTCAGTCCCTAGGGAGAGGGGTCTGACAGGAACTAGACAAGCAGTCAGTGTTAGTGCCATAAAGACTAGAATGTAGAGAAGAACTTCTGTGCCAGTAAGAGCACTAGAATATACTCTGGGAACCAAGGAAGCCCAGCCTTCAACACTGAACGGGGCAGAGCAAGGCAGGAGGAGGTTATTTGCCCAGGTGGGCCTGGAGTTCACAGGACCCTTCTCAGACTCACTGGTTCCTGAGCTTGAAAGACTTGTCAGACATGCTCCCTGGTGGGGCTGATGTTCTTATCAAGCTTTCTCTGGGTTGACTTAAGAACTTTTAGCTTGGCTGCCAGAAGCTTCTGACAGTGTCTTGGTCCTCCAGTATAGATATCAATTAATATATGTCATACCTATTGCTACACTAGCCTAGACTAGCATTCTTTTAAGTGTATTTCATGGAAACATACTGGTTTTTCTAAGATGTTAATATATAGTTATCAAAAAGAAACAAACAAACAAAAAACCCTAGTCAAATACATTTGGAAAACAGTTCATACTAGATGCTTCTCCTAAAGAGTGATAGCACATATGAGCTTATTAAGACCTCTGGGAAGTCCTGTAATAAATAATAGATCTGTTAAACTTTTAAACCACTATTTTCCAAACATTTCGACCACCATACTTTTTTTTTCTTTTCTCCTTAGCGACATGAATATACATTTGGTGTGACACTAGTATTCTATGGAGCCCAGAAGCACAGTAATTAGGTAGCATCTCAGCTAGGCTATATCAACCATTCAGGAATTGACAAAGGCTGCCCTGAGGCAGCATCCTAGATATACAGGATTCAGAACTGAGCTCAATAAGCAAAAAGTCAAGGAGATGTCCTCAACTTCAAATTTGATTAGACTACCTCCAAAATGCCTAGGGTGATGATTTCTTCCAAAAGGTTTAACTAAATTTCAAATCCATAATTTCAAGTTCTTTAAACCTCTTAGACAGAGGCAGCCTACCACTTCCTACTTCCCGCTCCAATTCCATAACTGTAACTGTCAATAATCCATGACTTCCTAGGCTACATTTTCTCTTACCTAGGTCTCTGAAAGGCATACAAATTGATACAAATTTGGAAGGAGGATGAAGAGAAAACCACCTTCCAACTGAATACAGTCAATGTGACTACCAGCTCACTTTCCTCTGTGTAACAGTTCTGAAGTCTCCCAGAAATTTATGAACATTGTATTTCATCATGGACTAGAACAGCATGGGATTATCAGTCTACTTTAGCAAAAATGTGATCTACCCTAATGTCCTTGCTTGAGTGACTAGAATACCTCATTCAGGACAGACTTAATGACAGCATGAATTCTACTTAAAAAACTCCGGAAATGTCAATTCAGCCCTCTAAGCATCAGGTTTCTCATCCTATAAGTAATGAAGATACTACCTACCAAGGTTCACATCATTCTCTAAGTATCAAAAAATATACCATAAATTGCCTATTCTTTTCAGGTTTCATGGTAGATCACCAGCATTCCATGGGAAATCTATGGCATAATGGTAAGAACACAAACCTTGGAGTTGGATAAACTAGATTTAAATACCAACTCTGAAAATGAACACTTCTGTTATCTTAACCAATTATTTAAAATAGAATAGCAATACCTATCTCAATAGGGCTATTGCCACATAATGTATATAAAATACCTGGCATAATGCCATGCACATAGTAATAATAATAATAGAACCATTGACTGAATACTTAATATGGGCTCATTGTACTAAGTACTTTATATGCGTTGTATAAATTAATATATCCAATACCATTTTGTTCATGGTCCTTCATAATTCTGGGTTTGAACATGGATGTATCACAACTTTGGAGCTGTGATGCCATTCATTGTTTTGAAACTGGATTCTCTCAGAAATATCCACAAATACATGCACCCTTAGGCAAATATCCTGCTCCCTGTCTTTCCTTGACTATTAAAACTCCAACTACAACCTGAGTTCATCTCTTGGATCTGGAGGGTTCATCTTTGACACCTTACTGATTACATTACACTTCTCTCCTGTACATTATCCCCAGATCTTTGAGCAATGACTGCATTTCTATACCTGTCATAGCAAAATATACTAGGTAGTAAGGTTGCCTTACTACCTTCACTGGACTTCTCGTAAGATTACATATTTCATAGATTACGTATCTATCAAGAATGCTCTATTCTATACCAGATGTGGTTTTCACCTTTGTATCTTCCAAACCATACCCACTGCTGTCATTAGACATGACTAACTGACAAAGATTCTAACAGCACAAATATTCTTCAGCAAGCAACATCCTAGGACAAACAGTCCCAATCTGTATCAAATTCCTGGAGAGCATCTGAACAGAGGTCTGAATCTGGACTCTTTTGCTCAGAAAATTAGATTTTAAGTGATTGGACGCTGTAGTGGTTTTATCTGGGTTTTTCTGTCCCTTTGAGGAACTGTTCCTCCTCCTCTCCAATCATGTGACTTTTGTGAGGGAGCTGCTAAGCGTAGTGCCCTATCTCACTGGCCCCAAGGTTAGCTTCTGATCCAGGCCCTTCCAAACAAAACTCCATTCCTCTAACCATACCGATTGTTCTGGGTTGAGCATGTGACCACGCTTAGTCATTTCAAATCCTTCCTCGAGGTTTTCAATTTTGAGCTAGAGAAAAATGGTCTCGCTTTTTTTTTTTTTTTTTTGGCTGTACGTGGGCCTCTCACTGTTGTGGCCTCTCCCGTTGCAGAGCACAGGCTCCGGACGCGCAGGTTCAGCGGCCATGGCTCACGGGCCCAGCCGCTCCGCGGCATGTGGGATCCTCCTGGACCGGGGCACAAACCCGTGTCCCCTGCATCGGCAGGCGGACTCTCAACCACTGCGCCACCAGGGAAGCCCTGGTCTCGCTTTTTAAGTCATAAATCTAGAAGAAGAAAGGAGCTACAAGCAGTTATCATTCCTGCCATAAGGAAAAACCTACCTCATTAGAGGAGAATGAGGCCAACAAACAAATGGAAACAAAGACAAAAGATGGACAGAGATATCCCTGATGGCATCATTTGAGTGTCTGGTCCAGATAGTCTAGATCTATCTAAGATTCCCCAGTTATATGAGCCAATAATTTTCTTTTTCTCTTCAAGTGACTTTGATTTGGGTTTATGTCGTTTGCAAATGTACTTTCTCATAACTTCCATTGTCTATCTGGTTGCCTGGCTCTCTCCATACCTCAGATATATTTTGTGTTCCCGCAACTCCTTCTCCTTTTGTGTAAACAGGACCCCACTCCATACCTGACTTTACCACTGAGTACCAATCCAGCTGTATTAGACTCCACTGGTAATCGAGCAGACATTTTGGAAGTAGCCATCTAGTCAAGAAATTGCTCTTCAACATCAGGGCAGTGTGAAGTAGGAGCAAATAGTGTTTACAATGAAACAGTGATGCATCCTAATAGAGAACATATTACGATAATGAGGAAATTCAGACATGGGCAATACTCAGAACACGAAGATAGGAAGTTAAAGTTGAGAGAAATGTGATTTTCAGTTTTTTGTGTGTCCTCTAGTTATTCTAGCTATCTCTAGTTAACTATTTACCTAATTACTCTGGTTGTATCTAGTAACCCATAGTTATTCAAATGAGAAATTAGAATTGAGTGGAATGTGTATTTCTGATCCCTTTGGCTCACTCTAGTTATTCTGGTTGTCTGTAGTATGTAGCTATTAGTTAGCTTGTTACTAGTTAACTAATTATATAATGTTTCTATTTGGCTCTAGTTTTCTAAAGTTCTCACTCACTGTTCTAACAAAAAATAAAAAGGTAGATTGGAGAGGAATGAGTTTTTGAGCCTTTTGGTTTACTCTAGTTACTCTAGTTATTGCTAATCAACACTAGTTACTTCTAGTTACCAATAGTTATTCCAGCAAGAAATGATAATTTAGAGTTGAGAGAATAAAGTCTCATTCTGAGCCTCTTGGCTTACTCCAGTTATTCTGGTTATCTAGTTATTGGCTAATTTTCTCCTCTATTTTTTCTAGTTTTCTATAGTTCTCACTTATTCTAGTAAGAAATAAGACATTAGATTTGAGAGGGCTTTTTTTCTTAGTTTCTTGTTTTCATCTAGTTATCGCTAGTTACCTCTAGCTAACATTACAAAGTTGCCACTAGTTACATTTACTTATCAATATTTGTTCACCAAGCTTGTTTACTTTTCTTAGGGACACAGCTGAACTATCTTTCCCAGTCTTCCTTTGTCTAAATGGAGACACCTGACTGGTTCTCCCCCATGCAGTGTGGGCAGAAGTGATGTTTTTTCTGGGCAGAAGTGGTAAGAGTGGATGTGTTTTCTCCACACTCTCTTTTCCCTCCGTGATGATCTTAGAGACCATGTGTTGAAGGTGACGGTGTTATAAGATTGAAGGAATCTAGGTCCCTGAATGACTGGTTGGAGTAGAGGCCCCTCTGCTTCTTCCTGATCACATTGGACTTTGACTTGAATGAACAAAAGTACTTTACTGAGTTAAGCCACTGATACCTTGAGGTTTGTTACAGTATTTAGCCTACGCTGACAAATTCATCCTATCATAGTACTTATCATATTCTATTATAAATTGCCTGTTTTGTTTCTCTGTCTCCTCCATTAAGACTGTGAGTTCCTTGATGTCAGGGCCAGTGTCTATTTATTCATTATTTTATCCCTAGTATTTAGTGCAGTGTTAATAAGTACAGCAATGGATATTATTGTAAGGATATAATAAACAAATTTATATGCACTGACAGCATCCCCCTTATTGTCTCACTAATAAGGATCACTCTTAATTAAAGAGGAGATGCTAATTCTTTACTAATGGAGACTCAGTGCTTCTCCTTTAAGTGTTTTTTGTTTAATTTAGTGCTGTTTTCATTATTTATTTATTTATTTTTTTAAGATGTTGGGGGTAGGAGTTTATTAATTAATTAATTAATTTTTGCTGTGTTGGGTCTTCATTTCTGTGCGAGGGCTTTCTCTAGTTGCATCACGGTGCGTGGGCCTCTCACTATCACGGCCTCTCTTGTTGCGGAGCACAGGCTCGAGACGCGCAGGCTCAGTAGTTGTGGCTCAAGGGTCTAGTTGCTCCGCGGCATGTGGGATCTTCCCAGACCAGGGCTCGAACCCCTGTCCCCTGCATTAGCAGGCAGATTCTCAACCACTGTGCCACCAGGGAAGCCCCTCCCTTAAGTTTTGATTGTAGGTATGTAGTGCAGGTAGGTAGAAGAGACTTGTAAAGATTTCGATCTAAGTGATGAGGTTCAAAGATCAACCAGTTGCTTACTCACAGTGGACTTGGAGACCCTTATTCTACATAGTTGAGTCACATTTTAAGTTGCTTGTAAGTAGCCAACATAATTTTTCTAAATAGCTGAATTTCTTTTATGGAGTCCATAGATGTCAGTATAACATAAAACAATATACTGAAAACTGGCTTCATGGAGTATAAAGCGTACGTAGCAAAGCTATTTTGAAATTCATGTATATGGGGGTCTATGAAATTGCACTTGTGATTAGTCATTCTGGATAAAAATCCAACCAACCAAACAAACAAGCACAATTAGCCTAACTAATATTTGGCAACATGCAACCAAAAAGAAATCTGCTTATTTGAGACTTTTTCACTTTTACAAGTTGAGCAATCATATATAGAAAATGAGCTTAGTGTTTTTAAAATGAGTGTTTATAGTCTTCAAGCAAATTTAACTAAAATCTCATCAATTTCTAGCACATGTTTTGAAATGTGACAGGCATTTTCTAAGCTGGTAGGAAAGAGAAATTTGCAGTGTTAGGCGGAAACGTTTTTCGTTGAGTCTTAGAAAAAGTCACTGAAAAGATTTCTGAGAAACTTCTAGAACATTCAGGCTATGCCACTTCCTGAATCGGTATGTCCAGTTGAAAAGGAAACTGAACCCAAAAGAAACAAAACGAAACAAAACTGGGGGTTATCTCAAGGTCTACTTCATGCCAAATAACCATTTTGCTTTTATGTTTCAACTATCCTTTTGGCTTTGTTCGATGCAACCTGAGTATGTGAGGGATTACAGGGCTACAGGGCACTGTTTGACTCGGCTATAATTCAGTATACTGGGTATACTTGTTTTTACAGTTCTGAACATATTCTTATAACAGATCTTCTAAGGAAAGTGCAGAGTGACAGGCAGCTATTGTGCTACTAAAAGACAATGAAGATAAGGTTGCAGTTTTCCAAATGAAAGTTTTTAGTTATAATTGCATATGTAGCACATTCCTTAACCCACATGCATAGAAGACATTACCAATTACTTCTGAGAGTCAAAAAGGAGCACTTAGGTCCATATTCATACACTAATAAGCATTGCATTATTTAAACCCGTTCTTTTTTTTTTTATAAATTTATTTATTTTTGGCTGTGTTGGGTCTTCGTTTCTGTGCGAGGGCTTTCTCTAGTTGTGGCGAGCGGGGGCCACTCTTCATCGTGGTGCACGGGCCTCTCACTGTCGCGGCCTCTGTTGTTGCGGAGCACAGGCTCCAGACCCGCAGGCTCAGTAATTGTGGCTCACGGCCCCAGTTGCCCCGTGGCATGTGGGATCCTCCCAGACCAGGTCTCGAACCCGTGTCCCCTTCATTGGCAGGCAGATTCTCAACCACTGCGCCACCAGGGAAGCCCTAAATCCGTTCTTTTTAATCTATGAAAATGAGAATGAGCAGTGGCAATGGAAACATATACAAGTAGTAATTACCTTCCTCAAAGTGCAGCTTTTCACATAAACGCATTTCAGCTGGCAGGTTTAGTAACTTTCAACAATAAAATTTGGTAAATAAACCTTATTTTCTCTTGTAGAAATAGCCTTTAAAATACAGAATATCACGTTACCTTCAAAACATCTCTAAGGAAAGAGGAGTTTGCTACAAATGCTGCAAACTTCCCATTTCTTATTTTTAAAAGCTTGCATTTGTAGAATATGCTAGAACCTCCATTTCATTTTTTTTTCCTTTTTAGAAAAAAATTCATCAGGAAGAGGAGCAAGAGGTATCCCTGTATTTTCGTTAACTGGCATTTGTTGTGAGACTCCAGAGAGCTTGGGGAACATGGCTATTTTAGGTGTTGGAAATTAGTCCCCAAAGATCTCACAGAGTATCTCGGTTTTGACATGTGTCTCTCAGAGTGAGTATTCAACACAGGCTAATGTTTGACATTTGTTAGGTGGGTTGGCTGATGGTTAATAAAAATCAAGCCATAAGAAAATTACTTCCTGACATGCTTGAGGGGTAGATTTTAATTTACCAAGTTTATCGGTAAATAAACAATCATGAAGTCCAAACGAAGTCACACCTTAATCAGGATGTTTCGTGGTGTTTAGGTCACACTGCACATGGATTATTTCACACATAATGTTGAGCACTAGCTCATTATTGAACATGAGCTGTCACATCTGTGTCATGCCAGTTTCACTGAGCGACCTGCCTGTCTGCTGCTTCTGCACAATGTTTAACATACTGAAAACACGAGTCGAAATAAAGATGAGCATGGCACACGCTGCTGTGAGATTTTCTTCACAATCAGGACTCTTAGGAGATAGAATTATGAGTTCTTCAGATACCTCCGTTCCTCATTTACCTTGCACAAAAGGCAACTCATTCTTATGCATACCAACTCACAGTGCAACCTTGGGTAAGTCACTGAACCCTTTTGTGCCTGAATTTCTTCATCTTTCAAAAGCCTATATTAATGAACACCTGTTCCACAGGGTTGGCGTGAATATCAAAAGAGAGAATGGTCATAAAAGGGCTCTGTAAATCATAAAGTGTTGTGAAAGTGCAATGTTTTAATAATAATAATCTGCTAAAAAATGGATGTGGCTTTTGTTTCTGCTGCTACCTTTGTGCCTTCGAGAAGCTAGACATGTGCCTTCTTGCCCTTTAAAAAATCAGAAATTCTGAATCAATCTATCTGCCTACTCTGTTTATGAAGTTGTTCCAAGGTGAATTGCCGTTTAGCAAATTGCACAAGCTGCAAACTCCAGTTCAAAGCAGAAATAAGCTAGATGTGCTCTGCGGCATTTGAAGTCTGGTAAAAGTTTTTTGTGCACAGAACGGGATAATGTGGTCAGAGCAGAACTGCATATAGAGATTCTGCTCAATATGCCATATAAGCAGGAAAACCAAACAAAGAAACAATCACATTTTGAACCTAATAAGTAGTGCGAGTGAATGAAAAAGGGTTACTTGTCACCTTTGCTTTTCCCCATGAAATAATCCTAGATATTTATCAATTCCATAGTGAAACCCACGTATCATAGAAATCCTGTTAGTCAATGGGATAATGAAAAATATAGATTGTGTTATATAAAGAGCACATAAGACTTTGTAACCTGTGAAATCTCAGTGTGCAACATATTGTTAGGTCTGCATGAAAATATTCCTTTGGAAAGCTGATCTTACTGCTTACCCAGATGCTATGATTTCCCAGGTGCCAAGTGAGTCTGCTGCCCTTAGAAATGTGTCTGTCCACTAGTTGACCCAAAATCTGCCTGTTCCCTTTTAGTTGGCACTTCATTCCAGGACCTTAAGAATTTTACTCTTCTAATAAATTTTCCTTATTAATGTATTTCAAGTACTTGTGTCTTATTCAAGATTATAAAAAACGGAACTGTTATTTACAATTGAAAGTTAAAAAAAAATGATCTCCTGACAGTATAAAAGGAGTGATCCTCTAGACTACGAGGCTGTAAATCCTTTTGTGAGAGTGGGGGTTGGATCATGAAAAAGCATTTGGGGAAAGAGAGCCTGAGGTTACTTCACCCAGGGAAGGGGTGAAATTTGGGAACTAAAGAGGCCTCACCTACTTCGGCATTTTCCCCTTGTAGACACTTGCAAAAGAGACATTTTATGGTTGCCGTGACCTTGGAAAGACAGGATTGCACAATTACACACACCTGTTACAATGGAAGTCTTCAGAAGTTTGCTTCTATCAGGCATCTGGCCAGCTTGAAAGAATTTTAATCGAGAAGAGGTTTACGATGTAACATTGCTTGTACTCTCCCCTCTGAAGCCCCTTTGATACCAAGCAAAAGGTTGCTTGGTCGATCAGTTGCTTATCGGGCCTATCTTAATTATACCTTGGAAATCAGTATGCAAGTTAAATTGTTAAGCTGTTACTACGCTGTCTTAGAAAGTGTGCACTCTGTTCATTTCTTTTTTTAAGTAAATTTATCTTTTTAAAAAAATATTTATTTATTTATTTGGCTGCACTGGATCTTAGTTGCGGCACGTGGGATCTAGTTCCCTGACCAGGGATTGAACCTGGGCCTCCTGCATTGGGAGCACAGAGTCTTGACCACTGGACCACCAGGGAAGTCCCTGTCTATTCATTCCTGAAAGGAGATTTTCTTCCTCTTGAGCGTCACACTGGAGCATGACTAAAACCTAACACTAGCCAGGAAACCTCCTGATGTGTACAGTTTCTTAGCTTTCCGCATAATTATGCAAATCCATCTTTGACATTAGAGAAAGGCCAATGACAATGTCGGGCAAATGTTTATCCAGTTTTCACTTAGCCTCATTTTAGGTATTCACAGAGCTAATGTTCAAGCGCTAAAATATGAACATCATTTAAATGTCTAAGGGAGTTGCAGTTTGGTTCCTGCTACAGGGGTGGATCAGTTAAAAGAAGAAACTCATCTGCGCAGAGGCCTTTCCACTTCTAGCTCGTCCACCAGCAACGGGTGCTTTCAGTTTACTGGTATTCTTGTAACACTCCCAAGCGGCCGTTTCCATGACACTGACCACTGGGAACTCTGCTATTCTGGAATTCAGTTGTGTCTGAGTGAAAAACAGAAGCACCTGCAGCCAGCATTTTATCCTGTTTTGTTTTGTCTGTTTGTTTTTATGTATCTCTACCCAGCACAGCCGCAACGGTCTAGGAAACCATAACCATCATGTGGCTTTTCAAATGGAATAAAATGGTTACAGAAATTCTTATTGATTACAGAGGCTGCAGAAATAGATTTGTGGACATGATGAGCTGGAAACAACCATAGTATGACCTCGAATGGCCTCTACATTCTGCATGTGAGTTACCAGAAGCCTGAAGCAAAGGACTTGTCCAAAGTCTCTAAGTAAATCAGTGGCATAGCTAGGAGGAGAACCCAGATTTTCTGCCATCCAATCTGTATTCATTCTACTACATTACACTGTTTCCAAGAGATGTTTGAGCACTAGGGTCCCCAACATTTCAGAGAGGCAATAAGGGCATCTTCTTATGCCATGAAATTTTGAAGGTTTTCAAAACCTCTTGGAGAGGGCCAGAATCCAAAGCCTTACTTCTACAAATTCAGGAAGCTTGGATATTTGCCCAACTACAATGGTGACCATGAAGAGCAAATGATCCAAATGATGATGTTTTTAGGAAAGCTGATTACAGAAGAAGATTCCTACATTCCAGAGAAGACCAGTTGGCTTTGAGAGACTGATGACTTCACTGAATTAGGTTTCTTTGGTTGGGCAAGCTGGATTCCATCATAGCTATGTTAGCCTTGGGTTCCAGGAAGTCTGAAAAATATACACAGTCCATTAAGAAATGTGTTATGGGTTTTCAGGCCTTTTTATAGCGTGACTTGGGAGATTACCAGGGTTTTTAAGGGTTCAGGCCAGAGGACAAAGAGGGTGAGGCAAGAAGGATGGAAGGGGAAAACGAGACCGCTATGGATGAGAGAATAATAAAGCAAAAGAGAGATGTAAGAGGAGGAATTCAAAGAAAGGAGGCAGGGATCCTATCTTAGTTTCAATAATGGGTTTGCAGGGCGGTTGAACTTTTACTGCTGAGGTAGAAATAGCAAAGCCAGATTGGCAGGTTCTATGAATATTATAGACAGGATACAGGATATCAAGACTGGATGTAGTGTAAAAGTAGAGCTGCTGATGAGCCAAACTCTGATACCCAAGTCAAGAAACTGTCTCCAAGTCTGAGCAAAAACAAACAGAAACCAGAGTTGGAAGGGACAGATCTGATAAGAACCAATAAAGTGGAGCCAGTTCACTGGCCAATTTGTAGTGTTCTGTGTTGGTGGTAGAGCAAGCCCCAAGTAAGGAAAGTACTGTATGTTTCTGCAAACAATTTTATTTCCAACATCTAGCATAGTGCCTGGCACAAAGTAGGAATTTGATAAATGTTTGTTGAATGAATGAATTATTGAAACAGGTTCTCTCTTAAAGACCTATTCTTCTGAATTGGGTGAATGTCCATAGGGACAGAAAAAAAAATCCAAAGCATACGTCGAATGAGAAGAACATAACTGAAGGGTGTGAGGGTAGAGTTTGAAGGTGTAACTTGGGGGGCCTGGACAGATGCCTAAAAGATAGACTTACTAGAGATTATTATTTTGCTGAAGGCAGACTTTGGATTTCCTTTTATATAAAATGAGATGATGTCCCTTTGTGAGCATACTTTGAAGTTTGCAGTGTCAATGTAAATATAAATTATTATCATCATTGTGCACCTTAGCTGAGTCAAGATATGTTTGTTCTTTCTGATCCATTCCCTTGGGGCTTTTGTGAGTACAGAATGGGTGTGGGATATATACATAGATTTGATAAATCTCAATGTATTTCTTCTCCTCCTTGTATGAAAAGGGCTAAATATGAAGACATTTCTTGTTAGGCTCGTATGTCACTACTTGTATTGACATAAAAAGGGAGTCTTTAATGCCCTTATGATCAAAGAGTACAAGCAGAGTCACTGAGTTACCATGCCAAAGTATTTATTGGTCATGAAAATTCAAAAGCACCCTGTTCATAAAAGAGTCTCCCACCTCCTCACTTGTTTGTTTCTCCATGTTTTCATGGAAAATTGCAAATTGACTTCAAATTTTAGTTTAATTTAGGCTCAACGGAGCTACTTAACAAATGTGTAGTAAATAAATGAATGAACGGATGAACTCAGAGGCAATTATATAGTACAATAAAGGAGATGTTTGAATGCCTCACTGGTACCCATTAAAGAAAGAAAACAGTATCATAACCTTCCTTTCTCCAGTCAACTTCTTATAACCCCAGCTGCTAGGTCATGATGTCCTTGGCATTCAACAAAATGGACTGTTTGAAAATTAATTATTTCAGAGCATTAATTTTTTAAAAAATCCAAATTCCTGCTGCTTGGATTACTGGTCCTTAATAGTTTAGCCTGTGTTTGAGCTTGTAGTCTGCCTACCTCTGTTATTTGCTATTAACTTAGTGCAAGTTATTTAATCTCTAATCTCTCAGTTTCCTTCTCTGTAAAATTATGATAACAGTATCTATTCTGTAGGGTTATTATGAGGTATTATGATGTTAAATGTAAATCATTTTGTAATAGTGCTTGGCACACAGAAAGCACTCGATAAATGTTTTCTGTTATTATTTTTCCGTTATTATTATCTTAAAGATTTTATCAGCAGATAGATGGAAGTCTCAAAGAAGACCTGCTGGTTTTTCAGGAAGATGTGGGTCTGTTTTTGGCAGACTGAGTTTAATGTGCTGGTCAAATATTCTGTAGTGCCATCCAGCAATTTGTTTTAAATATACAATGGTGTCTTAGGGTAGTAATTGAATTGTTGAGAAATAGACTAAGGAAAAAGCTGTACAGAGGTGAGAGCTGAACCTAAAAGAGGAAAGAGAATACCTTGGGGGAAAGTGTAGAAAGAGAAAAGGACCTCAGGCCTCAACCTTGGAGGAAACTCACATTTATGGAATCAGAGAAGGAGCTAGCAAAGCCAATAGAAGTACAGCTGGAATACCTCCACAAAACTCAAGGGAAGAGATATTTTTTAGAAGGATAGTCAAGAGTTTCAAATACTTCTGCAGAGAAATCAAGGATGATTAGGTTGAGAATTCTATTCATTTTTGTTAGATTGCTTTTTGATAGCAAGTACTGAGTTTTATTGATGTTTACATTCATTTCCCCAGCATACTGCCTGGCTCATGGTAGGTGGTCAATGTATACTTGTTAAATGAGTCAGCGAAAGGGACATCCAAAGGAGGAATTGCCATGGAGTTTTCATGACAGAAATCAGGTTGCAAAAGGTAAAGAGTAAATTGGATGATGAGAAGATGAGAGGTGCCAATTGAGAAAATGGTTATAACACAGGTTGGAGATTAGGATGGTAACTGAAAGAAGTCACAGGGTAAACAAAGGGCCTTTTAAAAAAATGTGGAGGTGATGGGGGAACGGGGCATGTTTTTAGGTGGAGAGATGAAAGAGAAAGAGATTGAATCGGCCCCAGGAGAAGGCGTGAATGATGGAATAAGGATGGATGGAGAAATAAGATGAAAGAAGAGAGTACATTTGAGGCACCTCATCCTCTAGTGGGAGGAAGAGAGGATGGGTTGCCATATACAAATACTGTGATTTAGGAAAATGTGGCAAAGGTGAGATGTGAAGATAGAAAAGAGGGAACATAAGAGATATCACTTCAGGTGGTTTAAGTATCCTTGGTGTTGGAGAAGATGGGTGGGCCTAGGGATTTGAACAGGAAAGATTGAAAACAACTCTACAGAACATTCCATCTCTCATCTATGGGGTGAAGGAGTAGGCCAATTGGCCTTAGCCTTTGGTTAAGGGTTTCATGTGTTCCTTGGGTTCTGACATTATTTCCTAAAAAATTTTGTACACTCGTAATAATTTAGTTTAAGTCACTAATGCTAAAGCTTGAAGAAATTTAGATAAGTCTTTTAAGAACCAAGCAGCACTTAAAAAAAAAATGGTGTACCATCATGTCGGGTTCTAAGAATTTTGTTATTGTCAATAGCCACCTTGGCAGAGCGTAATTAATTTTATTTCATGTACTTTCTAAACACGAAGACGATAGCATTTTAAATCTAGCAGAGAGATGGTTTAGTGTTTTCATGAAAATAATTCAAATGTGTAAATTACTGTTTCATAGCCACACACCTTGCAAATGTCATATCACATTTGTAGCCCTACGGATTCCAGGGTTTGAGTGTAATCAGCCTTTTGTTAAACAGTTTTTTGGTAACTTTTGTTTTGTTTTGTTTTTGTGCTTTCACTTTTTGGCCTCATCATTTTGTTTGTTTGTTTCAGAAGAAAAGGGTTTACTCTATGCCTGCATAGGAGCAACAGGACTGAATCTGAGCCAGATATTTCAACTTGATTTGGTCCATTTTCCTTAGAGTTTTGGGATTTTTATAATAGCTAAACTGATTTCAGTAATTGAACCCTACTACAGCTAAGAACCGCTCAATCATGTATTCCCCATCTCCTCTATCATGCAAATAAATTATACTAGGCTTCTAAAATATGCAACCCGACAACAGCAAGGGGGTATGTGTGTGGAATGGGGAGGAGGAGTACAAGGGTGGAGGAGGATGTTTATTACAAGAGGTTGTTACAAGAATTCCTAGTTGTTTCTACTTCTGCAGCTGTAGCAGCCACATGAGAAATATGACTTTCTTTTCTTTGTGGCTTCGGAGGGTTTTCAGGAAGTGTAATAGAGAGTTCAATGGCTTTTAACATCTATAGTTCATCCTCAGGACCTCTTTCCTTTTACTTCTCTTTCCTTTGGAGCGATTTTTGTGAATCCTGCCATTTTCGGTCTGGATCAAATTTAATAGTTGGTTCCTCTTTCCATTCTGGGTTGGTGTGTAGCTTTTGTATTGGTCAGTTTATAACAAAAGCTAATTTTTTCCCCTTGCAGCTCCTCGTGATTTTTCCCTTACCTTCTGTTCTTTGGCAGCAGTGGAATTCTTTGAAAACTTCAATGTGTGGTTTAAAATCTGAACTTCGATTGCTGAGAGTTTCAAGGTGTTTTGCTTTTTTAAGGCAAGATGCTTTGATTTTTAAGAATTCATTCATCAACTATCAAGCTTATTTTTCATGGATTTTGAATTTCTTTTTAATGTATTTGTCCTTTGTGTTCAGTACATTTAGGATGGACATTATTATTTTAACCCTTTGGGTATGAATTCCTGAAGCTCAGATGCTACCACATTTTATTCGTGTAAAGATACGATTTTAACCTTCAAGCTCATAGATGCAAAGGCTGCAATCAGATAGTTATATCCTGTGAGTTTTATAACTGACCAAGTTTCCTTCTTCACTTTAGCCAGTAGGTAGCTTAAAACCAAATTTGAAGCTCACTTTCAGTAACTACATATGACTGTAGGTATACTTTTCTGGTGGCTGATCTTCCCCTTGGTTTTTATTATTTTTCCATTTTCCCTGTTTCTTTACACTATTTGTGTTTTTTCTCCTTCTCTTATACATGCTTATGACTTCACATCCTTGGCAGAAGGAGGTGGGTGATAAGTAAATATATACAAACGGTGTCTATAGCATGGACTTCCTTTAATCTCCCAGTTTTCTGGAGGACATTTTAGGAAATTTGTTATCACCTCCTATAACCAGCACTTCTCAGGATATGAATGTTTTCCTACTCACTTCCTAGAGGTTTCTGTACCACCCCCTTACTGTTACAGGTGCAAGCATCTCTCTGGAAGAGCCACACTACATATATCTGGGGAAGCTTCCAGCCACGTTGACTCTATTATTATTTTACTCCTGAAGGGTCAATAGCCTTGGAGACTGGTTATTTGAAACCTAGCTGTGGAAAGTATCTTAACAAGTTAGAGGCACGCCATCTTACACTCATGTCCGCTGCAAGCATTGCAGTAATCAGAGGTGTCTTGCTGTGAACTCTCTGAATATGCTCCAACTTCTGTCTTTTGTCATCTTGAAGCATAAATGCTTACCTGGAGTAAGGGAATGTGAGATTATGTGATACTGCTAAGACATTTTAAAAATGGATTTTGAATGGCAAACTCCAAGAATGGTCCATCCTCTTTGAGAATCTGCACTCTATAACCTTGAGTCAGTAAGCACAGTGTTAATATAATTCTCCAGAGCCAGAATGAAGGTTAGTATATCTGAAATGACTTGTAGATTTTGGGGGACAGCTGCCACCTGTGTTATGTTGACTCAGTTGGTCAGAACTCTCTGTTTGCATATTTTGAGCAGGATTAATATTGGTAACTGCCTTTTTGATTTAGGAGACATTTAGCAATGCTGTTTCACTGTCTAGATGCTTTTTCTGGGCCATTACAAATGTCAAATTGAATCTAGTCCAAAGTTTCACTATGTCCTCCATATACAAGGTCATTCCACAGAATATTATTTAAGAAATCATCAAGCAATATTGAATCAGATGGTGCAACTGGGGTTGTAAGCACTGAGAACTGTTTATTAGGATTTTGATATGTACATTTCTGAACTCAGGGTGGAAATATGATTCCTTAGTACTTTGAGAATTTTACACAATATACTGATCTCAGGTGAAGTTAGTAAGATGAAAGGTATTAAAATGGCATATGTTTGCGATCTACCAATGGTCAAGGACACTGCATGAGTCTGCCTAGCATTTTAAAGCTCTATTTCATGGTATAATAGAATATCTTGGCACACGTGACTTCACTGAGTGTGCAAAGAGACAGTACTAACCAGAGTGCCTTCCCTTCCCCCCCAACACACACACCTCATAGGAAACATCAACTTGCTTCCTGGAAGAGGAAATTTAGTAGCTTCTGAAGGGTACAAGCTGAAACTTTCTATTTATCTGGCAGTCTAGATTTGAGATGTAAGGCTCAAGAAGAGAAGTAGGCTGATGGGGCAATACATCAAGTTGAACTTTCTACTGGGGACAGTAGAAAGCTGAACTTTCTACTGGGGACAGGTTTAGCCTGTACTTCTGACCTCCTTTGTTCTTTTTTGATTGAATAAATTTGACATATAACTGTGTAAATTGAAAGCATACAACAGGTTACTTTGATACATTTATATATTGTAATATGATTGCCATTGTAGCAATATTTATTACATTACATAATTATAGTTCAGTATTGTTGTCTGTATTCATTATGCTGTGCATTAGATCTCTATGGCTTATTCACTACTCATTGCAAGTATGTACTCTTAAACAACATCAATCTTATCCCCCCCCACCCCCCATCCCCTGGTAACCACCATTATACTCTGTTTTTTAGGGGTTTAAATTTTTAGATTTCACATGTAAGTGATATTATACGGTACTTGTCTTTCTCTGTATGACTTATCTCACTTAGCGTAATGTGCTCAAGGTCCATCAGTGTTGTCGCAGATGGCAGCATATCCTTTATCATGGCTTAATAATATTCTACTGCATATATTTACATCTTTTTCATGCACTCATCTGTTGATGGACATACAATAATCCGATTAAAAAATGGGAAGAAGAACTAAGTAGATGCTTTTCCAAAAAGGACATCAAAATATCCAACAGGTTCTTGAAAAGATGCTCAATACCACTAATTATCAGGGAAATGCAACTCAAAACCACAGTGAGATATCACCTCACACCTGTTAGAATGGCTATCATCAAGAAGACAGGAGACAACAGGTGCAGGTGAGGCTGTGGAGAAGAGGGAAGCCTTTACACTGTTGGTGGGAATGTAACTTGGCCCCGCCACCGTGGAAAACAATATGGAGCTTCCTCAAAACATTAAAAATAGATCTACCATACGATTCAGCGATTCCACTTCTGGGTATATACCCAAAGGAAATGAAAACAAGATTTTGAAGCGATATCTGCCCTCCCTTGTTCGTGTCCTATAAATAGTAATCAAACTCTGAGTTCCTGTGCCCCTGACACTTTCACCTCTGGAAAACTATAACTCTACCTTCTAATCTCCATTTATAATACCCAGGCATGATACAATAATTTCACCCCCACTGCCTGCCTGTTTTTTCCCTCATGGTTTCATTTCTTTACTTGATCCCTGACCACCTCCAAACTCTGATAAACCCAGTCACTGTTACTCAGAAGCAAGGGCCAGGGTCCTAAACACTCTATGAAAACGTGTTTGAAGTAAAAAATATATAATTCTCTATGCTATGACATTCTGTTGCTAGGAGAGATATTCAAAATATTTAGCAACCAGAACACAAAGAACACCAACAGTCAAAGGTGACCCTCCACTGAAAACTTTTAAGGCCGTAACTGTGCACATCAACTAAATATCAGCCTTGGCTATACATTTCCACCAGATAAATCCTGAAGAATTTTACAAACTTAAAGTCAGTCTTTCATTCATTCATTCAATAAATGCTTTTTGCAAGCCTACTATTGCCACACACTGTGTAAAGTACTGATTAAAATAAGACCTGTGAGCTAAAGGAATTTACAAGCTAGTCCTATAATTATATGAGGGCTGGAAACTACCTTAAATTTCCTCTTAAATCTAGAAAGTTAAGTACTCTGGTCTGATGGGAAACTCTGATCCTACTGATTTGGGCAATATAAAAATAATAAGCCTTGGATTTACCTTTTTATAAGACCAGTAGAAGGATTTAGGACATTTTTCTCCTTCCTGGAGCCCAAAGAGCTGTACAGGAAGAGTTGAATTAACTAAACCCTTAAGAGTAATACCTAGAAAGAGGAGAGAATATCATTTGCATCACCATAAAGAAAAGTAACTCATATCACTTCTGGGTTTTTGTATTTTTCTTAAATTAAAGATAGCTTATTTCAAGCAGCACTATCCTAAATTTCTTCAGATGGGCTGGTAGTTGGTGAGCAGCTGAAACTATGGATAGTAGATGAGACAGAAGGGAGAAAAGACATTCAGGGTGAGCACTGAGGAGAGTTTGCATGCCTAGTGATCAAGAATTATGCAGAATCCTGTGTTGGGGGCTCCCACCAGGCTGGGGCCAATTATCCAGATGTTGTGGCTGGGCTGAATGGTGGGGGAGGATCTGCTCTACAGGAAATGAACTTGATGAATGTTCCTTTTCTTCAACTTGTGGTACACTGAGCACATATTCCTCTCAGGACTGTATTTTTACAGCAAAGCCCAAAAGAGATATGAGTCTAATGCTTTTTTTTCAAATTAGCATTTACTTTGGATATCTTCTGAGTAAGTAAAACATGAACTAAAGTATCAGGCATCAGGAAACTCCTGTGAAAGAGATACCTCTTAGAACTTTCTGGGTATCAGAAGGGTTTTGAATATCTTAGAGAATGTGACATTTTTTGGACACTGATTTATCTTTAAACCATCTCAAGATCCTAGTTTAAAATGGCAGGTAAATAGTAAGCAGCTCATTAAATGATGCTGGCTGCATGAGTGGATATATAGATGGATTGAAGGGGATGCAAAAAGCACATGGGTACAGGTATGGATGGTATGACTTTGTTTTTGCTTGAAGAACAGTTTTGCTTTGTTTTGCTTGTTTTTTCTTGAAGAATGAGAAAATTTGAGACCTGTTATATTTAACAGAACTTTCTGGCATAGATATTGACATCCCTGAAGACTCCATACATTTAATGAAGGCAGTCATCAATTGTTTATCAAAGGTAGAAGCAGTTTTGATCCTTATTTCCTTTTCTCATAAAATTCTCTTCCCTCAAAATTTCTTTTCCCCAGTGATGAGTAAAAATATATGAATTAATTTGTCTGGTTTACCTCCTGGGTAGGTGCCATTGAAGGTTTGGTCAGAGCAGTTGAGAAGGTATAAACAACTCTGCTGAATGTAAAAGGAAGATAACTTAATAATTATTTAAACCTCTTTAGTTGCCTTGATCACGCTTCTAAAAATTTATCTATGGGGCAAATTATACTTCTAGAAGTAGTAGTGGTTTCACAATTCCCCTTCAAAGTCTCCTCTATCATGGGTAAAATTCATCCTCAAAGGGGGAGATTTTTAAGTAAATATGGTAATCATGAATCTCTGTGCTAAGTTTGCTGATAAAAAATGTCCTTTCAGACACTTCATCCAGAATAGTAAAATAAATTTAGACATGTTTCATTTTTAAAACCACATTAATAATATTTTGTACTTAACCAATGGTACTAAATTATTTACTTTAGTAACAGTACACCTGAATACCATGTAGGGGCTTCCCTGGTGGCGCAGTGGTTGAGAGTCCGCCTGCCGATGCAGGGGACACGGGTTCGTGCCCCGGTCCGGGAAGAGCCTACATGCCGTGGAGCGGCTGGGCCCGTGAGCCATGGCCGCTGAGCCTGCGCGTCCGGAGCCTGTGCTCCGCAACGGGAGAGGCCACAGCAGTGAGAGGCCCGCGTACCGCAAACAAAAAACAAAACAAAACATAGATACCATGTATTTGTAAAAACGTGACTGTCCTGGAAAGATAGAAAGGAAGTTACAACACTTCAGTTCTTTTCAATTCAGATCATGTCCACATAATGTTTTTTTTTTTTAATGTATAAGGATGTTCATTCTATCTTTTAAAAATAAATAAATTTATTTATTTATTTTTGGCTGCGTTGGGTCTTCATTGCTGTGTGCGGGCTTTCTCTAGTTGTGTTGAGCAGGGGCTACTCTTCATTGTGGTGCGTGGGCTTCTCATCGCAGTGGCTTCTCTTGTTGTGGAGCACGGGCTGTAGGTGCATGGGTTTCAGTAGTTGTGGCACATGGGCTCAGTAGTTGTGGCTCATGGGCCCTAGGGCACAGGCTCAGTAGTTGTGGCGCATGGGCTTAGTTGCTCCGTGGCATGTGGGATCTTCCCAGACCAGGGATCCAACCTGTGTCTCCTGCGTTGGCAGGCATATTCTTAATCACTGCACCACCAGGGAAGTCCCCATGTCTACATAATGTTGACCTTAATTAACAAATTACATGCTTTGGTCCTTGATGAATCTCTCTGAGGAAACTAAAGAGTATCCCCATTTACATACTCAAACTGTTATCTTGTTCAGGAATCACTCATTCCATCCTTACCATCCTTACAGGTTGTAGCCTCCACAAAGTCTTCAGAATGACTGCATCTTGAGAGAGAGCCTAGCTATCCTTTGTTGAACAAGTATCCAGTTGTAAGTGCATTGGGACATATTTTTCAAGCTTGGGAAATCAAAGTGGCTACACTTTCTCGATTGCAAATCTTCAGGGAAAGGGCTCAAATTAAGTTGATCTTTTTTTTTTTTTGAGCACCGACTAAATGTTCAGTTAATTATACCAGGTACTGCATCTGGAGAGGGAGATAAATGAAGTAGAATGCAGCCCTGCTTATTTAGAGCTCAGATATTTAGCACCTGCAAATGGCCAGAATATTTGCAAACTGAAATAAACAAAGAAGCCTCCAAAATGCAACCATTCTTTCCCAAAATGGCTTAGAAGATGCAATGTGTTTGGCTAATTTTCCAAGCAGAATAAAGGACTGTTCTGTTTGACTAGTAATGATGGCTGTGCAAGTCAAACCTTGATAGTGACAACGTATTCCAATTTTCATGAAATAGAAACAAAAATATAAAAATAAAGTTTATTTTCACCAAACTGTACCAAAACTTGGGCAAAACTTGTAGTTTCTCACTGTATTTAGAACAAAATGCTTA
Organism: Aethalodelphis obliquidens; assembly: GCF_003676395.1. NCBI lineage: Eukaryota > Metazoa > Chordata > Mammalia > Artiodactyla > Delphinidae > Aethalodelphis > Aethalodelphis obliquidens. Next base: position 5,423,125 of record NW_020838010.1, read on the forward strand.
AAAGGCTGAAATAGTCAAGGACCAATTTTCCAAGGACTTCTCTTAAACCTTTGATATTCAAATCATTTTCTCTTGCTGTGTCTACCTTGGTATTATCCTCGTTATTTTTCTTTTCTTTATTTGTGCACTGGTTTTACTCTACCAGATCTTCAGTTGTCAATGGCATTGCGTGTGATCAGAGTACTTCTTCAGCATCACTTTCATCAACTGCATCCAATCCTGAACATTTTGCAAGATTTGCAATTTCACTATGAAATTGGTTTGCATTGTATTGTTTGACAATATCAGAAAATCCACCACATACTGATCAACATAGGCTCATACTAAGCAGGAAGAGATGTTTGAGTAGAGAATAATTTTATAGGGAGTCAGTTCCATAGTGAATAATTTGCATTTTGCTTTCATTCATATCCTCCTAACTTTGGGGACATGGATAATGGAGACTCAGATAATGAAGACCATATGTTAAATCAGCATAAACTCAAACCCAATTAACATGTAAGCGATTTGATAGGTTGTGTGAGAAGATGGATCACAGCAGTACCAATCAAATTATGTGGTTGACTTAAAGAGCTAAATGATCTTTCTGAAAAAAATAACTCAACAAAAACTGAAATAGTGGGCTCAGTCTGGGGATTTTTAGTTAATGCATCCTCAATGTGAGCTGAAAGGTGCTAGGATGCCAAGTCAATTATACCCTCCCCAACACCTGATACTGGAAACTCACCCTAAGGGATTTTATTTCTTAATTCTAAGGTTTCATCTCTGACATTAAAAAGCAAAACAAAGCAAAACAAAACGAATGTAGGAGTGAGGTAGCATATGATGGTAGGTGAGCTAATAGGTCTCCAGTTGGAGTGCCTGTGTTCAAATATAAGCCCTGCCACTTACTGAGTGACACTGGCTAAGTTGTTTTGCCTCTCTCAGCTTCTCTTTCTCAACTGTAAAATGTGAGATTATAATTACATCTATCTCATAGGGTATTAAATAAGATAATGTGTACGAAGCACTCAGAATAGTACCTGACCCATGAAAATCACTCAATAAATGTTATTATTATCAGTCACTGATTTCTTGCCATAGGCAAGTTTCAGACTGTTTCCTGAGCTAGGATTCTAGGGATAGTGTAGGACAGTGTAGGGTGTGTGGTAGAGTTGGGGGTCAGAAAATGGTGAGGGACAAAATTTAGTTTCTGAGGATTAGATCTGTCTCATGGCATTCCAATTCAATCTTAACTTTTTCTTTTCCACAGTTTGGACAAATCTCATTCCAGACGATGTTTATTATACTACATCTATATGTCATGTTACACTATAAAATTAGCTCTCTTGGCTGCACTGGAGAGGAAAATATTCTTAATATGTTAATTATAATATTTATGCAAGTGATGGCTCCTAGTAAATTATTTTGTCTTTTAGAACAGCGCACTTGATATGGCAACTGCAAAAGAATACTGTTAAGGGTGTCAGAGCTCCATTTTCCAAGAAATTGCTATCAGAAGAGAAGCAATCACTTAGCAGAAAGAGAGCCTTTCTCAAGGCTGGCATATTTCTTGTCTCTTGGAAAAGTTGCTCAGGTGGAGGCTTGGGTATATAGGCTGAGAGGCAGAATTAGTCACTTTCCAGGTGCTGAATGTATTATTTTAATGCTGTCTGTGATATTTGGGTTTCTCAGGCCACCCAGCAATGCTTCTGACTCATGACTTTTAATTTGTTTGTTTTGTCACTCAGGTGTACACTTGATATACTGTAGGTCACAATGTCAAATCTCCTGTTTGATTTTGTTATGATTGTAGGATTGGGGAGGTAAGGGATGGTTAAGAGAAGAGGCAAATCTCCCAAGACACACAGCCTCAATCCTCCATCCTCAGCCTGGAACCTACATTAGCTTTTACCATTCCCATATCTTATACGCTTTTCCTTGTCCCATGTCTGTGTAAAATGCTTCATGATTTCTTACCCCTGTGTCTTTGCTTATTAATTAAGTCATTTCACAAATGTTTATTGAACACCTGCTGTGTGCTTTGAACTGTGCTAGGAATTAGAATTACAGTGGTGAATAAAACAAATGTGATTCTGGCTTGAAATACATTTTTCTTCCTCTTTATCTTTAAAAATATCCACCATCCTTCAAGACCCACCTCGAAGTCATCCTATTATATGTACCTCTCCCTGATAAACTCAGCCTACAGGAGCTCTTCTTGTTCTCAACTAGCATTTAATTGGTACATCATTCATTTGACTCTTATCATATACTCTATAGCAATTGTTTAAAGTGCTTTGGGCTGCAAATAATAGAATACCTAATTAACAGAAGCTGAACCACAAGGCAGTCAGGAAGAAGGTGGCCCTAGAGTTGATCTGGCATCTTATAACAATGTCATTCAGGAGCCAAGCTGCTTTGATCCTTCCACTCTGCTTTCCTCAGTGAGTCAGTGATATTTTCCCTCATGGTTTAAAAATGGCTGCTGTAGCTCCAAGTATTACATCATTGCATTACAGTGTCCAAAGCAGGAGGCAAGAGGGCAACAGTGGCACTGAAAAAGCTTCTTCCTTCTGTGCCTTTTTCAGGAGACCCAGACAATTTTTTGTCACTGACAAAGGGCAACAGGATTTCCATTGCTGGCTTAAATTATTTAGGATTCAGCCCCTAGGTCTGGACACATTGCTGCCAGAACAATACTGGGAATCTGTTAGGAGAGAAAGAGTGAGAAATTGCTGTTGGCTAGGAAAACAACCTCATATACCAGAGTTTTTATAATTTTGATTTGTACATTTATTAGCTGTGTTACCTTGGACAAATTAGCTAGCCTTTCTAATTCTCAGTTAATGCATCTGCAAAATTGGGCATAGTAATACCTATCTCACAGGGTGACTATGGGCATCAAATGAAATGCTGCTTGTAAAAATGCCTCACACATTTCTTGATCACATAGTAGGTGCTTAAGAAATGTTTCCTGTATAAACAGATTAGGCATGGCTCTAGAACAGGAGACCTGTAACCATGTTTCTGGATTCTGCTCTGTAGTCCTTGTCCCAGCTTATACAAATACTTATAGTGGAGCTTTTCAATGTGGGTTATATGTATGAGCTGAATAAGTGATTGCCTATGATTGTATACATGGAGTGTGGAAACAGGCTCCCAAGTTTAAAAATACTCTCTTCACAATTCCTGTTGCTCATTTCTCCTGTTATATTTCAATGACCCTTACAAACTATTAGGCAGTAGTGTCTTGGTGTGAATTATGTGATCAGAGCTTTTCCAATGATAACTTAGAGTAAGTTGAAGGATAAGGTATAGGTCTAGAGCACCAAATAGAATCTAATTGACTCATTTTCTTCCTTCAGGTTCCAGAGCTCATGATATAATAATTTAGTTCATACTAAGGTGTTAATATCTAACTCCAATCTAATGTGTTAAATAGCCTAGTCATATGTAGACTTTCACATCTAGGCAGACTGTGGAATCAGACAGATTTGAGCTTGAATCCCATCTCTCACTTACTGTGTGATTGTTACCAAATTATGTAGCCTCTCTGGGTGGGTTATCCACCTGTAAACTAATTGAAAATAGTAACAATAATCTCATAGAATTGAAAACATTAAATGAGACTATATCAAAGGGTTTAGCACTTGTCTGGCACATGCTAAGTTTGCCCAAACGTTCACTATTATTACTGTTATTTATTGAGATAAATATTATCATCAAAATCATCTTATGGTATAGAAATAGCCATGAAGATGATTCTTACTTTGCCTTTGAAGAAATAGGTACATAGAGTTTAATCGATTTGTCTTACATCTCCCAGGAAGGTAATGGTAGAGCCAGTACTAGAATCTAGGCCTCCAGCACAGAGCCAGAGGTTCTTCTGCCTGGATTAAAGAGTCTCTCAAAGACCTCTATGCTCTTCCCAACCAAGGCTGATTCCTAATGACACAGCTAATTTGTGGCAGCTATTTATTAAAGGAACAGGGTTAAAAACACTGTTTTTTATCAACAAGCAATGTATGATGCAGACACACCTGGCACTTATTCCATCCACCACCTCAACCTTGCCACCCAGGCTCATGGACTGGGAGTCAGAAGTGTGGCAATATGGTCTGGGTCCAGACACAACCTTATTGGTCTTGTTCACTATTATATGTCCATCCAGCACTTAGAACAAAACCTGTCACATGGTAGGGGCTCAATAAATACTTGCAAAATGCATGAGTTGTTTGGTAATGTTTAAGAGGTGACAATTTAATGGTTAGGGTTTTTTCTTTCTTTTATTTTTAGTATCATGAACCTACCTGATTTTTACAGTTGGATCATTTTGAGCAGTACACATCTTGCTCTAAAGACAGAACATAAAAATGAACCAGCCAGGCTGGGGTTTTTAATTTTCCCAACACAGACATGGACTTCAGACAAGCTTTCATTTCATACAGGATTTGACTTTAATGTTAGTCTTCTCTCAAACTGCTCACAAATCACTTCCTGCAGTGAGAGCTAATTTTCTAAAGGAGCAGCAAAGCTCAAGCCTTGCGGGCAAACTCAGCTAGCTCTTTCTGGCTTCTTGAGAAATGAAACAGTTACACAATAGTTTAACTTAAAAAAAAAAATCAAACAGCACAGATGTAGTTCCTTGAAAAATAAATGGATGAAGCAACGCTGAATTAGGAAAAGATAACAGTCTCTTTAACAATGGACATTCTATAGTCATGACTCATTATTCTCTCCCTACACCTCTTTTGGGGCCCTGATAGTGTTTTTGTTTTCTCCTCTATGCCTATTTCCAGGAAATGATTTCTTTTCAGTCCTTTAGACATAATGGTAAATATAAAATTGCTCATTCATTAATTCATTCCTTTATCATTTTGTTTACTGTGTGTTTGCTTTCTGTCAGACACTGGTAAAAATCCTGAGGGGTCAGAGATGAGTGAGGCATATTCACTGCCTTCAAGGAATTCACAACCTCGTGGGCATAGACAGACATGCAAACGGATGAATTATAAAGTAACATAGTTAAGTGCTATTACCAAGATATGAGCCAAATGCTGCGGGAGCCCAGTTCTCTTTCCCAAGGGTATCTGATTTATCATCTTTATCTCCAATTTTGAAACAGAAAGCATAGTCCTCATTAAATGATTTTAAACCTCAGAGAACAGACTGGAGAGATATTTTTGGCAAAGGACACCTCCCTGTTGTCCCTGAAATAGCACTGAGAGGCTGCCTACCCCATCTCTGTGTAAGGCCAATCTTGCTAATAATAGTATGTCTTCCAACAAATTAATAATACAGCATCTGGCTCAAAAGGAAGTGCTCCCATGAGTTAGCTGGGAAAAAAAAAAAAAACATGTCTGCTGTGATGCACCTGAAGCAATTCTGGGGATAAAGGTAGAATGACATGCAGGATTACTTATCTTCTGGGGCTGCCTCTGAAAGCAATCACCTCATTTGGCATGGCAAGTTTAATGGAAACTAAACAATTGAAAGAATCTAAAGTAAAACAGTTTCTGTAAGTGCTCAGACATAAAAAGTTGTTGAGTCTTTTACCAGTCCAAATGGGACATTCAGAAGTATTCTTTTTCAATTTGCAAAGGGATACTGCCATTCCACTGCTCAAAAGTGGGGAAAAGCCCCTAAGATCTGGCCCTCTGCCTCTGAGTTTGAGACGTTTCACACATGACCTACCTAGCAGTGGAAAAACTTAGGCAATGTTGCCTATTAAGAAAATAACAAAACAAAAGAAAACAACAACCAAAAAAGTATCTCTGCTTCAGAAAGTGTTGGGGAACCTACACATGATGAATGTTGAGTTTGTCATGGAATTGTAGGATATTTACTTGTAAGTGATGTTTCATTTTGTCTTTCTTGAATGCTGGAACTACTGATGACGTTGTTTTCTTGTGGATGTTGATGTCATGTGTGGACACATCCTTTGCCAAACTATCGGTCTCTCAGTAATAGTGTGAGGAAAGAGTAGCGTGCTCTATAAATTGGAATATCATTTATTTTAAGGCCTATTTATAAGTGTGATGAAAAATTCAGAATGTCTGGTGCTATAGACTGGATATTTTATCCCCCAACATTCAAATGTTGAAACTTAGTTCCCAATACAATGGTATTAGATCATTTAACAAGCAAATCTGATCATGTAACACTGAAGATAAAAGAATATTTTTTCTTTTTTAAAAAGTTTTATTAAAGTATAATTGATTTAAAATGTATCAATTTCTGCTGTATAGCAAAGTGATTCAGTTATACATATATATATTCTTTTTTCATATTCTTTTCCATTATGGTTTATCACAGGACACTGAGTATAGTTCCCTATGCTATACAATAGGACCTTGGGGCTTCCCTGGTGGTGCAGTGGTTGAGAGTCCGCCTGCCGATGCAGGGGACACTGGTTCGTGCCCCGGTCTGGGAAGATCCCACATGCCGCGGAGCGGCTGGGCCCGTGAGCCATGGCCACTGAGCCTGCGCGTCCGGAGCCTGTGCTCCGCAGTGGGAGAGGCCATAACAGTGAGAGGCCCGCATACCGCAAAAAAAAAAAAAAAAAAAGGACCGTGTTGTTTATCTATCCTATATATTATAGTTTGCATCTGCTAATCCCAAACTCCCAAGACTTCCCTCCCCCACGCCCCCTCCCCCTTGGCAACCACAAATCTGTTCTCTATGTCTGAGTCTGTTTCTGTTTAGTAGATATGTTAATTTGTGTCATGTTTTAGATTCCACATATAGGTGATATCATATGGTATTTTTCTCTTTCTAACTTACTTTGTTTAATGTGACAATCTCTAGGTCCATCCGTGTTGCTGCAAATGGCATTATTTCATTCTGTTTTATGGCTGAGTAATATTCCACTGTGTGTGTGTGTGTGTGTGTGTGTGTGTGTGTATGCCACATCTTCTTTATCCATTCACCTGTCGATGGACATTTAGGTTGTTTCCATGTCTTGGCTATTGTAAATAGTGCTGTGAAGCTAAAAGAATTTTAATGGCACATTGTTAGTTATGTTTGTGTTGAAAGAAAGAAATATAGCCAGGAATCCAATTCTCTATTCCAATTATTTACTATGAAGTAGAGTATTAGTAGTAACATCTATTTACTGACCATTTGTTATGTGCCGGATACTAGGCTAAGTGATTTACATATATTGTCTCATTGAATCCTTACAACCTTTCAAGTAGGTGTTATTATATCCATTTTGTAGATGAGAAAACTGGAGATAGAGAGGTCAGATAACACAGGAAAGAAATATGATGCTAAGACTGGGGCCCAGTACTCTTTATCCCTTCATTACACTTCCTCAGGTGAATGTTGGACAGTAGGGTAGAAGCAGAACCTGGGTTAATGTTGGGAGTGAAGCAGGGCTTCCTTTGAAAGACTCAATTTCTTACCAGGATCTTCTACTTTGTCTGAACAAAAATATTCTATTAACCATTCTTAGGCTCAAATTGTTCACTCTGGGGTTACAATAGGTTTCAAAAAAGTGATGGATCTCAGATGGAATATGTTCAACCTTAACTGGGGAACCTAGCTAAGTTGGAGGTAAGAAGATCTGAAAAAAAAGACTGTATTTTCAACCCAGTGAATAGAGATGAGGGCTTCAGCATCTCTTACTGCAGTTAGGTTTTAACAGCTGGAGAGTTAGGAGCACTTAATAGGGAAATTCTAGTTTGGATCTACTTTTCTGATTTTGGGTGAATTCTGGTCTGTGAAGTCTGTCTTAAGTTAAATATGTTGGGAAATGGATGCTCACTACAGAAGTTGATTATTTCCTTTGAGACAGTGGTTCTCAAAATGTGATCTTGGAACCAGGAAGAGCAGCAGCATCTGAGAACTTGTTAGATATGCAAATTCTTGGGCTTCGGTCTGAGAATCAAAGACTCTGGATGTGGAGCCCAGCAGTCTGTTTTAACAAGCCCTCCAGGTGACTTTTGATGTACACTACAGTTTGAGAGCCACTGGTAGAGCTATCCTTGGGACAAGGGTTTATGTGTTCTCTCCCTAGTCTGCTTATAAGGACAGCTGTATTGTGTTAGTGAATTGTCAATAGACAATTTGTAGTGTGTAATTGGGAGATACAGCAGTCCTCAGAAGAGAAAGAGTCTATTCTCTCAATTTCACAGTCCTGCTTTCAAGAAACTTATAAATCTTCCTTCCAGGACTGAATGAGAAGACAGTTATGTGGTATAACCCTGATATATGCTAAAATTTGAGAATCACTACTGTAACACTTTAGCTAACTATTCCAGTAGCTGTGATGGTGGTAGATTAGGTTTATAGGTTTGGTACAATTGTGAAGTTTACCCAGACAGAACTAACTTAAAACAGAAAAAAAAGTAGGAATTTAGGTTCCTTTGCTTACTCTACAAAACCATGAATGTTTCTAAAATTAATGTGTAGATATGGAAAGATACCAATTACGTGGGGAAAAAAAGCAAATTGCAGAAAATCTGTATCATATGGCTACATTAAAAATAAAAAAAATTCTTGTGTATGTATGTTTGCATATGTATAGGAAAAAGAATTCACAACAAACCCTTAACAGTGGCTACCTGGGGATAGTTGGGTAGGGTATAGTAGCTACTTTTAAATTTCACTTTATACACATTTCTACTTTTAAATTTGTCACAATGAATATAAATTATTTCTAAAATATATTTTAAAATGGACCCGTTTTTTAATAAAATTTTTTTAACATCTTTATTGGAGTATAATTGCTTTACAATGGTGTGTTAGTTTCTGCTTTATAACGAAGTTAATCAGCTATACATATACATATATCCCCATATCTCCTCCCTCTTGCATCTCCCTCCCATGGACGCTTTTTTTTTTTTTTTTTTGGTTCGCGGGCCTCTCACTGTTGTGGCCTCTCCCGTTGTGGAGCACAGGCTCCGGACGCGCAGGCTCAGCGGCCATGGCTCATGGGCCTAGCCGCTCCGCGGCATGTGGGATCTTCCCGGACCAGGGCACGAACCCATGTCCCCTGCATCGGCAGGTGGACTCTCAACCACTGCACCACCAGGGAAGCCCCGGACCCATTTTTTAAATTGAAAAATAATACCCATGTGATAATTCAAATAGTATACAAGTGTAGGCAATGTTAATAAATGTTCTTAAACTTTTAAAGTTAAATATTTTTAAATGCCTATTTCTTTTACAAGTGACAATAGTTCATATACAGAGTGAGAGGATGCTTCTAAATACCACTATGTTTTATGGAAATATATCTTAAGTTAGAATGAATAAAGATCTTGTACACAAGAAGGGGAAAAAAAAAGCAGGGTAAACATTTAACACTCATTGTAACAAGTAGGTATAAATCGAGATATATAATAAGTATGAAATAAAAAGAAATCCTGGGGCTTCCCTGGTGGTGCAGTGGTTAAGAATCCACCTGCCAATGCAGGGGACACAGGTTTGAGCCCTGGTCCGGGAAGACCCCACGTGCTGCGGAGCAACTAAGCCTGTGCGCCACAACTACTGAGCCCACGTGCCACAACTACTGAAGCCTGTGCACCTAGAGCCTGTGTTCCTCAACAAGAGAAGCCACCACAATGAGAACCCCCGCACAGCAACAAAGACCCGATACAGCCAAAAATAAATAAATAAATTTATTTACTTAAAAAAAAAAACAAAACCAAAAAGAAATGCTACCACTACTTAGGCTAGCTTCTTTTTTCACCAGCCTCAACTGCTGTTAAATAAAGCTTGGTGTTTCTGTCCACGTTCAAGGAAACCTTTCACTATTCTCAGCTACAGTGCTTCCAGGCATTGAAAAGTTCCGGCACTCTATTTTCACAGCATCCTGACAAGGGCTGGCAGTTTTCTTAAGCTAGTATTCTAACAATCCTCAAACTAACAATGGTCAAATCTCCAAGCTCTGCCCCACTCTCTGTCCTACAGGTGTCAAAAGCTGGCAACTATCTTTTCTATCCTTTCTGGAAACAATTCACTTTTTTAGTGCTGCTAATTAGATTTGGAGTGCAATGGCCGTTCTTTGCCTTCTTTTCTCTAATATTCATGGCAAGAAGTTTTTTCTGGTTCTCTCCCATTTGTGTTTATTTTCCTCCTAAATGTCTTGCCTCTAATCAGAGTAAAGCTCCCTGTGGAAACCAAGTTACCAACTCATTCGATTGACTTCCCCTTCTTCTAGATGAATGGCTCATGTCCATAAGAAGAGGGCTCATTATCATAATGCTTCAGGTTTACTATTTCCCAATCTGCTATAGACCCTCACTAGCCCTATGTTTAATGAAGACTGCTTTTAAAAACCATGCTTTGACCTTTCCCCTCAAAATGTTTTAAAAGATATTTAAATATGACAGGCCAGATTTATTTAAAGAGTAAAACAGTTCTCTCTTATGCCACACATGTGCTAAATTTGGAAAAAATCTGGAGAAGATTAGAAGAGGAAGGATGACGTCAATTTACAAAGGCTATCATATATTTTCCTTACTGGGATAGTAAATATCTATCTTAAATTGACAGCTAACATCATATGCAATGGTAAAACCACAGATATATTCCTATTAAAATCAGAAACAAGATAAAAATAACTGCTATCACCATTATGATTTAAATTTTTAATTTCCGAGACTTTTTAAAGTCTTTATTGAATTTGTTACAATATTGCTTCTGTTCTATGTTTTGGTTTCTTGGCCGTGAGGCATGTGGATCTTAGCTCCCCAACCAGGGATTGAACCCACACCCCCTGCATTAGAAGGTGAAGTCCCAACCACTGGACCACCAGAGAAGTCCCTATTTTCATGTCTTGATGAAGTGACTCTAGTTCCATCCTAAAGAATATACAGTCAAGAATAATAAGTACAGTTGACCCTTGAACAACACAGGTTTGAATAACTTACAAGCGGATTTTTTTCAATAGTACACACTACAGTGCTACATGATCTATGGTTGGTTGAATATGAGAAGGCCAAACAGTGGATACAGAGGAACACTGGATACAGAGGGCCAACTATAAATTATACATGAATATTTGACTGTGGGGAGAATGGGGGTCCCTAATACCCTCTTTGTTCAAGGGTCAATTGTATATTCTGAAAAAGAAGACTAATGAGGAGGACTTGCTCTAACAAATAATAGAAACTGGTTCAAAAACTACAATAAATAAAACAGTATGGTACTGGTACACAGATATTTTTTAAAAAACAACAAATAAATGTAACAGACTGTAGAGCCCCAAAAGAGTGAAATAAAGCTTAGTATGTTTCACCACAAGTTCAGGTATGTGTTATTTTGGACCTGTTTTAACACAGTGATGAAAGGATTTGTGTTGTGGCAGCTGTTGCTTTCATGTTGGGCTCCTGGATTATTTTGAAAGGAACACTGCCAGAAAGTCAGAGTCCTTGACAGTCTGTAAGCTCTTAGGGGAAGTTAGTGGGCATAGTTTTCATGGTCAAGGATTTCTTCTAATGCTTCCTTCTCCTTCTTTAGTGAATGTATATGCAACAAGGGTTGAATTGCTTATTTTGGCAGACAGCCTTAAATATTTAGAAGGTTAGCACTACCTCTTGATTTTTTTGTAGGTTTCAGGTTAAAACAGAAGTATTTCACATTCCTACCCTCTGATCTAAGTAATCTTTTAAAGTGTAATTTTAAGATTCTATTTCCTTGGATTAGTTACCCCAATCAGCACAACGTAGCATCATAGTCATCTTTTGGCAGGCTTCATTTTAGAAGTAAAGTACACAAATGGATCCCAATTCCAGATCCTTTGCTTTAATCTACAATGTGTATAGAACCAAATATGTGCCTTTGAAAAAAATTGATTAACAATATATGAAATTATGTCTGTATAAGAAAAGGCAATTATTCCCGAACAATAAGCACTAAATTGAAGAGAAAGCATTTTAAAAAGCCTTACGTTATAGTTCTTTTTGTAAATGAAATGTATTGAGAAATATTTGATGTTGACGCTATCTAAAATTATATATTTTTTCAAAAACATTCTACAGTTGCACTCAAGTTTATAACTATGGATGAATCAGGTCCTTACTTTATGCTGGATAATTTTGTCTGATTTTTTCCTACGTAAAGAAAACTATAATTTGGCAACAAATTATCTGCTTATTATTTATTTAATGGAGAAATATTTATTGATTGAATTTTCTAGGTTTTATACAAGATATTACATTGTTAGAACAAAATAGACACATTCTCTGCCCTCATGAAGTTTTCAGTCTAGGGAAGACAGACAATCGGCATTTAAATGGCCAGATAGATATATAATTACAAAAGTTAATAAATTCTATGACAGAAACAAACAGAGTACACAAAGAGAGAAAATAGCTGGAGTTACATACTTTAATTTTGTTATTTAGTTTGAGCATAAAGGAAGCTCTCTCTGAGGAGGCAATATTTAAACTGAGATCTGAAGAATGAGAAGTACCCAGACATGGAGAAGGTGGGTGGAAGAGTGTTCTATGAATAAAGAACATCTCTTTGAAGGTGTAAAGCATGCTGAAGTAACTGAAAGGTCGGTGTGGCTGAAGCTTGGAGAGAGAGCAGGACAGTAGCACGAGGTGAGTTGAGAAAGGTAGGCAGGGACCAGAGTGTGTAGGGCTGTATTGTAGAACTCGCATTTTATTGTAAATTCAAAGGAAAGCCATTAAAGGTTTTTAGAGGAGTAATATGATCAGATTTACATTTTTTAAATGATCATTTTGACTTTAGTGTGAACAGTGGATGGAGATGGGGAAGAATGGATATTGGGAGAAGTTGGCTAATAATTTCTGGCTTGTGAGAAGTATGCCCAAATAACTAAATTCATCCTTGAAAGGCAAAAAACAAAAAATTGTTCTCAAACTACCATGTTTTGTTGTATTTTACGTACACTACACTCATAGTCATTCTCTTTGAAGACTTTGTGTACATGTTTTTATAGTATTACACGAGTTAATAAACGGTGACAACATGCTTCTTATTTTTGCCTATGAAACATGTTAAACATAATACTCTACTGAAAGTTGTATTTCTTAACTATCTAGCTTCTATTTTGAAGGCTAAGTTCACATATTATTAATATTTTGGTTAGGCATATTTGTAAATAAGTACTTTTTTTTAACCAATTCATTCTGGATTCAGTTCTGTAGAGCTTATTCAAGGAAAGGATGGATCAAAGAGTTTAGAAGGAATTTCTGTGATTCCCCAACCACAGTAACCAACTCTCTCTTGGTGGATTTTCTCCACCAGCTTCTTTTTGCAATCCAGCTATTTATGTGTTATCAAAACAGTTTGAATGAACAAATGCTTAGATGACTTCTTATTTCAGTAGAATGAAAAATATAGTCATGAAGAAACATTCGCTTTGTTAGAAATTGTTATATTTAATGAGTGCGGGAAGAATATATGGCATTATAAAATTGTGGTCATAGTTTCTGGAAAATTGCCCCCAGGGACATGGAGAAACCAGTTAACCTGGAATGTCCTGACCATCTACTGGGCCAAGGGCACGGCAGTGATCTCTACTCTGCAAATGAGTTGAGGACAAATGGAACTTGGTGGGTATTCCTGAAAAGAGCACAGAGCTCCATCCAAAAAAAAAGGAGGTAAATAGTATCTGATAATTTGAAGGCGGTACCACAACTAGACCATTAAGTGAAGAAGTCAAGTGGTTGATGAGTCCATCTTAAATGAAGAGAAATGGGTCAGAAGACTATAGACAGAGAGATCTCTAAGGAGATCTGTGGAAGAGGTCACTGTAAGGTCAATGATTGACAACATGCAGCTGAAGAAGAAATCTTTGAGACCTAATATGAATTCACTTTCCTTTGAAGAGCACCAAGAACTAGGTAAGGCCTGAGTGAGGTAAGTCTCAAGAGAGTTCGGACATCTGCCAAGTGGAAGTCTAGCATGAGCAAGGGTCAGAGTTGATGAGGGGACTACTGTCCAGAAAGGAATGGGACATAAGTCCTAAGAGAAGCCAAGGATCCTGCTCATCTGACAGTGGTGTCAACTCAAATCTACTCCAGATTAAAAGTCTGAATAGTTTATTCCAGCATACTCATTTTTTTCCTAGAGTGAGGTGAAAGAAAGTGAGATTTTTTTTTTAAATTGCGCTAGCCAAACTATGCTGAAGTGGACTTTAAGTAAAAATAACATGTTTGCTCTGAGATATTATTTCTTGCTCTATTTCTGATTTTGCTCTATTTTCCTTCAGTTTTCCTTATAAAGGCTTTGATTACAATGAGTCAATCTTATCTGGACTGAATCAAAGTAAAAGGATTTTCCAGACATCAGGAGTATAGATGGGAAGAGAACTAAGCACCCTGCGTGACACGTACAAGTAGCAGAAACCATCCAGAATGAAGTAGTGGAGCTGGGATAGGTGGAGATCATAGAATTAACAAAAACTCTCCGACAACTGTGGATGTGAATATCCTCCTGGGTCCTTTGTCATCTTGCTTCGAAACCAAACAGACTTAAAGCAGAAAATCAAGACTGCTTTAAAAAATGAAAGAAAAGAACCCAGAGCAGAAGGGCCACAACTTCTCTTGGGCTGCTTAAAAACAAATCTCAAGAAAAGGTAGTTCAGCTTCCAGAGAAAAGTAATTCCTGTGGTTGTGATACTCCAGACCACAGGCCAAGCAAGTGTCATTCAGAAGGAAGACATGAGAGTAGCAGCAAAGGCAAAATCTGTCAAATCGATTCTGTGTCTTAAGAGACTACTATTATATGGTCATGGCAAGGGAAAAAAATCTCTCTGGATTTGATCTCTTGCCACGTTTTATGAACAGAGTTTGAAATGAAGCAATGAGCTTGTTTTGGTCTTAAGATGCCCTAAGGCAAACCTATTCATTTTTTTCTCTTGAAACAAAGGTACTTAATGCAAGACTCTGGGGTTTGCTGTAAATAAAAACTATAAACTTCACAGCTAGTCACACTTATAGTTTTACATGGTTCAGAGCTTAGTATCACCAAATACACAACAAATATTTTGGTAATATTTTTTTCTACGAAGACAATTAAGTTCCTAAAAAGCATCTATTTTATGCATACCCAACAAAGGCAATGTTTCAGTTTGCACATCATAGATACTTTCTGAAAATGCCACAGAATGTCAGCTTGTATGCTAATCAAAAAAAGCAGAATATTTTTTTCTGAGAGCTTGCATTGGATCAGGTAACCAATTTAGCCAGGACATAAAAACAAATACTGTAGCAAATGTCTTATACTTAACACTGATTATAGTTGGTTTCTATCACTGTGAATACTTCTTTGAAATAAATATCACTATACTCAATATCTTGTAATAACTTACAATGAAAAAGTATCTTAAAAAGAATATATACACACACATATATACATACACACATATACATATATATACGTTTGTATAACTGAATCACTTTGCTGAATACTTGAAACTAACACAACATTGTAAATTAACTCTAATTCAATAAAAGAAGAAATAAACATCACTTACATTTATGTATAATCTATATTTTATTAGAGTAAAACTTTTCTGATTTGCTAAATCTGCTCAGTAAATTAGAGAAAGCAATGCCAAGTGCTCATTTGAGGAAACTAACAGGGCCACATGACATGAGGCAGGTGATGTATTGCTGGGAATTTTGTATAGGCTTGGAAGTCAGGATAATTGGGAAAAATCTGGATTAACACTAACTTACCACAGGAGATCTTGGGCAGTATAATTTGGGGCTTGGAGATGTCATTATCCAAAGGTAGGGTGAAGAGTCCTGGAATTCCTTAGGGATGATGACTGTAGTGGTTATGGGAAATGAGAGGGGAGTTCTAGACCACCGCTGCCATCGAAATAGGTCTTTTTGACTTGTTTAACAACATATCAAACTTCTGTGTAAGATTCAATTTGAAGCTAGGCTATCATGGCCAAAAAAAAAAAAAAAAAAAATCACTGGATGAAGTACCCCTTCAGCAAGATCCCTTCAGGATTTACCATTTTTTTGACACTAACTCAACTGGTTTTCATGCCTTTCATTTGAACTGCAATCATGAGGCAAGTGAAATATTTTCACCCTTATCTCTTTCGATCAGGATCGTGTCAGCCATCTGTGTGACAGAGAGCAGTTAAGGTGCATCTTGCTTGTTCATTATGCAGTGATTTAACTCCTACCATCTTCACCATAATCATCTTTCCCTCTCCTTTCCTGTCACTCTGAGTGACATGCCAGCTGACAGTGTTATGAATAGGAAGGTTTGGGCAGAGTGACTGTCAGAAATATTTTTACTGTGTGAAAGGACATTTGTGGAATGTTATGGCATCGTTGCCTCCTGCCCCTTAGAGAATGTGGCATTGACTATTGGGCTCTTGCCACTGTACCCAGCATACCAAAGTGAGTTCCTGGCCTCATCATACATTGCAAAATATTTAAATAATATCCCTACCTTATATATCCAAATGTATTGATTTTCATGTTCTTCCTTATGCCCTAACTTAGATTTTATACTTTGACTTAGATATGATTTAGTTGAAGTCCGTAGAACACTTTGGTAAATGCTACTACCAGAATTAGAACATGCCCCCTGAGTTGCAGTGAGATTTGTGCTAAAGTTCACGATGCAAATTTGATAGCTCTAAACATGAGATATGTACTTGCTGCGTTTACTGAAAGCCCTCAGTCCCCTATCACTTTCCTTAGATTTCAAAGTTATGGAATTGTCCAGTATGTTTGCTCAGAATGACCTCATATGACTCAAGTGTTATTCTGGGCATGATTCTGTGGCCAATTACCTTGCTCTACATGTTTATGTGATTTGGGTTACTAATATAAATGAGTTGATTGCATACAATTCCTTTGTATCTTCTATTGTAATAACATTATGTGTCTTTTCAGACATTTTATTGTCCTAGACTACAATATAGCATCTTGATATAAGGCAATTTTAAGTGGACTTGATCATCTGTCAGTGCTTTCATCCTAAACGTATTGGATTTTAAATTTGAAGCATGTTTTAGTGGCAAATTCATTAACCTCTAACATCTCTTGGATCATGTTTACAATTATTTCAAGGCTTACCCCAAGCCAGAACAACCATGTGATAATCTGAAAAACAATTCTATTTTTTTAATCTACTTATTATTTTAGGGGGACAATTTATGGCTCATCATGACTATGTGAATAACCAGGTACCAGAAAATACATTGACATCATCTCAGACACAGATTTCCAGCTAGTTTTGCCCATAGGTTAATTAGGTAGTTGTGTATGTTGTGAGATTTGAGGGCTCCTACCTTTAAAAATTATTCCCCTCAAGATATCATTTGAAATTAGAAGGTTTTTGGACTCTATGAGTAGTCTGTTGAAATTTAAATACCTCTGGATGGGTAGCATATGAATCTATTACCTGTCATTAGCAACTTAGTACAGATTTATTTAGCAGACCTTTGATAATTAGCTGAAAGGGACTAGCAAGACCAAGATTTGATACTGGTAAAAGTCAATGGCAGGTCTGCCAGATTTGATATTGGTTTAAGTGGGGGGCAAGTCTGCTTAAAGTAATGGTAAGTTTTAACTAGGTAAGGGAAGCATTTTGGCATAAGGCATCTGAGGGCAGGCAGGAAAAAGAAATAGCAGAATGCTTACACCAACTTTACCTGATTCTCCATTTTCCTGAAAGTCAGCCTTTACCTGTGACTTCTAGATAAGGTTAGACTGCTTGGTTGCCACTCTACCATCTATCTACCAGTGTAACTTTCAAGACTACCTTGGATGGGATATTCC
This sequence comes from Aethalodelphis obliquidens, assembly GCF_003676395.1. NCBI lineage: Eukaryota > Metazoa > Chordata > Mammalia > Artiodactyla > Delphinidae > Aethalodelphis > Aethalodelphis obliquidens. The sequence goes on from NW_020838010.1 coordinate 5,440,845, forward strand.
CTATGCAGGTGGCAAAAATACAATTCTGTAGCATCTTCCTCCTTTTACAACTTCCTTAGGTGTCTTCTGGCTATTTTTGGAAAAGCTTTCCTTGAAAAACTTATTGTTGCCTAGCATTCTTGGTGCTTTACCCCTTAATCAAGGCAACCCTATTCAACATTTCCCACCAAATGTTCTCTTTAAAATAGCATTTACCTGTTGAACCACTGGTGGGAGGGAGCCTTGTACAGGTTCTACAGTTTCTTGGGGAAAGCCCTGAGAACCCTTCTCAATACTATTTTCTACACATTCATCCTCTTGTTTGGTTTACTCCTTTATTTTGATTGAATACAACCTCCGAGAGCTTTCTGTACAAGACTATTTGAGAGAGAAATTGTTCATTAAGAACTTTCATATCTGAAAATCCCTTTATTCTACCATTAAGTTTGGCAGGGTATAGAGTTCTAGGTTGCAAATAATTTTCCTGCCAACTTTTGAAAACATTGGTTCATTGCTTTACAGATTCCAGTGCTGCTGTTGAGTCAACATTGCCACTTTCATTCCATAGTGTTCTGAAATTTCACTATGATGTGCCCTTGTGTGATCTATTTGTATTTGTTATACGAGGTACTTAATAGGTCCTTTCAGTTGGGGAAACTCATATCCTTCAGTTTTCATAAATCTTCTTGCATGATTTCTTGGTAATTTCCATTTTTCATTTCTCTATCCTTTCTGTAAATATTATTATCCATATGTTGGACATCCTAGATTGATCCCCAAATCGTCTCTTCTCCCTATTTTCTTTTTTCTAGTTTCCAGGAGATTTCCTCCAATTTATATTCCAACACTTATATATTTTATCTTATTTTTAATCCCCAAAACATTTTCATTGTTCTCTGAATGTTCTGAATGCCGTATATTCTCATCTCTCTGAAAGATAAATATTTTTAAAGTTTTCTTCCATTCCCTGTTCCCTGCGTTGTATCTGTTTCCTACATGGTCACATTTTCTGTTTTGTTGTTTCTATCTCTCTTTCCTTAAAGTCTTGTTTTTGATGGCTCATTTACATACAATAACAAGAGACTAAGAAGCTGATTAGAAGTTCTTTGTATATGAATGGCCACTGTTATGTGGTACATTTCCCTTTAAGTTGAGAAGGCCGCAATTCAGCTTTTCCACTAGGGTTCTCCACAATTTCAGTAGTTTTAGGTGTTTTGTATTGGACGATTTAGTTTCCACAGAGAGGAATATTCCAATTTCCTATAAGGTGTTATAAGCCTGGCTGTTGATGTTCTGGGATATATGAAAGGAGTGGGTAGAGACTGAAGGTTGCATTATTTAATGTGTAGACTTTACATCGTTGCTTTCAGTGTGGCAGCTCACTCCAGTTCATAGCCATGTAAACTTTTCCAGCAAGAAAAATACCTCAAGTCTTCTGCATGCATTGTCAAAGGGAAATTACTCCATGGAGTGCATGAGTGAACTTAGGAGGAGGGGCTGTATACTCATTTTCTATTATGCTCTTTATACCAACTGCCAAATTATCTTTCTGTTTTCAGTCCTACCCACACCCCTGCCTCTAGAGGTCCTTGGTGCCTCCAAATTCTAAGATTTTATGAGCATGGATTGCCCTGTTTTGTTTTGTTTTTTGGCTTCTCCCCAGTTTCAGGCTTAGGTTTCAGTATTATCTACTCTGCTAAGTCAGTTACCACCTGTCCATCTGCTTTCCAGCATACAAAACTTGCATTGACATTTCTCTTCTGCTGTCATATCCTCTCATGTTCTCTTTGTCCTTTTGGAATTCTTTGCTGTCATTTTACTGAGTTTTCAAAAGTGAGTGAAGATAAGTGTATTCACTAAATCTTCCATGCTTATCTGGAGCTCCCCTTGTTCATTTTTAATAGCTGTATGGTATTCTGTGATATGTATGGGCCAAAGAGTAAGGGAAAAAATATTTAATATCTGGTAGGACATGAGACAAAATCAGTCAGAATAGGCACCAATCATAGCATTAAAGCATAGCACTGAAGCTCCCTGCTATGCAAGTGTTAACCCTTTAGTTGTTAGATTGTGTAGAGCTTCGAGGTGTCCTGGGGAAAGGACCAAGATGGCCAAAGTGCTGGAGGGGTATACTTGGTGTGGGAGTCAAGGTAGAAACTATTAACAAGCTGTTCTGGATATATTTTAATATCTCACCAAGCATTTTATCTTCATTTGTGCATGCTGGCTAAATATCAACCATGAATGTGCCATAAACTATTTAATCAATCCTTTATTGATGGACATTTAGATTATTTCTCATTTTTGTAGAACTTTACAACAATGTGTGCATGACAACCTTGGACATACCTCTTTCTGCACCTTTGGGAATATTCCTGTAGCACTGCTTTTTGTAGTAGTAGATTTCCTTCACCCATTATCTTGAAAACAACTAATGGAAATTAAACAGTTCCTGATTTTTTTTAGATAAACTATAATTTAAGTTAATTTAACCTATTCATGTTTAAAAGTAAGTTCTGAGACTTTTTGCTCCAAGGACAATTGTTAGACATAATTTTCCCTATTCCTCCTGCTAAGAACAGCTAAAATTATATATAAAACAAAAAGGGGCATTGCATAATAACAAAAAGATCAATATGCCAGGAAGATATAATGATCCTAAATGTGTATGAACCAAACAACAGCACCTCAAAGTACATGACACAATAGCTGATAGAGCTGAAAGAAGACATGGACAGATCCACAATTGTAGTTGTGAAATTCAAAACCCAAGTCTCAGCAACTAATAGAAATACTAAACAGAAAATCAGCAAGGATATAGAAGAACTAAACAAGACAATCAACCAAGAGAATCTAATTGATATATATAGAGTACTCTACCTCAAAACAGCAGAATATGCATTCTTTTCAAGCACCCATGGAACATTCATCAAGATGCATGATATCCTGGGTCATAAAACCCATCTCAAGAAATGTAAAAGAATTGTAATTATACAGAGTATGTTCTCTGACCACAAGAAATTTAAATAAAAAATCAATAACAGAAAAACAAAATAAAATCATTAAACACTTAGAAATTAAGCAGCACAAATATAAATAATCCATGGATCATAGAGGAAATCTCAAATGGAATTTTTTTTAAAGGTATAAAAGTGGGGCTTCCCTGGTGGCACAGTGGTTAAGAATCCACCTGCCAATGCAGAAGACATGGTTTCGATCCCTGGTCCTGGAAGATCCCAGATGCTGCAGAGCAACTAAGCCCATGCACCACTACTGAGCCTTGCTCTAGAGCCCACGAGCCACAACTACTGAGCCTGAGTTCCACAACTACTGAAGCCCGCACGCCTAGAGCCCATGCTCCACAACAAGAGAAGCCACCGCAATGAGAAGCCCGCACACCGCAACAAAGAGTAGCCACTGCTCACCACAACTAGAGAAAGCCTGCGCACAGCAACGAAGACCCAATGCAGCCAAAAATAAATAAATAAATTTATTTTAAAAAAAGGTATAGAACTAAACAAAAAGAGGCACGATTTAAAATTAATAATCTAAGTTCCTACCTCAAGAAGCTAGAAGAGCAAACTATCCTACAGCAAGAAGAAGGAAGAAAATGGTAAATATAAGAGCAGAAATCAATGAAATTGAAAAGAGAAAAGCAATAGAGAAAAATCAATGAAATGAAAAGCTTGTTCTTGAAAAAATCAAAACAATTGATAACTGTCTAGCAAGACTGACAAAAATAAAAAGAGAAAATACACAAATCATCAATATCAGAAATGAGCTGGGGATATCACTAAAGATTCTTCAGCCATTCAAAGGATAATAAGAGAGTGTTATGAACAACTTTGTGCTCACTCATAAATTTGACAAGTTAGAAAATAGACCCATTCCTTGAAAACCACAAGCTACAAATCTCAACCGAGACAAAACAGATAATTTAAATTGTCCTACAACCTTTAAAGGTACAACATTCATGAAAAAAAAAAAACAGAAAAAAACACCTCTCCAAAAGGAAAGCTCCAGTTCTAGATGGTTTGACTGGAGAATTTTATTAAATATTTAAAGAACTAAGACCAATTCTACACTATCCTTTCCAGAAAACAGAGGACAGAACACTTCCCTATTCATGTTATGAAGTTAGTATTTCTCTGATACCAAACTTGACAAAGACATTATAGGAAAAGAAAACCAGAGACCAATATCCCAATGAATATAGATGCAAAAATCCTCAGCAAAATACTAGTAACCAAATCCAGCAACATTTATAAAGGACTATACACCATGACCAAATAAGTTTCATTCCAGGAATGCAAGTTGGTTCAATATACAAAAATAATCAATATAATAAACTGCATTATTAGAATAAAGGACAAAAACAACATGATCATCTCAATAGACACCAAAAAAGCATTTGATAAAATTCAACACCTATTCATGATAGAAACTCTCAGAAAAATAGGAACAGAAGGGGTACTTCCTCAACTTTACGAAGAGAATCTACAAAAGTCCTACAGCTAACATTATACTTAATGGTGAAAGACTGAATGCTTGTATTCTAAGATCAGAAACAAAACTAGGATGGTCACTCTCACCATGCTTATTCAACATTGTTCTGGAAATTGTAGCCAGTGCAATAAGTCAAGGCAAGGAAATAAAAGTCATACGGACCACAAAGGAAGAAATGCAACTTTCCCTAGTTGAAGATGACATGTTTGTCTATGTTGAAAATCTCAGGAAATCCACAAAATAACCCTAGAATCAATAAGTGAGGTCAGCAAAGTCTCAGGATACAAGATAAACATACAAAAATTAATTATATTCCTATATACTAGCAACAAACACATAGAAACCAAAATTAAAAATCTAACATTTACCATTGCTCAAAAAAGTGAAATACTTAGGTGGAAATCTAACACAACACATATAGTACTTATATGCTGAAAACTACAAAACATTGAAAGAAATCAAAGGTGATCTAAATAAATAGAGAGACATAACCTTTTTCATGGACTGAAAGGCAATATATAAAGGTGTCGATTCTTTCCAAATTAATATTCAGTTTGAACTTGATTCTCATCAAAATTCCAGTAAGTTTTTTTATAGATATAGACCAGATTATTTAAACATGTACACGGAAAAGGAAAGGAACTAGAATAACTAAAACAATTTTGAAAAGAAAATAGTGAGAAAAATCAGTCTACCCAATTTTAAGACATTATATAGCTATCACAGTTAAAGCTGTGTTGTATTGGTAGAGAGATGCATAGACCAATGGAACAGAATAGAGAACCAAGAAATAGACCCACATAAATGCCCAACTGATGTCTGACAAAGATCCTGAAACAATTAAAATGAGAAAAGGTAGCCTTTTCAACAAATGGTGCAGGGGCACTTGAACATCCATAGGCAAAACAAAATAAAACAAAACAAAACAAAACAAAACAAAACCAGGACAAAAGCCTTAACCTAAGTCTAACACCTTATTAAAAAGTTAAATCAAAATAGATCATGGAGGCTTCCCTGGTGGCGCAGTGGTTGAGAGTCCACCTGCTGATGCAGGGGACACGGGTTCGTGCCCCTCTCCAGGAAGATCCCACATGCCGTGGAGCGGCTGGGACCGTGAGCCATGGCCGCTGAGCCTGTGTGTCCGGAGCCTGTGCTCTGCAACGGGAGAGGCCACAACAGTGAGAGGCCCGCGTACAGCAAAAAAAAAAAAAAAAAATGGATCATGGACTTAAGTGTAAAATGTAAACTTTAAAAGTTTCAGAAAAAAATAAAGAAGAAAATCTTAGGTATCTAGGGATAGACAGACTTCTTAGAATTGACACCAAAGGCACAATCCATAAAAGGAAATATTGATAAATTGGACTTCATCAAAATTTAAAACTTTTGTTTTGGAAAAGACCCTGTTAAGGGTATAAAAAGGAAAACTATAGACACTGAAGAAATATTTGTAGACCACATATTTGCAAAAAACTAATATCTACTATATATAAATAACCCTCAAAACTCAATGGTAAAAAAAATCCAACTAGAAAATGAGCAAAAGACATGAAAAGACATTTCACCAAAGAGGATATACAGATGACAAATAAGCACACAAAAAAATATTCAACATCATTAGCCATTAGAGAATGCAAATAAAACCACAATGAGCTATTATGAAACACCTATCACAATGTATTAAAAAAAGGTGACAACACCAAATGCTAGTAAGGACAGAGAAACTGGATCACACTTGCATTGCTGATGGGAATGTAAAATGGTATAGTTACTCTGGAGAATAGTTTAGCAGTTTCTTATAAAACCAAATAAAAACTACAACATGACCCAGCAATTGCACTCCTGGCATTTATCCCAGGGAAATGAAAACTTATGCTGATTCAGAAACACATACATGAATGTTTCCAGCAACTTCATGTGTAATAGCCAAAAACTTGAAACAACAGTCCTTTAATAGGCAAATAGTTAAACAAACAGTGGTACATCCACACCATGGAATATTACTTAGCAATAAAAATGAATTAACTACTGATACATGCAACAATCTGCATGAATCTCCAGAAGATTATGCTGAATGAAAAAAGCCAACTCCAAAAGCTTATATACTATGTGATTCCATTTATGTAATATTTCTGAAATGGCAAAATTGTGGAAATGGAGAAGAGAGTAGTGGTTGCCAGTATTTAAGAAGGGAGTTGGTGGAGAGGGAAGTGGGTTTGGCTATATAAAATGGCAACATGGAGGATCCTTGTGGTGATGGAACTGTTCTGCATCTTGACTGTATCACTGACAATATCTTGGTTGTGCTATTATGCTATAGCTTGCTAGATGCTATCATTGGGAGAAACTGGGTGAATGGTACATGGGATCTTTCTGTACTGTTTCTTGCAACTATATGTGAATCTACAATTATCTCAAAATAAAAAGTCTAATTAAAAAAAATCACCCCCAAGTAGATTTTGTTAGTAGTAGGTAGACAATCTAAAATAATGTATTTTTGTTTACTCAACTTGCAAAGAGCAATGGCATTGTTCTCTTTGAGGAGATTCAGTGGTTCCAACTGCTCCAAGTAAAGTTCCCTTTCTGCATAAATATTTATACACAGGTATGTTTAGAATACCACAATTTAACATACGAAACACTGGAAAAATCCACTTCCAAAAAGCAGGATTTGGTTAAATAAATTAGGAAACATTATTTGATGAATAATTTGCAACCACAAAAAGCCATATTTTCAAAGAATATTTTATACAATGTGGGTAATGATCATTATATATTGTTAACAAAAATTGTTATATCATATAATAAAACATGATCACAATTTTGTAAAACCAATATGTGAATATAATTACTTAGGCATGACTGAAATATATTTCTTAAAACACTAAAATTCTGTCTTATCCAAATTTTATATGATAATAATGTATGACTTCTATAAATAGAAAAAAATTATTCAAAAATTTTTAAAAACCCTGTTTTAAAAAGAGTTCTAATTTAGGTTAAAAGTGATGAAGGCTTCTGTATAATTAAAGCCTCCAATAATTCAATTATTCAGAAAATTATACTTTTCATACTAATGGAAAATAATCAAACAGAATTCCTTGACATTGTTTTTAAAGTAGAAATGATACACAATTGTAGTCATAACCTGTTATGTCTTAGAATGAATAGAGTTCTAATAGTTATATATTTTAAATACATCAATTTCTGTGAAATACAAACGAGTACAATCAGCCTCATTTTTCTCAACTATATGACCATACATTCATTCTAAAAGGAGGCAGCAAAGAGCAATAAGCATGAACTTTGGAGCAAGAAGCCATGGCTTCTAGTCCCTGGGCCACCACATATGAGCACTGTGACTCAGGTCAATTATTTTTTTTCTGACCACTCACTTTCTCTTATAAAATAGAAAAATTAATAACTTTTTCTTTAAGCCTTCTCATGTGGATCAAATTAAATAGTACGAATGAAAGTACTATGCAGGGACTTCCCTGGTGGCACAGTGGTTAAGAATCTGCCTGCCAATGCAGGGGACACGGATTTGAGCCCTCGTCTGGGAAGATCCCACATGCTGTGGAGCAACTAAGCCTGCACACCACATCTACTGAGCCTGCGCTCTAGAGCCCACGAGCCACAACTACTGAGCCCACGTGCCACAACTACTGAAGCCCGTGTGCCTAGAGCCTGTGCTCCGCAACAAGAGAAGCCACTGCTATGAGAAGCCCGTGCACCGCAACGAAGTGTAGCCCCGGCTCACCGCAACTAGAGAAAAGCCCCAGCACAGCAATGAAAACCCAATGCAGCCAAAAATAAATAAATAAATAAATAAATAAATAAATATTTTTAAAGAAAGGAAAGTACTATGCAAATTGTTAAATACTATCTACACTGTTTATTATTTCTATTTCTGATGAGACAAACGTTACGCTTTGCTTTGCTTAGTTAATCCCTGGATACATATTACTAACTAGAAATCTGCAATCAGACAGTACTCATCAGGGAAAACTATAGTTTGTAGAATGTTATTGATGCTTCAAATATGTAAGTATTCTATAGTAGCCTCTCCTTTCTCCCTATTTAAAAAATGTCCTTCTAAAATAATTCATCAGAAAGCTGTTTGTGGAACGCATTAGTTCATTTAGACACCACAACCTCCCTCCTTTCTGTTAGGATCATTTGCAGTTTCACGTGCAGAATTATGTTTTTGAGAGTTTCCCAATTTAGGTGTGGTGTTTGTTTCCCATCAGAGTTGATTACCATTTTAGAATCTCACTCAAATCTGGCTGATGGTCTGTCCAGCGACCTTCAAGCCTAAGGAAGGAACAGACTTAAGAAAACAACCACTAATATTTTTTATAGGTCTATTGAATTGATTTATGTTAAAAATGCTCAGAAAGGACCTCAGTTAGATCTAGCAATGAGTATAATTTTCACGGGGGTTTGGTTAGGTATCTGTGAAGCTCTTGCCTAACATAAAACATAGAAATAAAAGAAAGGGTTTTGTAAAATTGTTCTAAAACATCACTCATTTCACCAATAGTTTAGGGTGCCCAGCTTTTTGGATGATGCAGTATTTATGTTTTTTGTTTTATTTTCTATTTGGGGCTAAAAAGGCCTGATCTTCATCTCGATATAGTGACAAATAAGGCTTTTTACTCTCCAAGTGCCCTGCAGCATAAAGAGAATCACTCCATAGCAAGCACCAAACAGTGAGATTACCTTTTTTCTTTTGCTCTGAGGTACATTCACTAATATTCATCTTGTCATCCTGTGTACCAGTGCCCTCTTGTGAAAGATACTGTTATGGGTCCACACTTGTATCCATTTCGCCTGTTTCTTCTCAGAAAAACAAGAGAAAACATAGATCAGACAGTGATTGAAGCATCTTTGGCCCATCCCTTTCTCCTTCTTCCTTTTCCTTTTTGTTTTAATTTGGTGTCCCTTTTCAGTTCCTCTCCACGCACTCTCCCTTCTCTACCTCAAATCGTTCTCCTCCTCTATCTTAATAAATATATAGAAACGTGAAATTGGTTATGAAAGATTTGAAAAGTCTTTCCCACTTCCCACCAAGAAAACAGAGATAATGGAAAATATAGAATTACTTGGGTCTTTAGACTTTTTTCACATTCATCTCCATGACTTGAAGTTACTGCAGACTGAAAAGAAGCAGTAGTATCTGGGGACAAAAATAAAGTTACTGTCTACATTTAACTTCAAGGTTTATTACAGGTTGCTGAGCCAGAAGTAAAGCTGTAAAACTTTTTCACAGGGCAATATTTTTTCTTAACTGAATAAGCCTCAGTTTCTTGGTCTATGAAATGGGGATGATAATACTAATACATAATTAGTATTAATTATTGGAGAAAGATATCAAGTTGTGGGAGGACCTTAATTGTCTTCAATTTCAAGAAAAGAAATGTAGGCTTTATTTGTTATACAACAGGGCTCCATCAGACTTTTTTAGCAGGTTAGTTTAAAGAAAATTGGTATGATGGTAGCGGGTAGCAGGAGAAACTAAATGTGGGCAGATTATTTGACCTGCCCAAATGATGTGTTATGATAAAAATTGCTAACATTTATTGAGTGTTTTCTATATGCTGGGCACTGTGCTAATCCTTTTTTTGTCTCATCTCATTTAATTCCTTCAGCCACTCTATGAAGTAGGTAATATTTGTTGTCTACATTTTACAGATGAAGAAATTGAGGCACAGAGCAATTTAAAAATTTACTTAAGCCGTTACTTAGTATGAACTCACCAACAAAGAGCTGAGTAAGTGGCAGAGCCAGGATTTGACCCAGACTGTCTGACTCCAGAACCCTCATGCTTAAATACTGTAGTGTACTGTCTCTAATGTCAGTCAACAACTCCTCAAAGTGCCATCCATATTCACCCATTAGCATCACTTCAAAGAATATTTGACAATTTGGGGATTTTCTATGTAGGATAATCATTCAGTTGTCTTACATGATTTGGGTATTAAATGTCTTGAATTTGTGATTTATTTTTCAGAGAACTGAAGATCTATCCCTCAAGCATTTGTTTAAAAAGATCATTTATAGTGGAAACTTACTAAAATATACTGTAAGCTTTACTGCTTTTGTAAAGAGTTTTCTTGAATATGATCGATTCAGGGATTTTATAAATGTCAATTCTTTTACTTTGGATACTAGACCTTCAGAAACTATTAAGATTTGGAGTACAATATGAACCTATAGTGATTTCTTTCTTTCTTCCTTTCTCTCTCACTTTCTTCTCTTCTCCCTTTCTTTCTCTCTTTCTCTTTCCCTTTCTTTCTCTTTCTTTCTTCCCTCCTTCCCTCCCTCCCTCCCTCACTTCTTTCTTTCTTTCTTTCTTTCTTTCTTTCTTTCTTTCTTTCTTTCTTTCTTTCTTTCTTTCTTTCTTTCTTTCTTTCTTTCTTTCTTTCTTTCTTTCTTTCTCTTTCTTTCTTCCTCACTCCCCAACTCAGTGATTCTCTCAATTGTTAGTGAGGGCTTAGCTTCTCCTTTGTCCTCAAGCCCCCAGACCATTAGTACGTGCTTCTTGTCTCCTTCCTTGTGATCTGCTGTCTCTGATCACAGATGTCAGAGGTCTCTTGCTTGCTGCTCTTCTTGTTTTTTATAACATAGATCCTCTTTCCCCTCTGATTTTCTTTCTTTCCATTGTTTTTCAATGATCTCTCTCCTCCCTTCCTATTCTTCTCTGTTTTGCTGTAATGGGACAGGATTTTGCTATCTAGGCTAATCCATCAACTATTCCTTTTCCCTGGGCAAGGTGGAGGAGAGGGGGCCTTGTGTAAAATTTTACTCCTTTTCTCTGGCCAGTGAAAATATTAACGACAAGACCTATAAAATATGCACTTTTACTTCTTAGCTATTTTCATAATTTCTCTTATTTGGGGATTCTTATTTGCTTTGAATAGCTGAGATTACTAGATATCTAAATCTGGAAAACCTCAGCTCTATTTTATTTCTAGAATAGAAAGCTTAATTCAGGCATTTAACTTTGAAAAGTCTAAGTTGTGATACTTTTAAACTTAATTATTGCAATAGGCATATAATAGCAACCTAACATACCAAATGTTTATATGTTAAATAATCTAGTCTTTCAACTATTTTCCATTTTAAAAATATGTAAGTTCTGAAAATTTCTATCCCCCTCCCAAAAAAATCTGCACATGGATGTTTATATCAGCTTTATTCATAATTGCTAAAAGCAACCAAGATGGCCTTCAGTAGATGACTGGGTAAATAAACTGTGGTACATCCAGACACTGACAATATCATTCAGTGTGAGAAAGAAATGACCTATCAAGCCATGAAAAGACATGGAGGAACTTTAAATGCATATTACTAAGTGAAAGAAGCTAATCTGAAAAGGCTGCATACTGTACAATTCCAACTATGTGACATTCTGGAAAAGGCAAAGCTATGGAGATCAGTAGTTGGAGCTCCTCCAGTAGGTGGAGCAAAGGTGATTTTTAGGGCAGTGAAAATACTAGGTATGATACCATAATGATGGGTACATGTCATTATACATTTGTCCAAACCCATAGATTATATAACACCAGGTCTGAGCCCTAATGTAAAGTATGTACTTTGAATGATAAGAATGTGTCGATGTAGGCTCATCAATTGTAACAAATGTAGTACTCTGGTGAGGGGGTGTTGATATTGGGGGAGTCTATGCATGTGTGGGGTCAGAGAGTATATGCAGAATCTTTGTGTGTGTGTGTGTGTGTGTGTGTGTGTGTGTGTGTGTCTTCCCCTCAGTTTCGCTGTGACCTAAAATCACTTTAAAACGAAGTATTTTTTTTTAAATTGAGATATAATTGACATATAACATACCGTAAGTTTAAGGTGTACAATGTGTTGATTTGACACATTTATATACTGCAATATGATTACCACCTTACTGTTAGCCAATACCTCCATCATGTCACGTAATTATTATTTCATTTTGTGGTTAGAGCATTTAATATCTAGTCATTTAAAAACTTTGAAGTTTATAATACAGTATTGCTGACCACAATCACAACATTGTGCATTAGATCTCCAGAACTTATTCATCATCTAACTGCGAGTCCGTACCCTTTGACCAACATCTCCTCGATTCCCCCACCTTCAGCCCCTGGTAGCCTTCATTCTACTCTGTTTCTATGAGTTTGGCTATTTTAGATTCTACATACAAGTGAGATGATACAGTATATCTCTTTTTCTTTCTCATTTATCTCACTTAGCATAATGCCCTCAAGGTCCATCCATGTTATCACAAATGGCGAGATTTCCTTCTTTCTGATGGCTGAATAATATTCCATTATATCTACAGATCACATCTTCTTTAATCCATTCAGCCATGTGGTTTTGATTTACATTTCCCTGATGATTAGTGACATTGTACATGTTTTCATGTACGTGTTAGGTATTCGTAGGTCTTCTTTGGAGAAATGTCTATTAAGTTCCTCTGCCCATTTCTTTTGTTTGTTTGTTTGTTTTGTTTTTTGTGGTACGCGGGCTTCTCACTGTTGTGGCTTCTCCCGTTGCGGAGCACAGGCTCCGGACACGCAGGCTCAGCGGCCATGGCTCACGGGCCCAGCCGCTCCGCGGCATGTGGGATCCTTCCGGACCAGGGCACGAACCCGTGTCCCCTGCATCAGCAGGCGGACTCCCAACCGCTGTGCCACCAGGCAAGCCCCCTCTGCCCATTTCTTAATTGGATTTTTTATTATTGAATTGTATGAGTTTTATAACTATTTTTTATATTAACTCCTTTTCAGATATATGGTTTACAAATATTTTCTCCCATTCTGTAGGTTACTTTTTCATTTTATTGATTGTTTATTTGCTCTGCAGAAGATTTTTAGTTCGATGTTTTCCCACTTATTTGTTTTGCTTTTGTTGATTGTGCTTTTGGTGCCATATATATAAAAAAAAAACGTTGCCAAGACCAATGTCAAGGTTCTTTTTCTTTATGTTTTCTTCTAGGAGTTTCATGGTTTCATGTTGTATGTTTACATTTTTGTTCTGCTTTGAGTTAATTTTTGTGTGAGGTATAAGATACAGGTCCAATTTAATTATCTTACATGCAGTAAGATAGTTTTCCCAACATTATTATTGAAGAGATTATCCTTTTTACATTGAGTATTCTTGTCTCCCTTGTCAGATATTAGTTGACTGCATCTATAGATTCAATGCAATTTTTATCAAAATTCTGATGGCATTTTTCACAAAAAGAAAAAGCAATTCTAAAATGCATATGGAACCACAAAAGATCCAGAATAGCCAAAGCAATCCTGAAAAAGAAGAACAAAGCTAGAGGCATCACACTTCCTGATTTCAAACTATACTCAAAGCTATAGTAATTAAAACAGTATAACACTGGTATAAAAATAGACACATACACCAATGGAACAGAATAGAGAGCCCAGAAGTAAACTCCCACATAAAGTCTTAATAAAAATTATGTAAGTCCTTGTCAGATGATATTATTTTTTAAATTGTTGTTACAGTCACTCTAGAAATTTAAAACAGCATTTTTTAAAAATAATTTAATGGGCTTCAGTTAATGCTTGATATACTTCTTTAGAAAATTTTTGAATCATTCTCAAGCTAGTACAGAGGTAAATCTGTAAGGACCATTAACTTTTTTTTTTAAATGTTGAGCCTTCTTTTTTAATTAATTTATTTTTTTATTTTTGGCTGTGTTGGGTCTTCGTTTCTGTGCAAGGGCTTTCTCTAGTTGTGGCAAGCGGGGGCCACTCTTCATCGCGGTGCGTGGGCCTCTCACTGTCGTGGCCTCTCTTGTTACGGAGCACAGGCTCCAGACGTGCAGGCTCAGTAGTTTTGGCTCACGGGCCTAGTTGCTCCACGGCATATGGGATCTTCTCAGACCAGGGCTCGAACCTGTGTCCCCTGCATTAGCAGGCAGATTCTCAACCACTGCGCCACCAGGGAAGCCCCATTAACTTTTTTAAAAAACTTTTTTATTAGAGTTGATTTACCTGAAACTAACACATCATTGTAAAAGGACCATTAACTTTTGAAGAGAGTCTTGTAGCACTCAGGATCTATTTGAGAAGTAGTAGGACTTTGTTTAAAAGCAAAATAACAAAATGAAACACTAACTCTGATTCTTTGAAACAGAAGTTTCTTTCCCTAAAGTAAAACTGCTTACATTTATAGATGAAAATAGTTCTTAATAAAATTATTCCCCTTTAAAACTTGCTTTCAAATACTAAAATTCATAATCTTTTTTTCTTAGATTAAAAAGAAATATATATGATATCTTTCTGAGGACCTGAGAAACATTATTGAGGTCCATCTAAGTTAAAGGTGGGAAAAAATAGGTTCTTTTGTGCTTTAAAATTTATTAGAAAATATAAGACTGCTTTATCACTAATGGATTTTCATCAGAACAATCATGCAAAATGGCCCAATCACTGCTCTATCTAACAAGCTGTTTTCATTTGTTCAAGGGTCCTCAAATGAGAAAGGGGGTATATTCCAGTCCATTTACATTGCTTGCAAATCAGGCCAGGCGATCAGAAACAAATCTTCTCCGAAGGAAGAGTTTTATTTGATAGGAGAAAATCTTTTTTTTAAATCTTTTATTTTATTTTATTTTTTATACAGCAGGTTCTTATTAGTTATCTATTTTATACAAATTAGTGTATATATGTCAATCCCAACCTCCCAATTCATCCCACCACGCACTGACCCCCTTCGCTTTCCTCCACAGGAGGAAATCTTTTAAAGTAAGGCAATCCTGATTTATACATTCAATTGGAAAGGTGCCATTGCAACCAGCCTCTGGAATTATTTTATCTGAAGAATTACTAAGAAGGTAATAACTTTTTCAAGAATGATTTCTCCAGGAAATTGGATCACTTTAGAAAAATGGAAAATATTATGAATGGCATGTGGACTGGTTCTGCAAAATTAAAACCTAAGACTCTATCCACTGTGCCTGGGTCAGCAGGGCAGTGGTGCTGGCTCTGTGTGACATTACCTTAAAGTCATTGTTACGGGTCATGAGGGGTTAACCACAAAATACAAGGCAGAAGCATGGTTGGGTAGGCTCTGTCAATCACTGTGAATCTATGTAGCAGTCTTAACAGGAGTAAGATGATTTTTGTCATTAATCCCAGGGCTCTGGGTAGCATCGGTGGACTATAGATTGACATTGAGGATTGAAGTTGTAAAGTCAACACAGAAAAAGTTCTCTCAGGCCTCATGAAGTCTGGGACTATAGTTGCTCTTACAATTAATTGCAAAATAGATGAAAAATACACTTAAATCTAATGTGCCAAACGTTGATCTGTCAATTAATAATGGCTATCAAGAGCTTTGTGTTGAGAAGGATTCCCAGGCTTATGTGGAAGGAGTGTTGAGATCAGGTAGCAATGTGTGCCGTAAACCTGAGAGGAAGAAGTGGGTGCACATTTGCCAAGTGATTGCCATTCCTGGACTGGGAGTTGCTGCTGTCTCTTAGGCTCAGTCCTATCTTGCCTAGCCAGTTCCTCACCGATGTTTAACAAAGTTCCCTCACCTTAGTAAGCTATGACCAGGGTCATTTTTTCCCATCAAATTTATGAAGACTTTGAGGGGAATCTGGCCTTTGAAACTGGTGTACCTGCTTTTCTGCTTGATGATGGGGTCACCCCTTGAAAGTTATATGGGAATGTGGTCATATTGTCCTTTTTTTCTGAGGTTCACTGTATTGTGAGACTAGCTTCTGACACCAGGGTGCCACAACCTTCTATGAGCCAGGTGGATAGTCAGTCTCTATCTTTAACTGTCAGTTAAATTTAACTCCCCAGGGCTTCCCTGGTGGCGCACTGGTTGAGAGTCCGCCTGCCGATGCAGGGGACGCAGGTTCGTGCCCCAGTCCGGGAGGATCCCACATGCCGCGGACCGGCTGGGCCTGTGAGCCATGGCCGCTGAGTTTGCGCGTCTGGAGCCTGTGCTCCGCAGTAGGAGAGGCCACAGCAGTGAGAGGCCCGCGTACCGCAAAAAAATAAAAAAATAAATTAACTCCCCAGATTAGTCAGATGTCCTCACTCATTTACTTGCTTTGAATGCGCTTTGGAATGATTCTTTTCCTAGCAGCAAGCATCTGCTTAGATCGGAATTGATCTCTTTGGTGGCCAAAAACTCATATCTGTTTCCTGTCCACCTTGTCCTATACTTTTGATTCTGGTGGATCTCTTAGGCCCGAACCACTGGACCAAAGCTTTACCAGCTGCCCTGTCTTTTGGAATTTGACCACGTCAAATTCTTGTTACCTATTCAGACTTTGGCTCTCCATTTTCTTTCCTTAAGCATTGATATATATGCTCTCCAGGTTTTATTTCTATGTCTACTTAGTTTCTGGCCCACTGCTCTCTACTGATAACTATAAATTCCTCACTTATGACTCATTGCCTCATGCAGCCTTTAACCCATTAGTTGTTATAGACTGTGATTTTCACATCTTGTGAAAACCCTTAGTTCCAGTTCCCCACCCTCTCTCCGTAACGCACAGTTGCCCAATGTTGACAAAAACCCCAGTCAGGTGAATTAGGAGGTGGGTATGGGGTCAGGTGAATGATGGATGTGGCCTGTCCCTTAGAGTCAACATGATGGCATCTACCGAAGAAATCAGGGTCTTCAGAAGCCAGTCTGAGGCATTTAGACCAGAGTAGCAAGGCTGCAGTCTCCAGCAATGTCCTTTTGGCAGGCTAAAAATATCATATTTGAACATGAATCACATGTATCAAACATGCATTCAACCAGAAAAACAGACAGATGGAATAGTGGAAGTAGGCTTATAGGTTTGTATTTAGAGTGAGTCAGTAATTCCTTAAAATGTAGGGTTCTGTGCTACGGTGAAACCACTTTACATCCATGCTTGTGTGTTCAAGACATAATTTAAGAGCAAAAAGGGACTTTAGGGATCATATAGCCCAATCTCCTAATTTTACAGATGAAGAAACCAAAGCCTGGAGAGGTTAAGTGGCTTGTCCAAGGTCACATAATTGGCTAGTGGTACAGCTAGGACTAGAAAGAACCCAGGTCATCTTACATGCATTCCTTTTTAGGCACTACTCTGTCTCTCCACAGTTGCATTGTTTTCAAATTATGAGTGACTCAGCTCACTTCAAAGGGCATAGAACTAATTTCCTTCTGATTGAAATGAGGCAGTCACAGGTTTTTACACAAGAAAATTGAAAAATGATATATGTGACTTATTTCTTTGTTCCTTTCTGTTTTTGTCTCTGGATCAAGAGGCAAAGGAAGCTAGGAGAATAGTTGGAAGCAAGACAAGGTAATCCAAATGCTTCCATGGAGCAGAGGGCACATACACTAGGGAAAGCAAACAAACATCTGCTCATTGTTGGAGTGAAAACAGACAATCACATCTACCTGTCTCAGTAGAGAGATGAACCAACATTGTAGCTCTCAGGATCTCTGCTTCTAAATTTCTAGAAGATATGGTTGCTGACTCTAAAGGGAGTGAACCACTCCTTATTAAGTGAACCAACCTAGGTACTAAGAAAGAAGGACAACTTGGAAGACATCCAAGTCTAGTTGGAGGATACAGCTCTTCTTTTAACAAAGGGAAAATGCTAATTCATGGTTTAATGGAATGTTCCCTGATTTGTTGCAAAATTGTTTATCTGAGATCTTTTGCTTGGGATCACATGCAATCAGTCTGCCTATTACTAAATTGGACCGGCCAACCTCAGTTTTTTCATTTTGCTGTTGTTCTTTCTTTCTTTCTCTTTCTTTCTTTCTTTCTTTCTTTCTTTCTTTCTTTCTTTCTTTCTT
>NW_020838010.1:5459145-5595283 GCF_003676395.1 Aethalodelphis obliquidens
CTTTCTTTCTTTCTTTCTTTCTTTCTTTCTTTCTTTCTTTCTTTCTCTCTTTCTTTCTTCCTTTCTTTCAGTATTTATAAGTGCTTACTACATCCTAAGCACTATTCCAGATGTTAAAGATACAATGTGAAAACAAGTCCAATTTCTTGCTTTGGAGAGGCTTCAGTCTAGTGTGGAGAGAGATAAGTAAAAACAATAAATAGAGTCTGAAAAAGGATGTGGTATAAATATACTCAAGGTACTATGGAATGGCAATTATCTATCTGAGATGGACAAGAAAGGCTTTCTGGAAAGGTTAGGCTTGAGTTAATCTTGAAAGAAAAGTAGGAGCTGGGCAGTAGGTGAAGGAAGAAATCAGAGAGAACAGAATGTGCAAAGAGAAGTAAGCTGAGATAGCCTGACAAATTCTGGGTTCCCACAAGGTATTCAGTCTGTCTGGCCTGTAGGGTTTGAAGGGTGGGGTAGTGAAAGAAGAATCTGGAGAAGTAAGCAGGGGCAAGGGCTTTGTATGCTGAAGATGGTTGAAAATCAGTGACGGCTACTAAATATTATACCTTCAAAATATTCTTAAACTCAACACATTGTAGTGGGCAGTGTGCTGAGTAAAAAAATCATGGTCTTTGGAGTCAGACAGATCTATATGCAATCATTTATAAAGTGTGAACCTTGGGCAAATTACTTAACTGCTTTAAGCATGCTGCTTTACCTTTAAAAGTGAGGATGATTATTTCTGCTTCGTTTGTGGAGAAGAGTTAATAGTATATGTGAAATTGCCAAGCATAGAACTAGCAGATAATCAGTGGATGTTCATCTTTTATTCTCCCTCCATTTCTTCTTTACCTTCTTCCATTTGCATCCTGACTAATCCTTCCTTCCTTCTCTCCATCTGGAGATTTGCTGCGTTTACAGAAATGGTGGGTGTCTTGTGTGGCTTCACATCCTTGTTCATTAAGTGGATGACATTTAGAAAACAATTTTGTGCAAGCTTTGTTCTCATAGTAGTAAATGTACCAGACCACTGCAATGTCCACAATTGATTGGATCTGCTTGCTGTTGCTGGGTGACATATTTAAATAATCCTGTCATAGACATGAAACTTAAAGCAGTTTCTCAATTTGTAATCAGAACTTTACCTAACAAAACTGTTGCAGCTGTGGTAGGATTGAATTGATTCTTGCACTCTCTCTCTCCCCAAACCTATCAAACTGTCAGCAGCCTGCCTTTTGGAAAAAACTAGGCATTGTTTTGCTGTATGTTTTTCCCCAGTGTTACCATATGCAGTTCTTCTGCTTGTGCTATGAAGATATCTGAACAATTTCATATGTTTAAAAGAAAAGGTCATTTCCAATATACTGTGTTTGGGTTAAAAAAAAACCCTCAAGAAGCTAAGGAGCTTAAAAGGCTTGAAGAGAATGAGTTTCCATAATATTCTGAACTAGAGTTATTAGATTCTCACTGCTCCTGGATAGGTTGGGTGTGGCGTTCACATAGATGACTCTGGGGCATTATTCTTCACAATCAAC
Source organism: Aethalodelphis obliquidens (assembly GCF_003676395.1). Lineage (NCBI taxonomy): Eukaryota > Metazoa > Chordata > Mammalia > Artiodactyla > Delphinidae > Aethalodelphis > Aethalodelphis obliquidens. Next base: position 5,460,669 of record NW_020838010.1, read on the forward strand.
TAACTTGCTTGGTTCCTAGAGTAAGAAGAAGGTAGATCAGTTATCTAGTTTCCAACCTTCTGTTTTATGCTTGAGTCCCCTCTATAGCATTGTTGCCGATTAATTATGGAACCTCTGCTTTACCAGATTCAGTGATGTGATGGACATCCTTTCTTGCTTAAGGCAGCATGTTCCATCTTTGGACTGCTTCTACTATTTAGAAGATGATTCCTGATATTAAACTAAAATATCTTTTTATAACCTTTGGTTCCAGATTTATGACTTATAGTCATATTGAATAAGTCCTATCACTTTTTTCACCTCTAGACCTCTCAAATGTTTGGAACCAACTAACATTTGACAAATTCCCTCCCCCACCAGAATCTTCTTTACTCTCAGCACATTTCCATTCAATCAGTGGTTGCCTATAAGAACCGATTTCACGTTTCTTTACAATCCCTATCAAGTGCATTTGTATATACCTGTCCATATACTTCTTAAAGGTTAGCACCTAGAATGCTGTGTATACTCACAGTATGCTGCAATGCATGCAGAATAGTCTATGTTATCACCTACCTTGTTCTATTAATGCAACATAAAATTAGATTAGCTGCTTTTGGTGGCCACATCAATATTATTCTGTATCAAACTTACAATTGATTAAAACTCTAATTTAAATTTCCTGTTATATGCCATCCATCGTAACCAGTCCTTCATACTCTTTTAAAAATTTTGGTCATGTTTTCTAATGTATCTTATATATCTACCATTTTCTGCCATCTCCAAACATGACAGATCAGCCTTCTCTGAGAAAGAAAGAAAGATAGATAGATGAAGGAAAGAAAGAAGGAAAAATGAAAGAAAAACCCAGGAAGTTTTCCATTGGAAATATTCTAGTAGAGCACTTCTTAACTTGGGATCCATGAATCAATAGGAGCTTGATGAATTTTATGCAAAATGTGTGCATATATGTATTATTTTCTGCAACAAAACTCCATAGCTTTCATCATATTCTTAAAGCTATTCATGGTCCAAAGAAATTAGGAACTCATGTTCTGGAATGGCATCAAAACACTCTGGCTAAAGTCATTCAATCTTTAAAAAAAAAAAAAAAATTTGAAATGGTTTCCAGGCAATGGTTATCCATCTTCAATGCATGGGTGTCATGAAAGACATTGTTAAATATCTTTGCATATGGATATTCTGCATACCATACATCTCTGATTTACAAGGCTATTGGCCATGTCATAGAATGAAATGAACTTAGTCTAAGCTGACCATCACTTGCATTCTTATTTGCTCATGAACAATTATTTTAACAATCTGCTCTAGAATCTTTCCCATGACTCAAGTAGTCAATCATTCATTCAACAAGTAGTTGTTCAGCTCCTGCTCTGTGTCAGGAACTATTCTAAGCACTGGGGCTAAAACAGAGAGCAGGACAGACAAGATCTTGTCTCCCATGGAGATTGCATACTAGTGAGGGAGTCAGGCAATAAACAAACACACAAATAAGATCATTTCAGGTACTGGTGAATACTGCGAGGAAAATAAAATAAGGAAATGGGATAGAAAGTGACTGGAGTAGGGGCAGGGCAGTAACACTAGATAGGTTAGGAAAGGCATCTATTAGAGAATGGTATTTTAGCTGAGATCTGGTTGACAAGGATTTAGTTTGCAAATATGTAGGGGGAGAATCCTTGAGGCAAAGATAACAGCAATGCAAAAGCCCTGGGGCAAGAACAATCTTAGAGTGTTCAAGGGACAGAAGATCAAAGTGGCTGAAGCAGAGTTAACAATGGAGCAACAATAAGTAATGGAGTTTAAGGAGGAGACAACATGGTAAGAGTAATGGTAAAGAGTGTAGACTTCGTTCTAAGCGCAAGGAGGATTGTAGGAAGGAGCAGTGTTTCATGGTCTGATTTACATTATTCAAAGAGTCTAACTGCTGTGTGCAGAGAATGAATTTTAAGGGAGCAAGGAGAGAATGGAGACAATTTGCCTATATTTAATTTTGGAATCTACCGTCCTTCTCGTCTTAAAAAAAATAAGAAAAAAAATAAGGAATGCATCTCCAGCACTCATCCATGATTTCATCTCTTCTCTGTGATTCCTCAAAGATAATGAATATAGCTTGACCAATCGTATACATTCTTGGATTTAATTCATACATCCCAGGAAACTGAAAGGCATTTAAAACGCTAGAACAGTAGGTTTTTGCGTGTATGTATGTGTGTGTGTGTGTGTGTGCATTTTACAATCTTTTCAACCATTTTAGGCTTAAGTTATTTCTTAGCAATGGTTGTTTTTTACACTTTTCAGCCTGAAAATAATTCTCTTTGACACAGGAGATAGAAACAAAATAGGATTTAAAGGCGTCTACTTTCCTTATGTTATCCATCACCCTGGACAGCTCTCTGGTTTATTTAGGTACTCACTTCTATTTTTTTCTGTTACATCAGTATAATTTACAATTGTATAGTTCAAATTGTCTTTTTGAGGGTTTCCTTGAACCATATCTTGAATTCCAGTATCCCATACTAGCTCAGCCATTTACTACCTTGGATAAAGATTTTAACCTCTCTGTGTCCATTTACTCAACTATATAATGGAGACAATAATATCTATCTCAGAGTGGTTGTGAGGATTTAATGAGTTAAACATATAAAATGCTTTGAACAATGCCTGTCACATAGAAAGTGTTCAATAAATGTTAGCTACTATTATTATTATTACTATTATATTATATTTTGGGCATGAGCTTCAGGTTCTATACCTCCTTTGTACCACTTCAGTATGACAGCCTTGCAATGTCTATTCTCAGATTCAGTGTTAGAGTTTCTTAACTGCTTTTTTTTCTATTTACTTCTTTTGCATCAATTCCTGTGGCAACTCTTGGGAGGAGGTTGTGCAGACCTGAGTTTAAGTCTTAACTCTGACATTTACTAGCCCTGTAACATTGGAATAGGGGTCACTTTCTCCAATCTCAGTGTCCTTTTTAGTAAAACAGGAACAATTGTTTTCACTTATTGTCTTTCACTGTTGGGTAGATTGACTGGGAAAGTATATGTACAGCTAACAAAGAGCATGACATATAGTAAAGGCTCAATATATTCAAATCTTCTTCCTTTATCAGTGTTTTCGTGCTACCCCAACCTGGTTGTGTTATCTGTAAGGAAAATGAGGATTCTTCTTGGAGTATGATGCTCAAAACAGGATCTCTCCTCCAGCCTGGCCTTCTGGCCAGCTGAGCTGCCCCTCTCAAGTTACCAACCTTATATCCATTCTTTAGTAGTTCTTGGCAATTTGCTGCCATTGAATGGCCACTAGTTATGCTGAATTACTTGATACTTGGCATTCCCATTGTAGTGCCACCTTGATCTAGATTCTATTTACTTATTTATTTATTTATTTATAATTTATTTTTGGCTGTGTTGGGTCTTTGTTGCTGCGCGCGGGCTTTCTCTAGTTGCAGTGAGCGGGGGCTACACTTCTTGCAGTGCGCTGGCTTCTCATTGTGGTGGCTTCTCTTGTTGTGGAGCACGGGCTCTAGGCATGCAGGCTTCAGTACTTGTGGCTTGCAGGCTCTGGAGCACAGGCTCAGTAGTTGTGGCGCACGGGCTTAGTTGCTCCGAGGCATATGGAATCTTCCTGGACCAGGGCTCGAACTCGTGTCCCCTGCATTGGCAGGCAGATTCTTAGCCACTGCACCACCAGGGAAGTCCCTAGATTCAATTTATAATTTATGTCATAATCAATTTAGTTTTCAGGGAACAAATACATATTCAATGCAAATGCTATTCAATAGTAATTAATCTAATACTGTTAGTTTGATCCATTTTTCCCTTTAGTTTGCTCTACATTAGCCTTGGTTTCCCCATTGGTAAAATGAGAATGATGACTGTACCTAAGTCACAGGGTATTGGTGAAATTAAATAAGAAATTCAGGGACAGTGTTTAGCACAGTGCCTGACTCATGGTAAGCACTCACTAAATGGCAGCTATATAGACATTGATATATAGGAATACATAATTATGGACATCTGAATCATATGGATATGGACTTGACTTCAATTCTCAGTGATGCTGCTTACTGGTTATACTAGGGATCCCCATTCCTTTTGATTATCATTGAAAATTTATTGCTCTTATGTTCTCTCCCCTCAACACCTTGCTTCCCTGGTATATAACTGTCTCCATAACTGCATGGACTCCATTAGAGACATAGCTATTTGCCTCTGCCCTTGGGTGGGGTAAGTCCCCTTACCCCAATTAAACAGGAACATTTATATATCTCTTTTACAGATGAGGAAAATTGAAGCTCAGAGAGGCATATCTAACATCATTTGATATACCTGCTGAATTGTAACCTCCCCTGATCAGCAAAGCTGAGCCTCTGTCTCTAGGCACCCCAATTCCTACTAGTCCTGGGTCTCTGTTCTACATCCAAACTATATTATCCTGAGGCTTTGATGCTCTGCTTGGCTGTGGATGTTCCCTGATAGTCTCTTCCCTAGTCCTTAGACTCACCATTTACTGGCTCAAGAGGTCCGTTCTGAGTAAATCACTCACCCTAGACTATGGTGTTTCTACCTTTCTGGTTTCAAGTGTCACCTGATTGGAACTTCCTGCTGGTATGCTTCACACAGAAGATTTACTCTCCTGGCTAATGAGGCCAGTTGGAATGAGTATGAGGTATCCACACCCTGTCCTGGTGTTTATTCCTCACACTTCTCTTGCGCCTGTGCTGATATGATCCCATCAGGCTTTATGCCTAACCCACAGTGAATAAGAAAAGGATAATTTCAGTCTGTGTGGATGAATCTTCTTTGGCTAAGGCTCTTCCTTGAGTCTTTTAAACTTCACTATACATTTCTCTACTTATTAACTCTATAATACAATCTGGAAAAGCATCATATGGCACTCTTTATTTGCCAATGTGAAAAAATGACTTTGCTCAAATTAATAATAATTTTGTAATATCAGGATCCTAATCCTATACATCATGCATCTTTCCTTCCAAATTTTTCAATAAATAAATTGATATGTTAAAACTAGAGCCACTTTCCTTTTAGACTTGCTTCTATCTGGTGTGGGGTGGGGGGGCTTAAAAATAAAAGCAAATCCTACGGCTGGTGTAATAAGTAATTGTATGCCTTTTTATTTTTAGAAAGATCTTCTTATAAGAACAAACTTTACTGTTCTCTCCTGTAAATTATGGTCTTTGTGAAGAAAATTAACTTACCTAATGCAAAAGATACAGTTAGATATTGACATTCCAGGAAAGTTCGCTTCAGATATCAGTGCTCCAAAATAGAAGAGAGTGCCGGTTTTGAAGGAAAAATGAGACAGAAGATCAATACTGAAGAAAGACTGAAGCCATCTTTTGGTCTTTGGATATGATGGAATTGAAGTAACTTCTAACTCTAAGGATTTCTTTCTTTCTTTCTTTCTTTTTTTTAACATCTTTATTGGAGTATAATTGCTTTACAATGGTGTGTTAGTTTCTGCTTTATAACAAAGTGAATCAGCTATATGTATACATATATCCCCATATCTCCTCCCTCTTGCATCTCCCTTCCACCATCTCTATCGCACCCCCCTAGGTGGTCACAAAACACCGAGCTGATCTCCCTGTGCTATGTGACTGCTTCCCACCAGCCATCTGTTTTACATTTGGTAGTGTATATATGTCCATGCCACTCTCTCACTTTGTCACAGCTTACCCTTCCCCCTCCCCGTATCCTCAAGTCCATTCTCTCCATCTGCGTCTTTATTCCTGTCCTGCCCCTAGGTTCATCAGAACCATTTTTTTAGATTCCATATATATGTGTTAGCATACGATATTTGTTTTTCTCTTTCTGACTTACTTCACTCTGTATGACAGACTCTAGGTCCATCCACCTCACTACAAATAACTCAGTTTCGTTCCTTTTATGGCTGCATAATATTCCATTGTATATATGTGCCACATCTTCTTTATCCATTCATCTGTTGATGGCTACTTAGGTTGCTTCCATGTCCTGGCTATTGTAAATAGAGCTGCAATGAACATTTTGGTACATGACTCTTTTTGAACTATGGTTTTCTCAGGGTATATGCCCAGTAGTGGGATTGCTGGGTTGTATGGTAGTTCTATTTGTAGTTTTTTAAGGAACCTCCATACTGTTCTCCATAGTGGCTGTATCAATTTACATTCCCACCAACAGTGTAAGAGTGTTCCCTTTTCTCCACACCCTCTCCAGCATTTATTGTTTCTAGATTTTTTGGTGATGGCCATTCTGACCGGTGTGAGATGATATCTCATTGTAGTTTTGATTTGCATTTCTCTAATGATTAATGATGTTGATCATCCTTTCATGTGTTTGTTGGCAATCTGTATATCTTCTTTGGAGAAATGTCTATTTAGGTCTTCTGCCCATTTTTGGATTGGGTTGTTTCTTTTTTTTGATATTGAGCTGCATGAGCTGCTTGTAAATTTTGGAGATTAATCCTTTGTCAATTACTTCATTTGCAAATATTTTCTCCCATTCTGAGGGTTGTCTTGTTTATGGTTTCCTTTGCTGTGTAAAAGCTTTTAAGTTTCATTAGGTCCCATTTGTTTATTTTTGGGTTTATTTCCATTTTTCTAGGAGGCGGGTCAAAAAGGATCTTGCTGTGATTTATGTCATAGAGTCTAACTAAGGATTTCTGAGATGTCTTTTGCTATGGCAACTAACACTGTAGAGTTTATATAGTTGATGAAAAAAGAGAATAAACTTTTATGTTCTGATCTAGTAAATTGATCTAGATTTTGTAGAGATATATATCAAGGGATCAGTACAGTGAGGTTCTCAGCTTCTTGATGGACTTTATTTATGGTTTGAAATTTATTTTGGTACTGAAAAAGGCTTAAATGTTATTTTTTTAATCTCTAAATCTTAATGGAGATAAATTGCCTTAGTTTTTTGAAACCCTACTCTTGTGGGAGTTGGTAATTTATTGTGAAATGTTGGAGCAAAGGTAATTAAAGTACAGAAGTTAGCTATCAATCACCTTATAAGTGATTAAGTGTCTTTAATGTGCCCAGCACTGTACTTTCAGTTGTACTAAATGTAGTTTGCAATTTATTTGGAGGAGACAAGATTGAGGGAGATGTCACTTTATATCTCCTGTTATACATTATTGTATAGGTGTCTTCAAAGATTTTGCTCTTAGTTGAACCTAAAGCAGGTGAATAAAGGCATGTCTGAAAGTGAGCTAGACATTTGCTTACTGTGAAATATCACAAGGTTTAGTTTCATGACTTAGAAACTTTGAGGAAAGCCAGAGATGGGAAGAATAATCAAGCCAGGGCTCAGACTTCCTCCTGATTATGTTCATACCTCAGTACTAGCTTTTTCAGGAGATTAAAGTATCATGGCAGGAGAAAGGCTAGAGAGGGTAATGGGACTCAGGATAGGGACATGCCTTCCTTTCTTTCTGAAAATTGCTTTCTCTTTCCTGATGTCTGAGCACCTTTCACATTTAAGGCCTAGCTTAGGACTAGCTTAGACTAGGACTATAGTTCTACTCACATTCTGATCACAGTGAATTCCTTTTCCTCTAAACTCTTGGCAGCATGAACACCACTCTTTTTTTAAAAAAATTTTATTGGAGTATATTTGATTTACAATGTTGTGTTAGTTTCAGGTGTACAGCAAAATGAATCAGTTATACATATACATATATCCATTCTTTTTTAGATTCTTTTCCCATATAGGTTATTATAGAATACTGAGTAGAGTTCCCTGTGCTATACAGTAGGTCCTTATTAGTTATCTATTTTATATATAGTAGTGTGTATATGTCAATCCCAACCCCCAATTTCCCCCCCCCTTACCCCCTGGTAACCATAAGTTTGTTTTCTACATCATATCATATCACTTATATGTGGAATCTAATAAAAGGGTACAAATGAACACCACTCATTTTGAAACAAACTGTCTTCGACTGCTGCTTATGTTGCTTTGTTTCCCTCACACTGCTTTGCATATGGTAAGCACTCAAATATTTCTTTTTAAATTCAAGTATAGTTGATTTAACATATTATATTAGTTTCAGGTATACAATATAGTGATTCAATATTTTTATAGATTATATTCCATTTAAAGTTATAAAATATTAGCTATATTCCCTGATGTACAATATATCCCTGTAGCATATTTTACACATAGGAATTTGTTCCTCTTAATCACTGGAATACTTTTTGATGGATGGAATGGCACATTTGTGATTGTAGTGGAAAAAGAATCAAAGAGTGGAGGTAAACTGCCCTGATGACTCTATTTACTCCCTTCTATTAAAAAAAAGCTCTATTTTATCTGTTGTGTTTTATATTAAAAGTTGTATGTAGTTCACTGTAAACAACCCAAACAGTACAGAAAATACAAAGAAGAAAGTATGAATCACCTAAAATCCAGGTATTTATGAGGATTATGGTCTGTGCATTTGTAAAATGGGGATTATAATAGTGCTTATATCATATGGCTGGTGTGAGGATAAAATAAGGTGATGCTGGGTACAGAGAAAGTGTTTAACAAATTTTAGTTTTAATCCTCCTCATCACTATCATCATCATCTTAATTAACAACCAAAGGAAGATGGAAATATATAAAATTTAAAATCAGAGATGTTTTAGCAGTAGAAAAAGTAAAGTAGTGCCTATTCCTTTGAGATTTATAGGAAGAGAGAAAGAATAACTATAGCAATAAACATGAGATGTTAAGAGTAGATCAGGCAGAACGTTTTAGGGGGATTTCACTTTAAGAAGATAGATCATTTCCTGAGAGCAAGAATGTAGGGGTAGGAGGGGGAATTGGGGTTTAGATGAAAGAGAAAGTCTAGTCACCAAGGTACCATTCAGCAAAAAATTCTATGAATCTGTGCTTTGTTGCTGTGGGGAATGAAACAAAAAGTGTATTTTCCCTTTCCCCAGCTTTCTCAACTATCTGGAGAATAAATTAAGAGAGTCTTGAGTGAAAATTTAAACTTCTAAAAGAAAGAAAATGGTATGTGGGACAAACAGTGCAGATAAACAAGTAGATGACTGAGCAATGGCTTAATTTAAAATTCTACCATAATACAGGTTGTTTCAGATAAACGAAAGCTGAATGATGATAGAGCTTCTAAAGAAACAGAAGCTACTAATAAAAATGGAAATTCAGCAAGCACTTCAGGGATGAGGACTGGCCAGTGCTGTCAAACTGATAGGCTGTTACTAGGCCTCTGAGAAGAGCATATTGCTAGGCAAAAAGAATTGCATGGTGACACTGTTTCCAAGGGTTAGTAAGTAAGAAAAAGCGTATATTATTTTTGATATTTTGGTTTGTCTTGCTGAAGAAAGAAAAACCAATGGCTGTCAAAACAAATCTTAAGAAGTTAATAAATTGAACACTGATGCTCATGTTTGAAGATGGGGCTGGTTAAACATGGGGCTGGGAAAGAACTTTTAGTAACTCTAGCTATGTGATAATGAAATCAATATGTTTTCTATGGGTATTTTACAGATACCTTACACCCATACCTCACTTGGCTGGCTTGTTTGGAGATTAGGGCATTTTGGTTACCTGGATTTGTTACTGTTGTTTTAATTGAGTGTTATTAACTCATCTATGCAGCAAAGCCTCCTGACATATGGACACCACTACAAGCAGAGTAGTTCTCCATTTTCACTGATGTGTGCGTAAGTGTATTAGTGCAACTCAAGATTATGTATCGTTAAGAAGCAGTAATAATAAAGTGTTATTTTTAAAATAGTGAATGATACAGGACTTTTCTACACTCTCTGCTCCAGACCCATTGGTCTCCTTTCAGTTCCTGGAATGTATCTTCCTCTTTTATACCACAAAGACTTCAGACACGCTGGTCCTTCTTCTTGGATGCTCTGCCTCTTCCTCCTTCTCTTTTATTTTATTTTATTTATTTTTTTATACAGCAGGTTCTTATTACTTATTCATTTTATACATATTAGTGCATATATGTCAATCCCAATCTCCCAGTTCATCACACCACCACCACCACCACCACCCCGCCACTTTCCCCCCTTGGTGTCCATACATTTGTTCTCAACATCTATGTCTCTATTTCTTCCCTGCAAACCGGTTCATCTGTACCATTTTTCTAGGTTCCACATATATATGTTAATATATGATATTTGTTTTTCTTTTCCTGACTTACTTCACTCTGTATGACAGTCTCTAGATCCATCCACGTCTCTACAAATGACGCAATCTCATTCTTTCATGGCTGAGTAATATTCCATTGTATATATGTACCACATCTTCTTTATCCATTCGTCTGTTGATGGGCATTTAGTCTGCTTCCATGTCCTGGCTATTGTAAATAAAGCTGCAGTGAACATTGTGGTACATGTCTCTTTTTGGATTATGATTTTCTCAGGGTATATGCCCAGTACTGGGAATGCTGGGTCATATGGTAATTCTATTTTTAGTTTTTGAAGGAACCTCCATACTGTTCTCCATAGTGGCTGTATCAATTTACTTCCTACGAACAGTGCAAGAGTGTTCCCTTTTCTCCACACCCTCTCCAGCATTTGTTGTTTGTAGATTTTCTGATGATGGCCATTCTAACTGGTGTGAGGTGATACCTCATAGTAGTTTTGATTTGCATTTCTGTAATAATTAGTGATGTTGAGCAGCTTTTCATGTGTTTCTTGGCCATCTGTATGTCTGCTTTGGAGAAATGTTTATTTAGGTCTTCTGCCCATTTTTGGATTGGGTTGTTTGTTTTTTTGATATTGAGTGGCATGAGCTGCTTGTAAATTTTGGAGATTAATCCTTTGTCAGTTGCTTCATTTGCAAATATTTTCTCCCATTCTGAGGGTTGTCTTTTGGTCTTGTTTATGGTTTCCTTTGATGTGCAAAAACTTTTAAGTTTCATTAGGTCCCATTTGTTTATTTTTGGTTTAATTTCCATTTCTCTAGGAGGTGGGTCAAAAAGGATCTTGCGGTGATGTATGTCATAGAGTGTTCTACCTACGTTTTCCTCCAAGAGTTTGATAGTGTCTGGCCTTACATTTAGGTCTTTAATCCATTTTGAGTTTATTTTTGTGTATGGTGATAGGAAGTGTTCTAATTTCATTCTTTTACATGTACCTGTCCAGTTTTCCCAGCACCACTTACTGAAGAGGCTGCCTTTTCTCCACTGTATATTCTTGCCTCCTTTATCAAAGATAAGGTGACCATATGTGTGTGGGTTTATCTCTGGGCTTTCTATCCTGTTCCATTGATCTATATTTCTGTTTTTGTGCCAGTACCATACTGTCTTGATGACTGTAGCTTTGTAGTGTAGTCTGAAGTCAGGGAGCCTGATTCCTCCAGCTCTGCTTTTCTTTCTCAAGATTGATTTGGCTATTCGGGGTCTTTTGTGTTTCCATACAAATTATGAAATTTTTTGTTCTAGTTCTGTGAAAAATTCCAGTGATAGTTTGATAGGGATTGCATTGAATCTGTAGATTGCTTTGTGTAGTATAGTCATTTTCACAATGTTGATTCTTCCAATCCAAGAACATGGTATATCTCTCCATCTTTTTATATCATCTTTCATTTCTTTCATCAATGTCTTATAATATTCTGCCTACAGGTCTTTTGTCTCCTTAGGTAGGTTTATTCCTAGGTATTGTGTTTTCTTAATTTCACTTTCAGATTTTTCATCATTAGTGTATAGGAATGCAAGAGATTTCTGTGCATTAATTTTTTATCCTGCTACTTTACCAGATTCATTGATTAGCTCTAGTAGTTTTCTGGTAGCATCTTTAGGATTCTCTATGTATAGTATCATGTCATCTCCAAACAGTGACAGCTTTACTTCTTTTCCTATTTGGATTCCTTTTATTTCCTTTTCTTCTCTGATTGCTGTGGCTAAAACTTCCAAAACTATGTTGAATAAGAGTGGTGAGCATGGGCAACCTTGTCTTGTTCCTCATCTTAGTGGAAATGCTTTCAGTTTTTCACCACTGAGGATGATGCTGGCTGTGGGTTTGTCATATATGGCCTTTATTATGTTGAGAAAAGTTCCCTCTATGCCTACTTTCTGCAGGGTTTTTATCATAAATGGGTGTTGAATTTTGTTGAAAGCTTTCTCTGCATCTATTGAGATGATCATATGGTTTTTCTCCTTCAATTTGTTAATATGGTTTATCACATTGATTGATTTGCGTATATTGAAGAATCCTTGCATTCCTGGAATAAACCCCACTTGATCATGGTGTATGATCCTTTTTATGTGCTGTTGCATTCTGATTGCTAGTATCAAAATGGATTAAAGACCTAAATATTATTTAGATCTTCTCCCTATCTTGTGTTTCTTGCCTACAGAAGATCCTTTAGCATTTGTTGTAAAGCTGGTTTGGTGGTGCTGAATTCGCTTAACTTTTGCTTGTCTGTAAAGCTTTTGATTTCTCCATCGAATCTGAATGAGATCCTTGCCAGGTAGAGTAATGTTGGTTGCAGGTTCTTCCCTTTCATCACTTTAAGTATATCATGCCCCTCTCTTCTGACTTGCAGTGTTTCTGCTGAGTAATCAGCTGTTAACCTTATGGGAGTTCCCTTGTATGTTATTTGTTGTTTTTCCCTTGTTGCTTTCAATAATTTTTCTTTGTCTTTAATTTTTGTCAATTTGATTACTATGTGTCTTGGTGTGTTTCTCCTTGGGTTTATCCTGTCTGGGACTCTCTGCGCTTCCTGTACTTGGGTGGCTATTTCCTTTCCCATGTTAGGGAAGTTTTCGACTATAATCTCTTCAAATATTTTCTCAGGTCTTTTCTGTCTCTCTTCTCCTTCTGGGACCCCTACAATTCGAATGTTGTTGCATTTAGTGTTGTCCCAGAGGTCTCTTAGGCTGTCTTCATTTCTTTTCATTCTTTTTTCTTTATTCTGTTCCACGGCAGTGAATTTCACCATTCTGTCTTCCTGGTCACTTATCCATTCTTCTGCCTCAGTTATTCTGCTATTCATTCCTTCTAGTGTATTTTGCATTGCAACTATTGTATTGTTCATGTATATTTGTTTGTTCTTTAATTCTTCTAGCTGTTTGTTCTTTAATTCTTCTAAGTCTTTGTTAAACATTTCTTGTATCTTCTTGATATTTGCCTCCATTCTTTTTCTGTGGTCCTGGATCATCTTCACTGTCATTATTCTTAATTCTTTTTCTGGACGGTTTCCTATCTCAACTTCATTTAGTTGTTTTTCTGGTATTTAATCTTTTTCCTTCATCTGGTACATAGCCCTCTGCCCTTTCATCTTGTCCATCATTCTGTGAATGTGGTTTTTGTTTCACAGGCTTCGGGACTGTAGTTCTTCTTTCTTCTCCTCCCCCTTCTCTTTGCTTATCTTAACTCCTAATTATCTTTTAGGTCCTAGTTAAATGTCACTACCTCAGGAAGTCTTCTCTGATATATATGTCCATGTAGCATTCCAAACTTGTCTTTGTAGCACTTAGTATAATTGTGGTTAATTAATTTTGAGTTATTAGTTTGATTCTGTCTTTCCTAATAAACTGGCTTGTGAGATATGCTCATCATCCACTACCTTCCCTCTTGGGTTCTAACCAATTGAATATGCACACAAAGGATGAAGAGTAGGGGCCAATAACTCTGAAGTACAGGGACAATTGTTAGAGGACACACATTAAGCCTGAGGCTAAAATGGGCCTTCTTCTCCCTTGCCTCTTGGATTGAAGGTTCCTAGGCTCTAGTACCATTCAGGCCAATCTACCCACCCTGGTGAGAAGCAGGAAAAGAGAGCAGAGTCTGTTGACACTGTGAAGTCCAGAAGTGGTGTTGGTGCTGCTTTTCTTACCTGTGGGTGAGGGAAACTGTGGCAGAGCCAAAGTGGAGTCTCTTTCCTGCTTTTGGAGGCAAAGGGACCTCAGCCAATAGGGTAACATCATTCAGTGAGTGATTGAATCTGACCAATCAGATTATTCATTCCTCCTCCAGTGGGGAGAATGGAATGTGTTAGTGGAAAGAGAGGTTACTGAAAGTGAGAGCTAGGGGTGGGGTAGGGGGAGGAAAAAGATATATCTCCACCTCCATCAGAGTTTTAGGCCAGGAATCTTGTCTGTCTTATTTCCCCATTGTGTTGTCCAGGCATACAACAAGAGCTATTGCAAAGTTTTAAAAATTAATGCATGCTCTTTGCATAGTACCTGGCACATTGTAAGCCTTCATTATATATTTGTTGAATCATGAATCAGTCTTTACTGATTACTGAATCATTGGTTACATGGTTGATCAAACTTTTAAAAAGACACTTATTATTTAATGGAAAATTCAAGGCAGGAAACCTGGTTCTAGCCCTGGTTGTGCTATTTGGTGTTTGACCTTGATCAAGATACTTAGCATCCTTCCTAATCTATTTTTCTCTTATGAAATAAGGCAGTTGGACAACCTTAACTGTGACTGGTCTTATCTAGCTCTGCATTCTGGTTCTAAAATGCCAAGTTCAAATGCTCTTTGGCTTTAAGCAGAAAAACGTCCTTAGAGTGAAAAGTAAAATAAACTCTTCTTCTTAAGAGTTACATAGCTAAAAAGTTTCTAAAGTCAATTAGAAGTGGCAGGTTTTGAACAGTAAAGCCTAATTAGAAATGTAAGAAACTAGAAGTGATTCTAAAAAGAACCCAAAACAAATGCAAAAACAATTTCTTAAAAAGGGGCAATTAGAAAGTGCTTTTAAACGTAATTAGCAAAACAATTTAAATCTCAAGTTTTTGCCTTGTACAATTTAGTAGCCAAGGATAAATCTCTGTCAATTATTTTTCTCCTTTCATTCAAAACCACAGAAGTTAAAAGCAGTAAATTCTAGAAGCATTAGAGGGCTACAGGTAAAGCTATTGGACATATGGATTATCTTTGCTTAACCTGCAACCCGGGTTTATGGTTTTTTCTGAATGTTTCATACACAAGTGCAAACAGTGTATATAATTAGGGTCTTTCCTTGACTTATCATTAGTTGCCAACTGACTTTCCAGTTTACAATTGTTAAGGCTTCTATTAACTGAGATGTTAGTAGTCAGGCAGGACTTTCCTGAAGTTCTGAATTTATGATTATTGGCAGAAAATATTTTGTCTTTATATTTTATTATTAAACATTGTTCACTTGTGAGCCCAAATTAATTCTTTTAGCAAAATATTTTAAAGATACTACTATATTTCAGGCATTATGATAGACATAGGAAATACAAACATGAATAAAAAAATCCTTGGTTTTAAATTGACAGTCTAATGGAGGATAAAGTCATGCAAAAATACAATTACACTAGAAATAAAAACATTAATTTCTTGAAGTTGACACATGTACAAGTTCCTATGGGAATACAGAGGAAGGAGTGAATTATTAGGGAATCAGAAAAGCCTTCACAGATGAAATGCCATTTGAGTGGGTATTAAATGATACATAGGGAGTGAGTACATTCCTAACAGAGAGAATAGCACATATAGAGGAAAGGTGTTAGTAAAGGGAATAATTTGCTCAGGAAATATAAAAGTAGTTTCTTTGGTAGGAAGATATTTATAACAAAATGACACAGGATTGAAACCCTTCATATATAAAGAGCTTTTATAATTCAATGAGAAAAGATGAACACCTCAGTAGAAAAATGGGAAAATATTAATATAAATATTTATTGAACACTTATTATATTTACAAAATAGTAACAATGAAAACAACAACAATATACTCCCTGTCCTCATGGAACTTGCAAGCTAGTGGGAGTTGCAGATAAGTAACTAGACTAATCACAATTTAGTGTGATGAAGCCATGCTCAGAACATATGGGAGAAGCACCTAAGTAATAGTTAGGGAGTGAGAGAAATCTGCCTGAGGAAGCAGCTTCTAATGTTAAAGGTGAAAAATGGGTAGAATGTAGACAGACACAGCTAGGAGTAGGTTGGTGAGAGGATGAGGATAGAAGAGGATGAAGGGGTTGGTGAGTAGTGTAGTCATAGTGAATAATGTATGTGAAGACCTGGAATTTGTGGGAAAGGAAGACATTTAAGTGGGTCTGAAGCACAGGGTACAAGGGGAGAAGTCAGATCACGTAAGCCTTGGAAACTATGTTAAGAAGATTGGATTTTCTTAAGGAAGCCATTAAGATGTTCTAAGCAGGGAAGAAAAACTATGATTAGATTTGAGCTTTAGCTAATATGACTGTAGTGTAGGGAATAGATTGGAGTGTGCAAGAAGTCTATTTAAGAGGATTTTTATGTTACCTAGAAGAAAGATGGTGGGCATCAGTGGGAGTAAGAGAAAAGTGTATGGATTTGAAATTTAATTAGGAGGTAGAATTGGCAGACCTTGGTGACTATTAGGATATACCAGTAGTGGTGGCTTAAAGAGGTAAGAACAGCTTTGAAGAGAAAGATGATGAATGCTTTTCTGGACATGTTGAGTTGTAGGGGTCTAAAGGACATAAAAATGGAAATTTCTGGAAGGCAATTAGTTGTATGAGTCTGGAACTCAGGAGAAAGAACTTGTGGAGATAGAGATTTGGGAATCATCAGTATATACATGATAATCTATGTCATGAGGTCATCTAGAGACAGTGAGTACTGTATGAAGAGAAGAGAAGATTAGGATGGAACTCTGAGGTAGAACTCTGCCATGTACCAAGGAAGAAAAGTCCTCAAGATGAGAAGGAAGGGCCTGGAGGTAGGTAAGAGGAAAGCCAGGGTAGTTTTGTGCCGTAGAAACTAAGGGTAGATACTGTTCAAGAAAAAGGAAATGGTTTACTGTATCAAATGTTGCTGAGAGGCTGTGTAAGATAGCACTGAAGAGCATCTATTAGATTTAGTAAAAGGTGGTTGACAGTGACCTTGTGGAGAGCAATTTGAATGGAGTGTTGGATGAGGCATCTAAGGTGTCTGCCAGTGGGTAGAAAGTGAAATGATAACAGGAATCAAGCAAAAGAACATTAACACACAATTTACAAAACAAGAAATAACAAAGGGTCAAGAAACAAAGATGTTCTATCTCATTAGTAATAAAGAAATACAAAATAAAATACCTATTTTTAGTTAGGCAATTTTGCAAAGACAGAAAATTAATACATTGCCGTTCACAAACTATTGGTGTGTCACTTTACATAATTTTTGAAGGCAATTAGGCAATATCAAAAAGTTTTTAAAATGTGCATACCTTTAATATTACAATTCTATTTCCTCCTTGGCAGAGAGGGGAAAACATGTTCCTCATTATGTCTTTTTGTTTTTGTGTTCTCTACTATCACCACATAATAGCTGTTTGGAGTTGAGAATACCAAGAAGAGTGCCAAAGGGGGAAATTTTTCTTGTTCTACATTTTTGTTGTTGTTATTGCTGTTATTTATTTTATTTTTTTTTAATAATCTGTTTTTTTTTTAATCTGCACTGGCTCTTCGTTGCTGTGTGTGGACTTTCTCTAGTTGCGGCGAGCGGGGGCTACTCTTCGTTGTGGTGCGTGGCCTTCTCATTGTGGTGGCTTCTCTTGTCGTGGAGCACGGGCTCTAGGTGTGTGGGCTTCAGTAGTTGTGGCACACGGGCTCAGTAGTTGTGGCTCATGGGCTCTAGAGCGCAGGCTCAGTAGTTGTGGTGCACAGGCTTAGTCGCTCCACGGCATGTGGGATCTTCCCGGACCAGGGCTCGAACCCATGTCCCCTGCATTGGCAGGTGGATTCTTAACCACTGTGCCACCAGAGAAGCCCTATTTTGTTTTTTTATAGTGGAGTAAAGAGTTAATTTTGGGAATGCTGGAATGTCAAGCCAGGTTATCAGGAGTCTCATCTGCTGGAGGACACGCCACCACAGGCTTAGAAAAGACTGAAGAGAATTGTGGGCTGGAGAGGTTGACGACTTTCAAATAAAGAAAGGGAGCTGAAGTCTGCTTTTCCTCCATGAAACCAAAAACAAAAAAACAAAAAAACTAAAAATGCTAAAAAAAACAAAACCCTTTGTGGAAGTCAAGGCACTCACCTTGTCATGTTGGGGAATTACAAGACAAGTATACTGAGTATACAGAGTTAGGATAGAGGAAGAGGATAAAAGTGCAGAAATGTAGAATGCCAAGCCACACAAATAATTTTCTGCCACAATTCCTAAAGGACTCAAGGTATATTTCCTGGCAGCAGGATCAATAAAGGAAAAGGGAAAGGGAAGGGTCTTTCAGGAATGTTTTTCTTCCAAATCTCATATAAGCAAAGAGCTAAACTAGTTAGCAAGGGGTATTAGTGAAAGCCTCACAAAATCAAAATATAGGAAAAGATAAGCCCCATTAGGGTAAGGATTTATGTCTGTTTCATTGCTTTATTGTTACCACCCAGAAGAATACCTGGCACATAGTAGATGCTCAATTAATAATAGATGAAAGTAGAATGAAAATTGAATGGAAGATTTGAGACCACTATTGCCCTAAGTATAATCTGGGCCCTTAATTGCTTCCTGTGACTGGTATTGTCTGGGGAACCAATGGTTACATTTGCTAAAATTGATAGCCTACAAAACAAAAGGAGTGAAGTGTGGATTGCTGGCAGAACATGAAGTTATTTTAAAAAATTATTGTTACTTTTAATTTATTTAACAACAAGTGCAAAATCTGAAGCCATCTGATAGCAGTTGTTTCTTTGTATTATTCTTTTCTTTTTTTGGAATGTAATGGCATAACTAGAAATCAGACTGACTTTGTAAATAGATGGTGATTTTAACTAATATCTTTATCTCAATCTATGTCACAAAAGGAGAAGGGAGAACATCAACCAGTCACAAAGCTTGCATTAGCATTAATTGGTGATTATTGTAATGTGCACAGCAGCTTTTACTTTTTCTAAGATGCAGCCATTTGATTAGTTGGCTCCATTTGGAGGACAGGCAATCACAATGACAGAAATGGGAGAAGTGAAAATGCTCCCAACAAGTTGCATAAGAATACAGCTTCTTAAGGTTGTTGTTGTTGCTGTTTTCATAGCAAACTTGGATATAGAAACCATGTTCAAGTATACATGGGGGAACTTGCAGTACTTTTTGTTTATCCTCTTGGTTCCTACTTTTCCCCCCTGTACTTCAGAATTCTCTTCTTTATATAAAGAAGGAGCAATGGAAGAGTTTCCATACTAAAACTTTCACCATTGTAAACCAACAAGACACTTTCACTGTTGTAAAACAAGACATAAGAACGGAACTTGATGCAACAATTAGAAATGGGCTTGCATGATTTAACAGCCTAAAGAAAAACTATGCCGTCTTTTTTTGTTTTGTTTTGTTTTTTTGACTCTGGTTGCCAGCATTCTGTAGTTTAAAACTTTGACTCCTTGAAATGCTCTATTGTCTTAATTTTCCTAAGACTCTTGAGGTTTTCCATCTATATCTTTGGTTTCCTTCTTTCTCTCTTGTGTACAGGTTCATCTTAAACTACCTAGCCAGTGTTAGGACCACTTATTTTTTCAATCTGTACTCTTTCCTTAAGAGATCTCATTCATGTCCACCATTTGAATTAGCACCTTGTTCAGGTGACTCAACATTTTATCTCTAGCATAGGTTATTCGTCTACTTCCAGCCTCTTAGAGCTTGCCTACATAATATATCTTTTTATCCTAAAGGCATTCAAACTCACCATGCTCAAAAATAAAAATTATAATTTATCTCTCCATATAATGGTCTCTACCAAAAATGCCACCATGTATTCTGGTATGCAAGCCAAAGTCATCTCTTATGCTGCTTTCTTCTCCTTTCTTTGCTACATTCAATCCTCACTAGCTTTCTCCATTTCTTCTCCTAAATATCTCTCAGTTTTTTTTCTCTAGTTCCACCACCATTAGTCTAGTGCAGTTTATTCTTTATCACCAAGACTACTTCAGAAATCTTCGAAGTCATGTTCAATTCCGTTTCCACAGTGCTGCCATTTCAAGACATAGATATGAACACATAATTCTCCTTGCCACTGATCTTGAGGAAAGTTTATGTCTTAACAAGACCTACAAAGTTTTGAATGATTTGAACCCTCCTCACCCTCTCCAGTGTCATCTCACCCTGCATTTGCCTTACTCTTTGTGCTCCAGCTGCACTGGCCTTCCTTTGATTCCTATTCTCTCTGCTCCTTGCCACAGCGCCTTTGAACATGCTCTTTTCTTAGCTAAGAATGCACTTACCCCACTTTCTCTGGTCAACTCACACTCATCGTTCAAATCTTAGCCTATTTTCCTTCAGGAAAGACATTTATAACTTCCTCGACTTGATCCACTGTCCCTAACATTCTCATATTCCATTGTACATCTCTTTATTATGCTTATCACATGGGTGTGTGGCTGGGGAGGGCGGGAGCTCCCAGTCAGCCAGAGAGGTGACAGGATGAAAGGTGCTGTGTCAGCTGGATGGATTGACCAGCTTTTGCTCTCCCTTCATGTCCTCACACTGTCTCTGGGAGGACGTTACCCTCGCTTTGGGGAGGTGCCTAGCTTTCACCTTTATTTATAATTCAACCCAATTTGTACTTGCTATTCCTTGACTATACCCTATATTTTTCCAACTAGATGTTCACTCTGCAGAGTAGAATCATCTCTTCCTTTTCCATACGTAAATAGTCTACTTTATCCATAAGAATAATAATAAGAATATTTTGGTAGTTGCTTACTATGTGCAATGTTTGTTACCTCTATTTTCCCGTTTAATTCTCACAACAATCCTGTTCAGTACAGTCTGTTATTATCTCCATTTTATAGATGAGAAAACTGAGGCCCTGCGAGGTTAAGTAACAGCATCAGTCACAATGCTAAGTGTCAGAACTAGAATTTGTGCTGAGAAAACTGAAAAACTGGTTTCTGATGATATCTTCTGCTTAGTGAGATGCTCCTTCTTTCGTGAAGACTTTCTTGGTAGGCCAGCAAGATGTGATCTCTTTTTGTAGCTTTCTCTGTATTTTGTTTATGCTTCTATTATGATGATGATCATATTCTGTACTTTATTATGAATATGTCTATTCTCCTGCAGCAGATTATAAACTCTTTGAGGGCAAAGACTATATCTATTCATTGTGTTCTTCCCTTGAATAACTTTAGGATAGTCACCTAACTTCTGAATTAGTCAACCTCTATTATGTGAGAAGGTCGGACCAATCAGTGGTTGAAAGCTTCAATGAGTATAGGGACCAAGCATGTAACAAATAATTGAGATAGCCTGTTTGGCTGTGAGGTACTGAAGAATATAGTCCTATCTGAAGAGAGCCGCAGCTACTTGGTTCCTACTGATTGTAGTCACACTGGAGTGTTATGCCTGGTATTGCCAGAGCTTTTGATTTTTCAAGAGAAGTCAGAAATCTGGATTTTTAAAAAAGTGGTATCCCTTGCTTTTTAAATGTTGGATCAATTAAAACACAGACTAGACCTATGTGGACTAGGTCTGGACCAATGACTTGTAGATTTTCTTTTTACTCTTCCTTTAAGCTCTTGTTATACAGAATAATGATTGTATACAAATGAATATTCTAATTCTTATCAAATTTGTTCTAGAAATCACTGCTATTATCAGTAGTATCTTCTATAATGACTGAGAATGGGAAGAAAGAGGGAGAAGAAATATCAAGCCACCAAGGTTTTACTACTATTTTGGAAGGACAAACATATTTAAAATAAATAATCTAAGACCCCTTTTCTATAATTATCTGTGTGTATATTTATAAGCATAGATGTATATGTAATTTGCATATATATATCATTGAATATGTGTATATTTACTTTTTATCCAGAATTTACAGATTTACACTATATTTCACATTTACACAAATTTGCATTTGAATTTACAGAATATGTAAATTTATGTTAGAGAATTTTGAAAAATTAAAAGGTCAGATTCAATTTTAGCTTAAAAAGTTTGAAAACTGGACAGTGATCTTATTGCTTTGATAATCTAATTCCCTAAACTAGCCAGACCTTGGAAAATGAGCAGCTTAAAAATGTTTCTGCCTGTGATAGAATTTGAAATGACTGTTTAAACTCTTTCAGTCATATCCTGTAAGCTAAGAATATTTTTGAGAAGCTACATGTTGACAAGAATGAAAATGAACTAGATCAGTCACCTCCAGCACATGCAAACGATAAACTTTTCAAGTTCTATTCAAGAGCTTTGGTTTTCCAGGTCACCAGAGCCTTATACTGAACAACAGTCTCGATCAACATCTAAAAATAGGTGTAAAGAGCTCTCACCATGGATATGGCACAGCATGAAGTACTGTAGGGATATTGAAGACAGGTAACATTTTCAAGGAACCAAGGTTTAGTCAGTCTCAAGCAAGAATGTAAATATTTGGCACTATTTGTTAGCTTCTCAAGAAGATTACTCGGGAGAATTTAGGAATTTCCTTCCTGGATTGGCTTTATGAATAGGCTAGACATTAATCTAAGAGATGCTCATTTTCTTTCTAACTTTGTTGATGCTCTATGTTACAACTTCTTCGGGGGTAAGAGTGTTTTCTTAAGAGGAAATAACTTCAAACTTCCTTCTTTCGGAGTTTCTTCCAGGCTGCATTTTTAGCTCAAAGTCAATAGAGATGGTTATATATTAGCCAGAAGAATGACCACAGGAAGAGAAAAGAATACAGTCCAACTGACATTCTGTAGGCTAGAGAATGTTGGAGCTTGAAGGGACTTTAGCAGTTCCTTAGCTGTTGTCCTGCACTCTTAGGGAGTTAGACTAGTTATCTCCAAGACCCATCATAGCTCATTTGTCAAATGAGGCAGCTGAGGCCTAGGGTCAAAGTTTGTATTTACTGTGGCTCAGTCTCTCAGGGAAAAGGGAGTTGACTATTAAAATACCAAAATGAGTTCAGATAATGAAAAATTGGCAACAATTTTTGTGGCATTTCAAATAAAGGGGACAGAATTGATCTAGTACTTGAGATTCTAGAAATAACATTTTCTAGCATATGTTTTTCTTTAATCTTAAACAAATTCTAATATATCTTGGGTATCTAATGTGGAAAGAAGCAAACCAATTAAACAAAAGCACCTAGCTCAGTGCCTGGCTCATTGCAGGCACTCAACATATACATGTTGATTTTTAAAATTTTTTAGATTAAATAGATTTTTTTTATTTTTTCATGTTTCTAATCTAGATGTCTTTGACCCAAGCCTATAACTCTTCCTTGAGACAGAAACTAATTGAACAATTCATTTTGGTAGTTTTTATTTTTATCATAAAACTGCTGCACAAGGGATATTTGACTTCTAGATAATTTTGGTAGATATATGAAAAGAAAAAATAATTCTTTGCATGGGATTTTATGTCCTACCAAGATTAAATAAATACATAAAAGTATATAAATCAAACCTCCTTGCATGCTAGCCTGCAGGGAAGAGAATGAAATTTGTGTGTATTGTTCTCATTGTTCAGGACAGCTGGGAATAGGAAACAGGTGGTATTAAATTTTAATCTTTCTCTTTTCACATCAGAATCTTCATATATATGATTTTTAAAAATTCAGTGGGGAAATTGTACACACTTTAATATTAATTGTGACTAAACGAATGGTTAATATTTCATATGAGCCATTTAAAAATTATGAACTTTGCTTTTATGTTCATCCTTCACATACCTGTTGGTATAATCTCTTATGAATAGTATTTTCATTACATTCTTCTCTTGCTCAAAATACTATTAAGAATGCCTCTAGGGCTTCCCTGGTGGCGCAGTGGTTGGGAGTCCGCCTGCTGATGCAGGGGGCGCGGGTTCGTGCCCTGGTCTGGGAGGATCCCACGTGCCGCGGAGCGGCTGGGCCTGTGAGCCGTGGCCGCTGGGCCTGCGCGTCCGGAGCCTGTGCTCCGCAACGGGAGGGGCTGCAACAGTGAGACGCCCGTGTACCACAAAAAAAAAAAGAAAAGAAAAGAAAAAAGAATGCCTATAGCTTTAGTGGGTACAAGTAGGAGCTCTAGGGACAGAAGTTCTGGGTCTGAGTCTCTACCTTTTGCTAGCTGTGTGACTTTGGGAATGTCATTTATTTCCTCTGAGGCTCAGTTTCCTTATAAACAAAGCAGGGGAATGTGTACAACAGTACTGATAGTATTGTTGTGAGGGATAAATGAGACAATGTTTAAAGCTCTTAGCATAGTGCCTGGCATGAGGTAAGCCTTAGTATGTACATAGTACAGAGTACAGAGTGCATAGGCACTCAATAAATATTGATTTAATGAATGGATGGATATCTAGTGTTTGGAAGGTACCATGTAAATCCTTTATCCTATCATTCAGGAATTGGCTCCTGTATTTAGCCCAGGCACCAATACTGTTAGTCTGTTATAGTCTAGTTAGGATTTGTCCCTTTGTTACAGCCAAACGAATTTCCTTTTTGCCCCTAAGCACTATTCAGCTTCTAAGTCCCATGTTTTCACTGTTGTCCTTACCCCACAGAGTGCTATTTACTCTTCAATGCCAGAATATTTCAATTTGTTTCATAATCTTGCACAAAACTCACATTTTCCAGGAAATTGCTTAATTAACCCCATTTGACTTAGGTCTCACCATTATTCTGGTTCATCTTCTCAGCATACATATAATTGTTTGCGTAATCCTCTGCACCTGCAGATATCTAGCTTTGCATGGTTCTTAAGTCATTTTATATATATTTATCTCCCTCCTCCAGCTAGTTGCAAAGCTCTTCAGTGACACTGAGACATGCATCTCTTACTTTGTTAACACCCTTCCCATATCACCTTTGGCATCTAGCCTCAAGAACATGGTTTCAAATGCTTGCTGAAAAAAATGAATTAATGATATTTAATGAAATTGCATTTTGCAGCAATGAAAAGCAAAACATTAAATGGAGGCAATTTCCTGCTTGTGATCTAAAACAGCAGACCAGATGTTCTGACAATGAACTGGTATTTGTGATCATTTATTTATTTATTTATGGCTGCTCTGGGTCCTCATTGCTGCGCGCGGACTTTCTCTGGGTGCGGCGAGCTGGGGGTACTCTTCGTTGTGATGCACGGACTTCTCACTGTGGTGGCTTCTCTTGCTGCAGAGCACGGGCTCTAGGCGCACGGGCTTCAGTAGTTGTAGCTTGTGGGCTCCAGAGCACAGGCTCAGTAGTTGTGGTGCATGGGCTTAGTTGCTCCACAGCATGTGGGATCTTCCCAGACCAGGGATTGAACCCGTGTCCCCTGCATTGGCAGGATTCTTAACCACTGCACCACGAGGGAAGTCCCTGTGATTATTTTTATATTTTATGAAATGAGGATGGAGGAGGAAAATGCATCATTGTGTGACTACAATGGCGATAGTGTAGCATGTATAGCATTATGAAATATTCTACTGTTACAGAGTGAGTGTACAATTTAAAAGAATGATATAGCTTGGGTGTGACCCTGGTCATGTCACTTAACCTCTCAGGAGCTAAGTTTCCCCATCTATAAAATAAACGAGGGGTTGGATTATATTATCTCTGTCTGCTCTCAGTTCTATTATTTTATGGTTTTTAGATCACATACTTCAGCCTAAGTTGGTAGTGTGGCTGTGTGTATATGATGTGAGTTTTAAATATATGATATCTTAGTAGTCATAACTGGTTCCTTTTGAGGGTGGCTAGACATATTAAATATATGTAGCTTCTGTCTCGGGTATTTGACGTTTGTGATCTTTGCCTTGAGAAACCAAAAGTTTCTAGGTTAGGATAAACAAGATTCAGTATATTCTAGCAGGCTAAGGATGATGAGGGAAAGAGAAACTAAAGAAAGAATTTTTAGTTCAGGAATAAATTAAGACTTAGGTAAAACAGGACCAGCATTTATCAATAAGCAGAAGCAGGTATCTTTCCTCATTCTTTCTCTCCCGTTTACTTCCCTAAATGCCAGGGAAACACCCTCCCAAAAAAGGAATTTATCACCAATTACAATTCATGATTCAAAGTCATCATAAAAAATTGCTACTCTTAAGCACAGAGACTTGGCTATTTAAAAAAAAAACAAAGACATGTAAATTTATACCAAGTAATATAAATTACTTGCAAATCTGCCAGTGCCCTAGGTTAATGATATTAAGGAACCATAAGACACTGATGAGGAATTTATTCCCTGATCACCAAACCAGAATTAAAAGACAGACTATATTGATTTGTCTAGTTTTATAAAAACATTCGTTTCTAATGAATGAATGAAAATTACTTCTTCAAAAGTACCTCCCCACCATGCATTTTTTTTCCTTTGAACAGAAAAGGAATTGTATTGAGGAATCTCTTTATTGAGATACAATTCACATATTTAAAGTGTACAATTCAATGGTTTTTAATATATTCACAGAGTTGTATAACCATCATCACAATCAATATTAGAATATTCTCATCACCCCAAAAAGAAACCCCCTACCCATTAGCAGTCACTCACCACTGCTCCCACTCCCCTCCCCCAGCCCTAAGCAGCCATTAGTCTACTTCTGTCTCTACAAATTGACCTACTCTGGACATTTCATATAAGCGGAATCATATAATGTGTGGTCTTTTGTGTTAGTTTCTTTCACTTAGCATAATGTCCTCAAGGTTCCTCCATGTTGTAGCATGTGTCAGTACTTCATTCCTTTTTCTGCTTTTATTTTATTTATCCATTCATCCATTGATGGGCATTCGGGTTGTTTCCACTTTAGGGCTATTGTGAATAATGCTGCTATGAACCTTCATGTATCAGTTCACAATCCATTCTTGACTTTGCTCCAGATCTTGTGAAACATTGAGAAGGCTCAACTCTCTCTTGCTTCTAGAAACTCAAAGTAGAGCAGTCCCATGGAGATGTTGCCTCCACCATAAGAACAAAAAGAGAATATTCATTTAGCTGGAGGAGAGGGGACACGTGGAGGCCAGAGACCTCTTCTTGGTAGACTCCTGACAACTTATGTGAGTTCATGGGCTCTGAGAAGTTTGGAGAAGATCATGAGGTTTTCTATCTGCAGAACGGGTACATGATCCCCTTGCTTCCTCCCAGCAGCCCCTCATTAAGACATCCACATCTAGGGAAATTTGGGTCCTAAAGTAACACCATATTTAAACAGCCTCATGGGAATGGTCAGACAGTGACATGTTTGGGAGATATCCTGAATTCCTTAGGTCAACACATGGATAAGGGTGAACAGGCAAAGAACCTGCATTTTTCGGATTTTCCTCACAACCCTCAGGGTATAACAGTCCTAGAGAGGAAGCTGAGCACTCCTCCTTGGGAGGGGAAAGGAGGAATCAAGATTGAGTGGAGTGGGTCACCCTTACTCCCCTGC
Organism: Aethalodelphis obliquidens; assembly: GCF_003676395.1. Classification (NCBI taxonomy): domain Eukaryota; kingdom Metazoa; phylum Chordata; class Mammalia; order Artiodactyla; family Delphinidae; genus Aethalodelphis; species Aethalodelphis obliquidens. Next base: position 5,487,898 of record NW_020838010.1, read on the forward strand.
TGAGAGGCTCTGCATTTTTTTAAAAAAGCAAAAAGTTTATATTATTCCTCAGTTGTGCTTTTCATGACAATAGAAATCATTTCAAGGCACAAATCAATATAAAGATAAAATATATAGTATTAGAGATCTTCCATAATGAGAATCAGTTTTTGAAGAAATGTAGTTTTGTCATGTAACGGTAACCTAACATGGTTTTTTAGAACTTGGCACATTGTGTAGCACATTGAGTATATAGGACTTCAAGCTAAGAGATTAATTATCTAAAATGGATTACATTTATATATCTCTAGTTACATTTTGTATCTTTAATATTACATAAAATTACTATAAAGATGTGTTACTGAACACACATCGTTCATCAAATGGAGCCCAGAGGAAATAGAAACAACCTGAGAAATTTCTCCGAGGATGTTTTATAGCCTCAAAGGTGCTACAAGCCTTTTACCAAAAAACTGGGCGAGAAAGAACAAGTCACTATGAGTCAGGAGTATGTATATTGAGACTGAGGGGAAAGGTAAGGGATTGCTGAAAGCATAAGGAATTGAGGCCAGAGAGTGGGATACTGCAGTTAAGGCTTTCTGATGTAGAGCAGTCCTAGGAGATGGCAAGGTCTGGAAGGCTTCAATGGCAGTGAGTGGGTAGAATGAAGTGAAGGTGAATGTCACAGGAGTTAAAGGTTTAGGAACTAAAAATGTAGGGCACTGAGTGGACCAACTCAAAGATCCATAAGGATCTTTACTTATGGAATGAATAGGGAGGGCCTATTCTGTGGAAAGTATTGTAGAGAGACAGCCATAAATAAGGAAGACACAGTTCCTGGCTTCATAGAACTTCTGTTCTAGTAGAGAAGATAGACAGCTAAACAAATAGTTATAATAAAGTAATAGACTTAGACAGAGAGTGTCTGTCCTCTCTGGTAGCTAATGATAATGGTATTATTTTTAGGAGGCCTGCTCTTGCCCATTTTTCTATCATTTTTTGAGTAAAAAAAATGGCTTTCAGTTTACAGACAAAAATAAAATAGATTCAGAAAAGTTAGGTAATTTATTCAATGTCATACAGCTAGTGAGTGGCAGAGCTAGGCTTCAAAACCAGGTCTGTCATAGTTGTAGTTCCATTATGGCTATGTAAGGTGACTACAGCCCATCTTTCTGGCTGATTAAAACTGAAAAATATGGAAAAATACAAAAAATGCTACTTGAGGACTCTAAAAAGTTAACAAAAGCAGTAATATTATGGAGAGAAGTCAAACCTTGGAGAAGGGACCAGCATGGGGGTGAGTTTCCCATTTTTGTTCCTGTGCGGCTTTGTGTCTAGAGTGGGTCCCAGTCACACAGTGGTGTGGTGATGTTGGAGGCTAAAACTCTGATAGAAAATTCATCAACTTTCTGGCCAGAAGAACAAGGAAAAGAAGTGCCACAATACTGGATAGTGTGGGAGGGATCACAGAGGGGAGAAAGCTGGAGAAGGGGTCCTCTAATTCTGTACAAGTCTCTGCTGAACCCCTCAGCTATTCCTGCATAGGATAGACCCTAATGAGAAGAACAAAGGCTTTTAGAACTGAAGTGAGGTTAGAATCTTCTATGTGCAAGTTTCAGATTAACCCTGAATAAAACCTGCATGAGACAGGTCCACATAAGCAGAGCAAATTCTTTGAGAAATAAAATAAGATTTAATATTTTAGCAACTTTACTGAGGTATACTTTACATACTGTAAAATTCATCCACTTTAATTTTATAATTCAATGATTTGGGGGAAATTTACTGAGTTGTACAAACATCACTACACTTCTGTTTTGATCATTTCCATCAGCCCAATAAGATCACTTGTTTCTGTTTACAGTTAACCTTTGTTCTCACCCCTGGAAACCACTAATCAACTTCTTGTCTCTATAGATTTGTGTTTTCTGGACATTTCACATGAATGGAATCATACAATATGTAGTCTTTGCATCTGGTTTATTTCACTTAGCATAATGTTTTTGAAGTCTGTCCATATCGTATTATATACGAGTATTTTGTTCTTTTTTAAGGATGAAAAGTGTTCCATTGTATGGCTATTTCACATTCTAAACTAAAATTTGAACTGCCACCCATTTAAGGCAAGACAGAATTTATGGTCTGAACCTCACAGAATGATTACCTGGTAAAACAAAAGCATCAACATTCTCCAAAAGACCACAAGTCCCAGGACCCAGAGTCTAAACAAGACCATAGGCAAAATGTCTGAGACATTCTCATAAAAAGGAAAACTAAGAGACTGTGTCAACAGTAGACATGTTCTACAAGAAATGCTAAAGAAAGTTCTTCAAGATAAAAGAAAATTATATCAGAGGGAAACTGGAATCCACGGGAATGGAGGAAGAGCATCAGAGATGGTAAATATATGGGTAAATACAAAAGACAATTTTCTCCTAAGTTCTTTAAAATATGTATTATTATTGAAATCAAAGGTGTAATATTGTCTTGTGGAGTTTTCAGTGTAAGTAGATATTATATTTATGAAAAATATTACATAAAAATATACAAGGATCTATTTGGTTAAATGACTTTTATATTTTACTTGATGTCACAAAATACTAACTTTATTATTTTTTTATAAATTTATTATTATTATTTTTTATTTTTGGCTTCATTGGGTCTTCGTTGCTGCACGCGGGCTTTCTCTAGTTGCAGCGAGCGGGGGCTACTCTTTGTTGCGGTGCGTGGGCTTCTCATTGCGGTGTCTTCTCTTGTTGTGGGGCATGGGCTCTAGGTGTGCAGGCTTCAGTAGCTGTGGCTCACGGGCTCTAGAGCACAGGCTCAGTGTTTGTGGCATACGGGCTTAGTTGCTCTGTGGCATGTGGGATCTTCCTGGACCAGGGCTCGAACCCGGGTCCCCTGCATTGGCAGGTGGATTCTTAACCACTGCGCCACCAGGGAAGTCCAATACTAACTTTAAATAGATTGCAAAAGGTTAGTTGTATGTATTGTAATCCCTGGAGAAATTATTAAAAATATAATTCAGGGCTTCCCTGGTGGCGCAGTGGTTGAGAGTCTGCCTGCCGATGCAGGGGCCACGGGTTCGTGCTCCGGTCTGGGAGGATCCCACATGCTGCGGAGCGGCTGGGCCTGTGAGCCATGGCCGCTGAGCCTGCGCATCCGGAGCCTGTGCTCCGCAGCGGGAGAGGCCACAACAGTGAGAGGCCTGTGTACTACAAAAAAAAAATATATATATATATATATATATATATATATATATATATATAAAATTCAAAGAAAAAATTCAAAAAATCCAATATACAAATTGATTTAGAATAGAAAAAAATATTCAGCTAATACAAAAGAAAGTAGAAAAAGGGTAAGAAAAGAACAAAAGGGACTTTCCTGGTGGTCAAGTGGTGAAGAATCTGCCTTCCAATGCAGGGAATTCAGGTTCGATCCCTGGTTGGGGAACTAAGATCCCACATGCCATGGGGCAACTAAGCCCGCATACCACAACTAGAGAGCCCATGTGCTCTGGAGCCTGCGTGCCACAACTACAGAGTTCACACACTCTAGAACCCGTGTGCCACAACTAGAGAGTAGAGAAGCCCAAGCGCCACAATGAAGAGCACATGCGACACAACAAATGATCCCACGTATTGCAACTAAGACCCGATGCAGCTAATAAATAAATAAATTTTTTAAAAAGAGAAAAAAGGTGTCCATCCTAGAACCTCTAAAGTTGGGAGGGCTCTTTAAAAAAAAAAAAAGAAAAAGAAAAGAACAAAAACAGAGGGGACAAGAAGAAACAAATAATGTCATATCTAAATCAAATCGTGGGGACTTCCCTGGTGGTCCAGTAGCTAAGACTCTGCACTTCCAATGCAGGGGGCCCAGTTTGATCCCTGGTCGGGGAACTAGATCCCACATGCTGCAACTAAGAGTTCGCATGCCACAACTAAAGATCCCACACAGAGCAACAAAGATCCCATGTACTGCAACTAAGACCTGGCACAGCTAAATAAATAAATATTTTAAAAAATCAAATCATGCCACCAATTACATTGAATGTAAATAATCTAAAGATGCTAATTAAAAAGCATAAATTGAAAATTGAATCATAAAAGCAAGACCTAATTATATGCTGTCTATAAGAAATATACTTTAAGTATAAAGGCATATATAGGTTAAAAGTAAAATTATGGAAGAAGATATGCCATGAAAATACTAATCAAAAAATGCTATTGTGGCTATATTAGTATCAGACAAAGTAAACTTCAGAGCAAGGTATATTTCCAGGGACAAAGAGAGAATTACGTAATTATAAAAGAATCAGTTCACCAAGAAGACATATAAATCCTAAATGTATATGCAGCTAACAGCAGATCTTCAAAATACACCTGACAAAAAGTAATAGAACTGAAAGAGGAAGTAGACAAATCCACAATTATATATATTGACATCAACAGGTATCTCAGTAATTGATAGAAAACTTAGAAAAGAGATGAATATGGGTATATAGAAGACATAAACAACACTAGCAGCAGCCTGAGTTCATCTTCTTATCAAGTGCACATGGAACATATTCTGGGTCATAAAACAAAACTTAATACTCTAAAAGAATAGAAATCATACAAAGTATGTTTGCTGACCATAATGAAATTAAACTAAGAATTAATAACAGAGATATAAGATATCTGGAAAACCCTCAAATATTTGGAAAGCATTACTAAATAACCAATGAATAAAAGAGGAAGAGTCAAGGGAAATTATATTTTGAATTAAATTAAATTTAAATTGCAACATTTGTGAGATGCATCTAATGAAGTTCTTTGAGGGAAGTGTGTAGCACTAAATGTATCTTTTAGAAAAGAAAAAGTTTTCAAAATAAGGGTTTAAGCATCCATCTGAAGAAAATAGTAAAGATGAGCAAATTAAATTCAAAGAATACAGAAGGAAGGAAATAGCAAAGATAAGAGCAGACATCAATGAAAATGAAAGCAGAAAAACAATTGAGAAAGTCAATGAAACAAGAAACTGCATCTTAGAAAAATTTCAATAAAATTGGTAAATATCTAGCAACACTAACAAAGATAAGAGTGAAGATGCTAGTTGCCAATACCAGGAATGAAAGGGAGGATATCATTACAGAACCTACAGATATAAAAGGATAATACAGGAATACTGAGGACAATTGTATGCGTATACATCTGGAAACTTAGATAAGTTGGACTAATTCTTAAAAGCTACAAGCCACCAAATCTTTCTCAAGATGAAATAAGTAACTGTATAGTCCTATATCTATTAAATAATTTGATTTCATAGTTAAATAAACTTCCGAAAAGAAGACTCCAGGTCCAGATGGCTCCACCAGAGAATCCTATCAAACATTTAAGGAAGGAATACTTCTAAATCTATACAATCTCTTCCAGTAAAAAGAGGTCAACATCACCCTGATATCAAAATCAGAGAAAGACATTAAAGAAAACTAGAAGCTCAATATCCATCATGAACATAGATACAAAGCCCTGAACAAAATATTAGAAAATAAAAATCGATAATATCTGAAAATAACACATCAGGACCAAAAAGGTTTTATCTCAGAAATGTAGGGATGGTTCATGACTGGAAATCAATCAATTTACTCCACCATAATAACATATTAAAGAAGAAAAAGTATATGATCATATCAAAAGATGCAGGAAAAATAAATTGACAAAAATCAACATCAATTAATAATTTTAAAAATTATCAACAAACAAAGAATTGGAGGGGAACTTAATCTGATAAAGAGAGTTTACAAAAACAAACATCTAAAACAAAACAAAATGAAACAAGATCTCTCAAGTGACAACATACTTAATGGTGAAAGATAATACTTTTTACCTGCAGTAGGAATCAAGAAGAGATGTCTACTTTCACTCCTCTTATTCAACTTTATACTTGAGATCTTCTTGAGTGAAATGAGGCAAGAAAAAGAAATAAAATGCATACAAATTGGAAAAGAAGAAATAAATTTGTCTTTGTTCACAGATGTCATGATTTTCTAAATAGAAAATTCCAAGGACTCTACAAAAATTGTTCCTAGAATTAATAAATGAGATTAACAATGTATGATACAAGGTCAATACAAAAATCAATTGTATTTCCAAATGCTGACAATAAGCAATTGGAAAACAAAATTAAAGAATACATGCCATTTACAATGTACACACAGCATGAAATACCTAGGTATAAATTTAACAAAATATATGTGTCTGTTTTCTGAAAATTACTAAACAATGATAAAATGTCTCAATATGGCTAAATTTCAATTCTCTCCAAACAAATCTATACATTCAATTCAACCACAATCAAAATCATAGCAGAATATTTGTTGATATAGAAAAACTTGTTCACAATGTATGTGGAAAAGCAAAGGAACTAAAATATCCAAAATAACTTTGAAAATGAAGAAAAAGGTGGAGGACTCACACCAGCTGATTTCAAGTCTTACTATAAAGCTAACCAAGATATAATGATATTGGTCAAAGGATAGATGCACAGCTTATTGGTAAAGAATCTAGAGTACAGAAATAGACCCACATAAATACAAACAACTGATCTTTTTGTAGTTATGTCTACTTTGTTTCTTTCTTATTTCATGCATTTAAAAATATTTTTATTGTGGTAAAGTGCGTGACATAAAATTTACCATCCTAACAACGTCTATGTATACAGTTTAGCAGTGTTAAGTATATTCACATTGTCATGTAACTAATCTCCACAGCTTTTTCATCTTCCAAAACTGAAACACTATACCCATTAAACAACAGCTCCCAATTCCCCCCTCACTCCAGCCCCGGGAAACCACCTTTCTACTTTGTTTCTATGATTTTGACTACTCTAGATACTTCACATAAGTGGAATTATACAATATTTGTCTTTTTTTGACTGGTTTATTTCACTTAGCATAATCTCCTTAAGATTCACCCATGTTGTAGCATATGTCAGAATTTCCTTCCTTTTGGAAAATTGAATTTTGACAAAGTTCCAAAGGCAATTAAATGGAAAAATTAGTCTTTTCAAAAATTGAACAGTAATGCCAAAAAAAAAATGAGTGTAACCAGTGCTCATATATTGGTTACTAATACCATTCTTCAATAAAAGGAATCAGGGTTCTTGGAGGAATGGCTGATTGTAGGGCCAGGGAAGGAAATGTACAATATGAGCCTGGAACATTTTGTACTGCCAGAAAGCAAGGAAACATGTAATCAAGCAAGAAAACAAATAAAGCAAAAAAACCCTCAGTGATGGGGATACATCAAAAGGACACAGGACCCAACTGAAAGAGATCCCAGTGGCCAAAGCTGGAACAATTTGAGCAAAAAAATAAATAAATAGTCAGATTATAACACAAGGTATAAAATAAATATCCATGAGTCTGTACAAATATGCATGATCAACAATAAAGAGCAATAATCTTCTGATTTTTGAAATTTTTCAGTACTGATACTCTAAACAAGGATGGATTTAAAATAAGTGTGGTGATTGAAATAAGCTAGACATCAAAGAGTACGCACTGTATGATTCCATTTATATAAAATCCTAGAAATGTAAACCAATCTATAGTGACAGAAAGTAGGTGAGTAGTTGCCTGGGAATGGAGGTGGAGGGAGGGATGGAAAGGTGCATAGGTGATTTCTATAGGGTGATTGAAATGTTTGTTATCTTGATTGTAGTATGTTTCCATAATTGCATATGTAGGTCAAAACTAATCACATCTCACAGTTCAATCATGTGCAGTTTGTTTCATTTAAATTAGGCCTCAGTAAAGTTTTAAAAAGTTGTCTATTTGACCCTCAGTCTAGGGTTCTCGTCATTACACCACAGTTGCCTCTCCAAGTTGGGATGGAACCTCTAAGGGTGGTGGGCAGAGAGAAAGAATCAATATTTATGATGTAATCTATTAGAGTTAGGGTCTCCCAGATCTTGAATCATAGTATTAAGTTAAACTTCAAATAATAGGCTGAACTACATGAAATTGCTCTCTTAATAGGCCAAAAGGATTGAGTATCAGAATTTCTTATAGTTTATAGTAATTTGAATTTTACCGGGGCAGGGGTGTACAGGGAAAGAACATAATATATGCATTGCATTTAGACTTAGATGCAAATTCTTAGAGTGGTGAAAAGTGACATCTGTGAGTTGATTCAAGGAAGGATGTTAGCTTCTCAATTTCAGTACAATTCGTGAAGCCTCAATAGAGCATATGATTTTTTTAAAAAAAATGGAAATAGGTTTAGACAATGTAGAAAATTTAAAGAAGTAAAAATCGCCCAAAGAAAATCACTGTTAATTTGGTGCAAATTCTTCAGGACTTTTTCCTATACATATATAAACTCACATAGATTATAGCTTATTTTCTAAAATGGCATTGTGCTATAGATACCATGTGATGTGAATGCAAGACGTATTTTTATTTCATTTTTATCTTGAGCATCTTTTCAAGGCAATACATAAAAGAACATTCATTTAGTTTTTAGCTTTTACATTATTTTGTCACTGAATGGGAAACCCTAATTATTTAAAAAATAATTCTGTTTATTAACATTTTGGTAGTTTATAATTGCACTACTCTAAACAGCAGTCTAATGAATATTCTTGTAGCTAAATACTTGTACACATACATGAATATTTCTTCAGTATAGATTGCTAAAGCATGGTCAATAGGTAAAAACAATCTTGAGACATTGGATATATAATTTTCAATTTGGTAAATCCTTCTTGTAACACCATTTTCCTGGCTTTTGGGATACTGTTATTCTCTTGGTTTTCCTTTTAACCCATTGACTACTCCTGTATCCTTTGCTGGATCCTTTTCCTCTTCCTAGCATCTAAATGTTGCAATGCCCCAAAGCTCAGTCCTTGGAACTCTTTATCTAGAATTGCTTCCTACATGATCTCAGCTGGTCCCATGACTTCCAAATTTATATCTCTAGCCTAACATTTCCCTGAATTTCAGACGATCTGGATATCTAATAGACATTTCAAGGTTAACATGTATCAAATCAATACATTTATTCCTACCCCACTCCTCAAACTGCTCTTCATTCATTATCTGCCCCTGCTCAGTTTTTTAAGCCAAAAACTGAGAACCATCCTTGATTCTTTTCTTTCTCCTATAATCCACATCTTATTCACCAGCTAATTCATTCAGGTCTATCTTCAAAATATATCCCAAATTGGACTGCCTTTCACTGTCTCTGGCTCAACCACTGTAGTCAAAGACACCATCACCTCTCAGCTGAACTACTGCCCCTGTCTCCTAAGTGCTCTCACCCTTGTCCCTTTAAGACCTACTCTACATACCATAGAATGAGTGATCCTTTAAAAATGCAAAGACTATGTCAATGCCTTATTGAAATCCTCTAATGGCTTCCCAGTACACTTATGAAATCCATAGTTCTCTGTTCCATACACACTGGGCTCCTTGTCATCTCTTGAATGCCCCCTTAGCTCTTGCAGGTACCTTTGTTTTCTTACTTCATTCAATTATATGCTTAGCTGTTACCTCTTCAGGAAAAGCCTCTCTGACCACTCTATCTAAGATAGCACCTCACCTCCTGCCACTCTTTTCCCTCTTATCTTGCTTAATCATTTTTGTCATAACATTTATCAATAATTGACACTGTATATTTGTTTGTTAATTTGTTTATTTTGTTTCATAAGAACGTAGGCTCTGCTGGGGGTAAGACTTGTTTCCATTTTCTTTGTTATTATACATAGCAGACATTCAGTGAATAAATAAGTTAATAAGGCCAATTTTCAGTACGCTTTTAATGATTTCCATTCCTACCAGCAGTGTTTGAGAGAGTCCATTTTCCCATACACTTGCCAACAATGAATATTATGGATGTTTTTCAACTTTGCTAATCTGTGGGTTACAAAATAATATATCATGATGAGAAACTATGAAAAGATGGCCAGGACAGAACTTGTTTTCTTTCTTAGTGGTACATAAAATAATGTGCATCTTATAATTGATGACATTTAAGATCTGATAAGGCATGGTATTTGGGCTGCCTGTCAATTTGCCCTGCATTGTAGATACAGAATCAGCTGAGAACATGGTACCTGCCTTTGAAAGTAAGGCAGTAAATGGGAAGTAAAATGTGAATGAATATTTTGAATAATTTGAAACTAAATCAGGTGGGAATCATTTTCCAATCATTAGATTAAGAATTTTCTGGTTGTGTTTGGTGGGCTTGCCTCAGGGGTCTACAGATGGTGGGTGAGGAGAAATGGGGAGGGGTGGTTGGGCTTAGCCAGCAGAGGTCATATTTCAACTTAAATGGAGCAGCTCTTCCTTTACTTATATTACATTTAGGATTTCTTTGGTCTTTCCATTATTTCACTTGAATAAAGAATGCCATTGATTAAAAATAAACACAAATATTTGAAAACTACTTTTTTAACATTATGGTTTTCCTTTTTATTTAATCAAAGACTGGTGGATAAACATAAATACAGCACAATTACTTCAGATCATTCTTCATATTGTATGCACACAGACTGATGGAAGGGCCAAACGGTATGTGTTAAATTGGAGAATAATGCTTGAATTGAAGAGAGGGAAATTAAAGAATATCCCTTTATATTTATATAGTACTTTACACACTTCCAAATGCATTTACATACATTATCTCATTTAAGATTTTATCACATCCCCATGAGTTAGGCAAGTCCGTTAGCACTATTCTCATTTCACAAGTGGAAAATATGAGTCTATGAGTTGTTCAAGATTATATGGCAAGTTAATATAATCTATGGCAGAGCTAGTATCCACAAATCAGAGATCAAGGCATTCTGATTCCAAAATAACAGCATTAGTAAAATGTGAACTCTCATAAGTAAGAAAACATAATTTCTCTCAAAGACTCTGACTCTCTTATAACACTTTTATTTAATAGATTTCCTCTCAACTATATCTATCTAAAGCTCAAATCTAATCCTCATATTAAATTGTTCCTACATGTAAGGATTTCCAGTTCATAATTTTGTCCTCTCCAATGCCCTGAAAATCAGGATAATGGGGTCTCATTATAATTAGTATAAGTGATTGGGTTGATAGCTTTTCAAAATATAGTCATGAGTAGATACTTCTATGAGACTGCAAAAAAAAATGTCTTTTAATGGTTGTTTATTACAGAATCATAAGGTAACTGATGAGGAAACTATATTTAGCTGACTGAATCTGGCAGCTTTGTACTAATTGGTGTGCCAGACACAATTACTCTGTGCCAGACACATTACCCAAATCATTTCATTTGATTCTTCACAACAACCTTATTCAATGAGGAGATTGATAGATCATGAGTTGGCTGCCCTCAACACCACCACCCCTTCCTCCCTAAAGACATTCCACAGGAGATCAACCTTGAAGAAAAATCATGCTTTTTTTTTTCATCACCAGGATTCAATTTTTAGAGACATTTGTATTTTTTAATATCACACTTTAGCCTTTTACTATCACTTAATCTTTAAGATTAGACATGAACAGCCAATATTTGGAGAGCCTTCATGCAACAAGTAAGTGAGATACTTCAAGAAACTATAAATTTACTTGTAGGGTACAGTTTTTGAAAGGATGAAATTAAGATTAATCTACTCCAAAATGCAAGTTATTAAGGATGAAAAGAAGACTTCAGGCTTGCAGCTCAACCTTATTGGTGCAAGAATGGACTCAGAGTAGATGCAAGGACTCTGGGACTTTTCAGGCTTCTCAGGAGTCTACTCCCTCAGGCGACATGGAGGTAGACTGATTTACACAGGATCTGCCCGTGTTCTGCTTTCTCATTCACCAATCTCTACAGCTTAGACTGTTTTAATTCGCCTCAAGTTCTGAGACTAATTCTGCTTTTATACAGAAAAATGGAAGGAAAACAATGGCATCTATTGAGCGTTTCCTCTGTGCCAGACACATCGTCTGAATCATGTCATTCAGTTCCTCACAACATTATTGCCAACTCACAGCAGCTAAGACAATAAACTCAATAAATACTTAACTGAACAAACAGGCAATGTAGTTCTTGATAGTCCCATTTTATAAATGAAGAAATTGATGCTCAGATAGATAAGTTAAATATATTGCCCAAAGTTAGACAGGTGGTAAATCTCTTCTTTCCTTCCTCCTTCCCTTCCTTTTTTTCTTTTGTCAGTCTTAAAAATTTTTTCAAAAGTTATACATACTTGGCATTAAAAACCTAAACATTACAAAAGTATAAAGAGTTAAAGTGAATATATCTTTCTTCTCCTCCCTGCTCCACTCTCCAGTGACAACCTCTGTAGGAAATTTGGTGTATCCATGTCTTTTCATTGTATCAAGCATATCTTACAACTGCTGCCATGGTTCTGGGTTGGACTTTATAACTAATTCCTAGATTCATGTAACTGGGCTTTGTCTTTAACTTTGGCTCCAAGCTCCCATGCTGTACCCCCCAATTTTGTAACAGGGTGCTTTTATTATTTTATCCTCATATTTTTGTTTCTGTTATGTTCAGCAAGAGTATATTGGTGTTGCTTATAAAAAGTATTACCAAAATCAAATCTTTGAGTTTAACAAAATCAAATCTTTTCTATTTAATTTGCCAGTGTACACTTGGGGGATGCGACAGATAGTTGAAATGTACTATACAACAACAGTTTTATGACTGTGGTAGCAAATGAAAGGGTAAGCATGGCAGCAGTATGCACTAAAACTGATAAATGGATTTTAAAGAAAAAACACTACACAATCAAAGAACCGGTAACTGCTTGTCTCTGCTCTTTGATTTGATGTGGTGCTGGTGATAGAGCCTCAGTCTTTCTGGAGGCCATCTGAGTTGTTGCAGAAAAAGATAATCTTGTGATAATTTAGCTCTCCTGATTAATTTTTCATTTAGTTTATTTTTTTACTTGCTTGCTTACTAGTGCTCGGACCCATGATTTTAACATATCTCATCATTAACTCAAATAATCCCTCTGCAATCCCTCATTGCAGTCTTTTGATAAATCTGCAAAGCCCATTCTTAACCCAGGAAAGAAATGTCTTCTTATTTTGGTCATCTGATTTTCTCCTAGACCTTGATTTCTGAGGAAAGTCACAAAACAATGATCAAGTTCACAATAAATTCGTGCTACTGAACTTCAGCTGGATTTCTCACTTTGCTTGCTAGTTCTTGCATCTTTTCTTGACTTTTTTTGATCTTTTACTATGGTAGATGCCCAAACTTTATACACATTCTAGCATCTCAGCTCTAAATATGGTTCTTAGCTACTTGGGTAAGATTAAGGTCATTTGATATGGCTCCCTGACCTTCCCTGGTTTCATTCTAAGGAGATTTTTATTGCCAAACTCTCCTCACCACCAATATGTAATCTAACATCCTGTCTTTGTTTTGTAAGAGACCCTGTTTCAAGACAGGTGCCTCTTGTTCCTATCCTTTCCACACTCTTCTGGAACATTGCTGCATCAATGATCTCCTCTCTGCAATGTCAATCTCTCTTTTCTTCCCACAAATAAGATCAGCCTCCACCAAAATCTTCCACAATCTTCCTTGAAATTGGCTCTTAAAATCGCCATTTCTCTTCTCTTCCACACTCTTTACTGCCAGTACTTTTAAAAGGGTAGGCTATACTTGCAGTTTGCATTCCTTACTGCTTCTTTATACTCCTTGAAATCTGGCTTCTATTCTCACAACTGTACTGATAATTCTTTCCCCAAGTTCCAACGTTCTGATAATAGTTTCATATAATGACTTCCAATTTTTGTCCTCTTTAGTCCTCCTCTAAGGTATATGACTCTCTAAGACATAGGTACTTAAGGCATGTTGATTACCACATCCTTCTTAAAATTCTTTTCTCTTTATATGGGGGAACTTCTCTATTATGGGCTTCCTCTTACCTTTAGGTGCCCTCCTACATTAACTTCTGCTGTATAGTGTCAACTTTTGCATGGTGAATTGAAAGCATTTATCTGTACAATGATCTGTAGTTGAATGTTTATGGGGATTTATTAACAAGAGTCAAAACCTAGATTCAACTCAAGTGTCCGCTAGGTGAATGGATAAACAAACTGTGGTACATTCATAAAATGGAAAACTACTCAGGAATAAAAATGAACAAACTACTGATACACACAAGGTGGATGATTCTCAAAAGTATTATGCTAAATGAAAGAAGCCAGACACTGAAGACTGCATACTGTACAGTTCAATTTATATTACATTCGAGAAAAGGCAAAACTACAATGATAGAAAGCAGAGTAGTGGTTGCCGGGGTCTGAGGTGGGGGCAGGATACTGAGTACCAAAGTCTAAAAGGAAATGCTCTGGAGTGATGGAAATATTTTACATTAACCATCGTGATGGTGGTGGTTACATGACTGGATACATTGTCATTGACATTTTAGAATTTTATTGTATATAAATTATACCTCAATAAAGCTCAGAAAAAGTTTAAAATATAAAAATCCAATACTGGTGCAGCGATTTTCATATCCTCATATATTACCCAAAGAAATGATTGTTTAGTGGTCATTCTCTTATTCAAAATATTCCATTATTTTCCCAATAGATTGTAAACTTATTTTTGGATCTACCACTGAATCCAGCAATGCTAGTTACAAAGAAGGTATTCTGCAAGTACTTGATTTGTTGATGCAATTATTTTGTGTGTGAGTTAGCTGTGAGTTTGGGCAAATTTCTTGTTCTATGTATGCCTCTGTTTTTTCTTCTGTAAAAAAGGGGAAAAGACTAGTACCTATTTCATAAGTTTATTGCAAGAATTCAAAGTTGTAATGCTTGTAAGTAGTTGGCATAGAGAAAACAATAAAGGCAAAAAGTATTGGAGAGAATAAAATTTATTTTATCCTTAAAAAAACCTTATTCAGTGTCTAATTTTTACATGTGTAGTGAATTTATTCCTCAAAAAAATATAATCACTGTCTGTAATCAGGACTCCAAAGTTCTCTAGACAACCTTTGGTGCTAGAAACAATCACTGATATATTTTCTCTACATCATTTCTTACTGTATCCAGTTATTTATTTTTCTTTATTTTCTTCACTCCTTTGTTTTTATCCTCTGTGATATTTACTGTTACTTTTCAGATGTGGGATTTTAAGATAGGTCCTCAAGAAGCCATTTACTTTATTTCCATTAGTTTGTTTACAATTGAAGTGAATGGTTGATAACTTGTTTAATGGATAGATCACTTTTCCAGGTAATTATCCTTTAAGGGTGATAGGTAATTCATAAAAATAGCTAAGTAGACCATTAATACTGACAAGTATTATTAATAATTTTTAAAGTGATAACACACTAAGATTTAAATAAATCATAGAATTTTCAAACTGTAAGGCATGTAAGTATCTATTCACTACAAGCCCCTTATTACCTGTTGGAGAAATTGAGGCCAAAAGAGACTAAATGACTTGCCTAAGGACATGCAGGTAATTAGTGACAGAACCCCCAATTAGATCCATTCTTAATCCTGTGGCTTTCCATGAAAACCTCTCTCCATCTTTATAAACATAAATAGTCACTTTAACCACTAGCAAATTTTATTGACGTTAGCTTTCATTTTGTCTAAGAACTAGTAGAATACATTTTTCAACTCACAAGAAATCTCTTAGATTGAGAGTCAGATGTAATATAATTTTCCTAATAGTACCATGACTCCTCAATTCTCACCTTTCTCATTGATCAAGGTCAAAATACCACTGCGTCTTCTTGTGTCAGGCTGCTATATTCTTCATCTGTCAAGACACCTGGGAATATTTGAGTTTGTACCTGATTTAAACCTCATCTCTCTTACTTGACCTATCTCACAGCTTCCTACTGAAGAAATCTTCAGAGCTTCTAGTTCCTCTGATTAGTTTAGATCAGAGGTTGGCAAACTACAGCCTGGGAGTCAAATCTGCTCACCACCTATTTTAAAGAATTAATTAATTAATTAATTAGTTTATTTATTTTTGGCTGTGTTGGGTCTCTGTTGATGTGCGTGGGCTTTCTCTAGTTGTGGTGAGTGGGGGCTACTCTTTGTTGCGGTGCATGGGCTTCTCATTGTGGGGGCTTCTCTTGTTGCAGAACATGGGCGCTAGGCATGTGGGTTTCAGTAGTTGTGGCATGCAGGCTCAGTAGTTGTGGCTCACAGGCTCTAGAGTGCAGGCTCAGTAGTTGTGGCACACGGGCTTAGTTGCTTTGTGGCATGTGAGATCTTCCTGGACCAGGGCTCGAACCCATGTCCCCTGCATTGGCAGGTGGATTCTTAACCACTGTGCCACCAGGGAAGTTCCCTCACCACCTATTTTTGTAAACAAAGTTTCATTGGAACAGAGCCGTGCTTATTTGTTTATGTATTGTTCATGGTTGCTTTCGCATTGCAATGACAGAGTTGTATACATGTGACAGAGACTAAAAGACTTTATGAAGCCTAAAATATTTACTCTCCAGCCCTTTAGAGAGAAAGTTTATAGAGCCCCTGGTCTAGATTATGATCAATTTTTGGAGATGCTTATGAGCTTTGGAAAAGAATGTGTATTCTCTTTTTAGGACATTTTATTAGATATATACCTAATAATTAAAATGCATAAATTATATTTTCAAGTTTTCTCTAGTATTAAGTGTTTTTTATACTTTCCTCTATCAAAGATTTAGTAATATGATACATTGATCTTTCATTGCAATTATGTTTATCTCAATTTCTTCTTGAATTTATAACAGATTTTGCTTATATGTACACGCAGTGGTAGAGACCCTATGTTATTTGGTAATTGTTCATTACTGTTATAGCCTCATTGTAAATTATACATTTTAATCAAACCAAATTATCTTCTTTATCAAATAATGTCTCTTTTCCTTGAATTGTACTTTGGTATTAATATTGATTCTTTTGATCTATTTTATTTTTAACTACATAATCGTCCCTTCTTTTATTTGATTTTTCTTTTTTTTTTTGCAGTACGTGAGCCTCTCACTGTTGTGGCCTCTCCCGTTGTGGAGCACAGGCTCCGGACGTGCAGGCTCAGTGGCCATGGGTCACGGACCCAGCCGCTCTGCTCCGCATGTGGGATGTTCCCGGACCGGGGCACAAACCCGTGTCCCCTGCATCGGCAGGCGGACTCTCAAACACTGTGCCACCAGGGAAGCCCTTATTTGATGTTTTTATATCCTTGGGAATGAGATACATGAGATGGTAGCCAAGTATATCTAATATGTGTGATTTCCCTATATTTGTCTTTTCCTCAACCAGAAGAGATTGTCTGGGACTTGCAGTGCTAGACTAAACAGAGTAAGCCCACTACAGCCTATTTCACCCATTAATTATAACCAAAAACTAGGGACGGAACACAAATACAATAGCAGGTAGATTGGGGAGAGAAGTAAAAACTTGAAGAATGGCCAGTACAGTGATGAGTTTACTATTTCTTTTGTTTGGCTTTGACTCAAGAGTAGTGAATGTTCCACCCTGTGCAGTGGGTATGGACAGCAAAAGCTCTGAGTAATTCCTGTTTCTAGTCAGAAGACTGAGAAAATGGTCTGAAGAATGCAAGGGAAATCCTTATCTTTTCTTTATTTTTTCTCTCCAGTCCTTGCCTGAGATAATCACTAGTTACAGATCTGCAGTGCTGTAATGATGTGGCACTCACCTAAAACCCTGAGGCAAATAATTCCCGTATTTCTTTTTAGAGGCACCAAGGAAAGTGATCTTGGTGAACCAAAGTATGTATGGGGAATCCCGATTATTTTTTTTTCGGCTTTTCTTGCTTCACTCCAATTTTAGTACCAGTTTCATGAAATTTTGCAACATCACACAGGTCTAAACCTATGAGAGAAACCCATATATTCTAGCCAGAGGAATTGGGAAAAGAGGACTTTTGGAGCCAGAGACTGTGGGAAAATCCAAGATAGTAAAGGGTTGAAGAGGGGGTTTCTGCATTTAAACTGACACAAGTTCTGGGCTTACACCCAAGCTGTGCATGCAGGGCATAGACACATGAAGCACAGAAAAGGCTTTGAAAACTGAAATATGATATAAACTATTGCCCAAGACCAGAGTAAGTCCTGAGTGTTGCATATGTGGGGTGGGCCCAAACAGCATAACAACGATTTGGAAAACTAAACTGATATTAGAGCCATTGCTCACAGAAGGGAAGGTAAAACTTGCAATTTGAACCTAAATGAATTGATTGCCTACTAAGCCAACAAACCAAACAAACAAACCAACCAACTCTTCATTTGCCAGAGGACTTTAAAAGGATCTGAAGTAAAAATAGAATACTCAGAATGTCCAAGATAAATGTCTAAGTTAATAGATAATAAACAGATGCTAAACCTGAGATAATCCAGATATTGGAATTATCAGACAAAGACCTTAAAACAGATATTTTCTAATGCTCCATGTGGTTAAGGATGGATATTCTTGAAATGAATGGAAAGATAGAAGTTTTCAGCCAATAAATACAAGCTATATAAAAGAACTAACTAAAAATTTAGGACATAAAAATACAGTAAGTGAAATTTAAAAAAAAGCAAAACAGGGCTTCCCTGGTGGCGCAGTGGTTGAGAGTCTGCCTGCCGATGCAGGGGACACGGGTTCGTGCCCCAGTCCAGGAAGACCCCACATGCCACGGAGTGGCTAGGCCTGTGAGCCATGGCTGCTAAGCCTGCGAGTCCAGAGCCTGTGCTCCGCAATGGGAGAGGCCACAACAGTGAGAGGCCTGCGTACCGCAAAAAAAAAAAAAAAAAAAAAAAAAAAATTGGAGAGGCTCAATAGCAGAATGGAGGTGGCAGAGAAAAGAGTCAGTGAACTTACAAATAGATCAATACAAATTATCCTGTATGAAGAACAGAGATAAAAGAGATTGAAAAAAAAAGATCCTCAGGGACTTGTGTAAGAAAATATCAAAAGTTTTAGTATTTGAATTGTATACTATAAGTGAGTGAATTGTATGTTGTGTGAATAACATCTCAATAGAGCTGATAAAAATATATTATCATCATTACTACTAATTATTTTAAATATTTTAAAATAGCATTATTATCACTATCAAAAAAAGTTTAACATTTGTGTCATTGAAGTCCCAAAAAGAGAGGAGAAAGAGATTGGCTGGAATCTTCCCCAAAATGGTGAAAGATATAAATTTACAGATTCAAGAAGCTCAGCAAACTCCAAAAAGAATAAATATAAATCGTGGTCAGATACATCATAAATTAAATACTTAAAACCAAAGAAAAGGAAAATTCTTGAACATACCAGAGCAAAAGAATATATTACATATGGGGGAAATAATGATTTGAATGACTGCAAATTTGTCATCACAAACAATGGAAGACAGAAGACAGTGGAATGATATCTTTAAAGTGCTGAAAGAAAATAACCATCAACCCAGAATACTTTATGCATTTTGGGGGTGATGAAACTATATGTATCTTGATTGTGGTGGTAATTATACAATCATCTGCACTTGTCAGAACTTACAAATATGTACATCAAAAAGGTGGATTTTACAATATGTAGATTAAAAAATAAATTTAAAAAGAAAATGACCTATAAATTTTAAATATGTATGATAAATAGTGAACACATGAAAAAAAAGGGAATGCCTTTTCCTTCTCTAAAATAAGAGATGATTATATACCTTTTCAACTCTAGGGGCATAACCTTTGAAACTACAACGTGATTTTTTTTTCATCTTTAAAGTAAGCATCATCTTAGCTGCCATTTGTAAATTAAAAATAATATCACACATATATATTTAATAAGTAGCTCAGTGTTACAAAAATAGGTTGCACATATCACAAAAATTTTAGACATAATTATGATTTTAAAAATAGAGATTAAGGAACATATTTTCTACATATAGGTATTATTTGTGGAAGCATAGAAAAATGTCTTGAAACATATGTACCAATCTCTTAAAGAGTTAAGATTTACAGTGCTGGAATTTAAGATTCCAGTTAAGGAATTACAGTTAAGATTTACTGGAATTTAAGATTCCAGTTAAGGAATTACAGTTAAGATTTACAGTGTAGTTAAGATTTACAGTGCTGGAATTGATGGTATAGAGAAGTTTCTCTACTCACTTTCTATAATTTCTGAAACTTGTTTAAATGGTATAATAACTTTTAAAAATAATTGTGATTTCTTCTGTATTTTAAAATAAAAATTCTGCAACATTTTTGAAAAGTGAAAATATAGAGAAAAAAACCTACATTTTACTTCCTTTTTCTTTACTTTCTCTTTGGTTGTCCCTATTGGTATGTACCATGTATCTGCCTGATCACTCTCAGAGTAAACCACGTTGCTGAGTCTTTGACTAGTAGAGGCCCCTAGCTCTGTTTTATAGCTTAGGAGTGTACATACTTGTGTCATTTACACATACAGTCCTCATTTTTGTGATTAGTTTCACTGTTACTATCATTAGCCCTGATCTCTTTCAGAGCAGTGCTTTGGAATGCAGAGGTGTGGGAAAAAGGCAATGAGTTTTGGATGCAGACTGCCTGGAAGAAAATTCCAATTCTTGAACTCATTGGCAGTAAATTTTCTATTAAGCGGTAAAAATAAAAGTACCTTCCTTACATGTAATCTCATGTGTTACCTGAGATAATCCAGAGCTTGGACCCAGGTATGTCTGTTTCCAGAGGTCAGACTCCTTATTATCACATATGCTGCCTCTCATGAAGTGCCAAACGCATTTTCCAATGGAAGCAATGTTGTAAAAATGATTAAATTCCTTAATTAACCCACAAGGATAATCTGATCAATCCCATTCAAAGCTCCAGCAAAGAAAGGCAGTGGCCAAAATTCCGTAAGACTGGAAACTAGGGTGATAAAAGCTACAAAAACATGTGATACATTGTAAAGTACTATCTTAAAACAATTTTCAGGTTTTGCTTGTTAGTATGTAAGAGTTTTGATCCATATAGAAATTATATTCCACTCGCTTAGAGCTGATGTTCGTGGGACCATAATCAAATACACAAAACTAGAAGACTCCCTGGAAACCCAAATTTTGGAATTGTGCTATGCATTGTTACATAAGTGGGAAGACTATGTTTATTACTATCACAGATTGCTGTAACTATTTTATTCCTAGATCATTTCACAAGTAGGCAGATAATACAAAGGCTCTCTGATTAACAAACTACAGTATGTGGAGGTAGGGAGTCATGACCCTTTTCTTTAGGGCAAATCTTTGAGATGACAACAAGGCACAGGTGGCTGGAAATGGTCAGTTTTTTTCCAGCAACTCTCTTGGTATTCCTAATGAAGGTTTTCACAAGCTGGGATGCTAGTCTTCTACAGAATGATGTTTAATAGGTGGTTGATTAAAATAAAAAGAATTCTATGAAATAAGGTTGAGAAATATTGCATTAAACAATGTAAACAATTTAAAACAGATTACTGTAGAACCTTTCAGAACATTTTGATATATGGATAAATATTCATTGGAAATCTCCAAGATGGTGATAGAGTAGGCTGTGGTTCCAAACTTACTTGATGATGTGGTACATTTTTACATACCTTTTTTTTTTTTTTTTTTTTTTTTTTTTTTTTTTTTTTTTTTTTTTTGCGATACGCGGGCCTCTCACTGTTGTGGCCTCTCCCACTGCGGAGCACAGGCTCCGGACGCACAGGCTCAGCGGCCATGGCTCACGGGCCCAGCCGCTCTGCGGCATGTGGGATCCTCCCGGACCGGGGCACAAACCCGCGTCCCCTGCATCGGCAGGCGGACTCTCAACCACTGCGCCACCAGGGAAGTCCCTACATACCTTTTAACGTCTCTCAGAATGACTAATCTGTAGGACACCTTGGGAAATGTTGTCCTAACATGTATAGACCCATGAATGCAGTAAATACCCAGTTTTCAAGCTTTGATATGGAATGTGTGGGGATCAGAATCAGTACCAGGCTAGGAAGGTTAATTGGACAGAGGGCTAAATCATGTGGGTAAGAGCAAGTAGAAGCTTGTTAGGCAGATCCTGTACCTTCTCATCAGCAAATATTTACAAACCCTCTCTTAGTGTGAGTTACTGGGAAAATTTCCAAGTTGGCAAGCCTGGTCCATTGCTTTTTCACTGTATCATAATTCCAGATATTCTTTCTTAGGCCAACTTCTCTAGTATCTGTCATTACATCCTTTCAGGTTAATTTATTCAACCAGGTTTTATTGAGCATCTATTGCATATATTTAACTGAAGTAAGTATTTAAAACTATGAACAAATATGTAGTAGAACCAGTTCCTATTCTTGAGGAGCAGATTATCTCATGTATGAGACAAAAAATATTACTCAAGCAGCCTTCTTTCTCACTGTGGACGATACAGCCATTAGAGGCATGTCAAGCTCGTTGTTCTTCTCCCCATTCAAATACATTCCATGCCAACTTGTTCTCAGCCCTTTTGCTTATGCTCTTCTCTTGCTTTGGAATGACCCTTACTTTCCTCTATCTATTAGCAATTGGGCATTTCAAGGTCTGAGGTTCCCATCTCTTCTCTGAAGACTTCCCTTTTGCCTTTCTCTGATCTCCTATTATCCTTTGTTTTATACTGAGGTTTATTGCTTATGGGTATTTATTTCACCTCCTCAAATAGATTTTAAGTTCTTTAACTAGGAAATGCTTTATATGGGTAATGCTCACAGTGTGGGTTGATTATAAATATTTACTGATTGATATGCAAAATGTGCTTCTGTATTTTCATAGTATCTTGCAGATGGGGCTGGGAGGGAGAAAAACATTTTAAGCAGAACTATAAATGGTTAAAGACTATTAAGTTATAGTGACATGACCTTAATACTCTACTGTTTTAATTTGTCAGCTAATTTAATTTAGGCCAAAATGACACATTTAAAATGGTATTTTGGCATAGTTCAGATGTCTACAATTAGAACCTCAGAAAGGATGTACTTACCGTCTTCCTCCACATTCAAAAATATCCCCATAGTATACCTTAAGCAATTAGTATATGTCTTCAATATGATGCTTGCCAAAATATGATTTCATGTTAGCACAAAAAAACACTTTTTCCCCCAACTATCACAGAAATTTAAACTTTTCGAGTGATCAAGATAAGAAAGACTTTACCCTGTCACCTTTTTATTTATTATGCTAGTGTTCCATATGAAATTAGTTCACCTTGTGATATACAAAAGGGCATACAAATACGAAATGAAGTAAAATAAAAAATTAATATATATTCAAAATGGAGTTCATGCAAGCCAATTTTAAGCAATAAGTAAAATGAGCTGTGTTGTCTACTTTGGTAGACGGATATAGGACACATTATTTTCACTACCAGCTGCTCTTGTAAACAATACAGTTTAGTTCAATTAGTATGACCCATTCAAACAGGTCATTAAATCAATATTACAGGCTCACTGAACTGAATAGATCCCAATTTTTTTTCACAGCTGAAAGTCATCACATTATGTTTTTCTATTAGAGCAAAACCTTGATTGACCTGAATCTAACTAACCTGAACCTTCAAATAACAGGTTTTTTCCCTTGTACTTGAATTTTAAAAGAACAAGACAAATGATAAGACAAATTCAAAGCGAGTATAATATAGATGTAGCTGTTGATCATAGGCTGTTCCAATGAGTAGGCTTATTCCTTGCATTTGTATGCTCTTTTATATATCACAAGGAGGGAAGACCTTTTATGGCTACTACCGGAAGGACCCTGGTTACCTAGTGGGGAAGTAGGAGAAGTATCTTTGGGGATAAGGCAATTAAGGGAAGGCTGGAAGGATACCAAAGCAAATTTGATTTACCTCCCAGTTTTTCTAAGGTCAGCCTTACTCTCACTCTCAGCATTTAAAAAGGGTCCTACTACAGTGCTTTCTGTAGTTTCTTAAACATTTTATTTTGCTAAGTGTAAATTATTGCATTTCATTATAATAATTCATAGTGATGGACATCTGAGAAATACATTTTTTTGTTTGTTTTATTTTGTTTTGTTTTGAGAAATACATTTTGAATTGACATTTTCTTTTCCTGGTGAGCTCTTATATTGGGTTGGCCAAAAATTCGTTCAGGTTTTTCCGTAAGATGGTACAGAAACACCCGAACGAACTTTTTGGCCAACCTAATATATGCTAACTATAAGAAGCTGCCACTGACAAAAAACATAAGCTCTTGGAGAGAACGTATCCACAGAGAACAGAGCCAAGATGCACCTTAGCCTTTCGTTCTGAAGGTTTCTTTAGACATCAGCCTTCCTTCAAAGAGAATAAAACACCACAAAACATAGTGAAGGCAGAGAGGCCATCCGTTCCAGCCAGCTCCAGTTAATTTAGAAATAGTTTCTTCATCTACAGAACTATAATATTGGCTTTTAATTTTTCTTGCAACAATCTGAGCTTTTACAATACCATCTAGAGACTCCCTTGGGCACGGAAGTGGTGCCTATAATTAGGTAAGACTATTAGACTGGAGAAGTTAACTATAATTTTAAACTCTTGTGCCTTAGATTCAGGATAAAACTTTTCATAGAATCCAGTTATTATTTAGTTTTTAAATGAAGTTTGAGTTCCAAATGGAAAAGGTAAAAGAAGGTGTATTTATAGAATAAATTATAATCAGAAAAAAAACGTTTAGGGTAAAGATAAGTTATAGGATCACTTTGAATAATTCTGTGAATTAATTCATTTATCAGATGATTACTGAGCATCCATTATGAGCCAGCAACTATGCTAAATTGCTGATTTGTCTATGGCCTTTTTGAACTTTTCTCCTTTGTTAGAGGTACCCAGTAGTAAAGGGCCTTAGGTTCTAAATTACTTCAGAGTAATTTATTCTGAGGGCATGAGTTTTAAGCATGAAAACACATGATGAAAGATTTATATATTAGAACAGATTTTTTTTCATGCAGCGAAATAAATATTTTCAGATAGTAGAAATGACAGAATGCAGTGATTGATGGGATATGGAGGGAGGATAGCAGGAGAGAGGGCAATCAGGAATAATGAACACATTTCTGATTTGGAGAATTAGGTTCATGTTGGTAACACTGGCCCTCGCACAGCCCTCTAGAGTGTTTTATATGCCAGGCACTCTGCTTGGCACTGCTGTGGTGTAGGGAGAATTCTGTGTTTCAGTGGAAAACTATGCATTGTTCATAGCACACCTTCAGGGTTATCTAATCCTGCTTGGGTGGCAGCTATTTTACAGCTCTGTAGATTGGAGATAACTGATAGCAATGCAACATATTTCTTGTCTATAGACAATGATGTTTGTCTATAGACGAACAAATCTAATTCTCTCAGGTAAAGGAATAATTCTTCCCCTTGTGGGAAAACCGGTTTGCCTCTATTTGCACATTCATTTCAATATTCCTGATCTATAAATGTGTCTATTCTTTGAATTCTACTTTCAACTGGTTGTAAAACTTTACCAGTTTCCTCATTAGTGAGTTAAATAAAATCCTTAACATGTATTCATTTTTATCTTTGTATGAGAGTCAAGATTTTACTATTTTAGGGGAAATTATCTTTTAATAGTGGTTAATTTGACAAACATGACCTTTGTCCTCATGGAACTTACATCCTCGTGGGACAAACAGATAATAAACCAAACAAATAAGTACATATGTATTACAAAGTATGTATTGATAAGTGCTGAGGAAGAGAATACAGCAGGGAAATGGTATAGGGTGTGGGGGTGGGTGGTATGAGGTGAGGTTGCAATTAAACAGGAGGGTCAGAGGAAGGTCTTAATGAGAAAGTTCTCTACAACTAACTTTGGAATATATCAAGGGTACTCAAAAAGTTATATAGCTGTATAGACCACATTTATAATCTTATAAATTTTCCTAGTCACATCCTATGTATGTTCATGGGGGTAGAAAGAGTTTGTTATCCCACTCTTCTTTTCTCTCTCAGGGAAACCTACTCCAACCATATCCCCCTCCCTTCCGATCAATATCTTATCTTCATCTAATGGGAACTGTGGTTTACATCCAATGAACCTCTTAGTAAGCCTGGCAAAGTCACTTCAGAGGCAGCTTTCTGAAACAGAGCTCAGAGTTAGGAAATTTTCAGTTTATACCAGAAATTTTCCTAAAAGCTTGGGATCTCTCTCAGAACAAACCAATCAGTGGGAAAGTATGTGTTGAGTCTTTTCTTCATGTGAATGGCATTGGTGCTGTAAGGGGCACAGAAAGAGGAAAGTACTATGGAAATACATATTTAACCTAAATTTGACAGAAATTCAAGTTATTTGAAAACAGATAATTAGAAGGATTTTACTACCATTTCCATATTTAGGAAGACGCAAGCAGCTGTTCTTTCTATGCCCGTAGCTTGGAGATATACAGAAAAACATAATAGATAATTCTTTTTGTGTCCCTTTCCCCAGCAACCTCCAACTCCTTTGGCCCTGATTGAGAACCACTGCTCTAGGTACTGATTTTAAATAACTTTTTGAAAATTCAATTCCTAAATCCTAATCTTATTTTATTTTTTGTGGTTTTTAAATTTTATTTATTTTTTATACAGCAGGTTCTTATTAGTTAACTATTTTATACATATTAGTGTATATATGTCAATCCCAATCTCCCAATTCATCACACCACCACCACCACCACCACCCGCCACTTTCCCCCCTTGGTGTCCATATGTTTTTTTCTCTACATCTGTGTCTCTAATTCTGCCCTGGAAACCGGTTCATCTGTACCATTTTTCTAGGTTCCATGTATATGCGTTAATATACGATATTTGTTTTTCTCTTTCTGACTTACTTCACTCTGTATGACAGTCTCTAGATCCATCCATGTCTCTACAAATGACCCAATTTTCTTCCTTTTATGGCTAATATTCCACTGTACATATGTACTACATCTTCTTTATCCATTCGTCTGTTGATGGGCGTTTGGGTTGATTCCATGACCTGGCTATTGTAAATAGTGCTGCAAGGAACATCGGGGTGCATGTATCTTTTTGAATTATGGTTTTCTCTGGATATATGTCCAGTAGTGGAATGGCTGGGTCACATGGTAATTCTATTTTTAGTTTTTTAAGGAACGTCCATACTGTTCTCCATAGTGGCTGTATCAGTTTACACTCCCACCAAGAGTGCAAGAGGTTTCCCTTTTCTCCACACCCTCTCCAGCATTTATTGTTTGTAGATTTTCTGTTGATGCCCATTCTAAATGGTGTGAGGTGATACCTCATTGTAGTTTTGATTTGCCTTTCTCTAATAATTAATGATGTGCAGAAGCTTTTCATGTGCTTCTTGGCCATCTGTATGTCTTCTTTGGAAAAATGTTTATTTAGGTCTTCTGCCCATTTTTGGATTGGGTGGTTTGTTTAATACGGAGCCGCGTGAGCTGATTATATATTTTGGAGATTAATCCTTTGTCCGTTGATTCGTTAGCAAATATTTTCTCCCATTCTGAGGGTTGTCTTTTCTTCTTGTTTGTACTTTCCTTTGCTTTGCAAAAGATTTTAAGTTTCATTAGGTCCCATCTGTTTATTTTTGTTTTTATTTCCATTACTCTAGGAGGTGGATCAAAAAAGATCTTGCTGTGATTTATGTCAAAGAGTGTTCTTCCTATGTTTTCCTCTAAGAGTTTTATAGTGTCAAATCTTATATTTAGGTCTCTAATCCATTTTAAGTTTATTTTTGTGTATGGTGTTAGGGAGTGTTCTAATTTCATTCTTTACATGTAGCTGTCCAGTTTTCCCAGCACCACTTATTGAAGAGACTGTCTTTTCTCCATTGTATTTCCTTGCCTCCTTTGTCATAGATTAGTTGACCACATGTGCATGGGTTTATCTCTGGGCTTTCTATCCTGTTCCATTGATCTATATTTCTGTTTTTGTACCAGTACCATACTGTCTTGATTACTGTAGTTTTCTAGTATAGTCTGAAGTCAGGGAGTCTGATTCCTCCAGCTCTGTTTTTTTCCTTCAAGACTGCTTTGGCTATTCGGGGTCTTTTGTGTCTCCATACAAATTTTAAGATTTTTTGTTCTAGTTCTGTGAAAAATGCCACTGGTAATTTGATAGGGATTGCATTGAATCTGTAGCTAAATCCTAATTTTAGACCTTTAACCTAAGGAAGTTGTATTGTGCAATTGTTGAACGTACCATCTGGATATTAAACACAGAATTAATTAAAATGCCATAAATTCTATTCTCCGTGTGCTCACAGGGAAATGATGAAAGGCAGTTTCCAGGAGGTATTTATCAAACAGTGTTTTATCCATGTATTCCCCAGAGCCTGTACCCTCACCACTGGAGCAATCTAGCACACATTGGGATTGATGGGTGTATATGCCTGGGCTATGGCCTTGTTTTCACAATGTATTTGTGACCCTGTCACTGCTTCATTTACCCTCCAGCATTTAGCTGTTGTTGCCATATACTCTGAGGATACTGCTTTTGTTTTTTTCTCTCATCCCTCCTACCTCTGCTAGTGTCGGATCACTGGAATTAGCAGGTGTTCTAGATAATCAAACCCAGGAAGGCCATCATATTTTGGTTATGTTGTTTGCCTTTTCATATGTGTTAATTTTGTCTCCCCAGCTAAATTGTAAGCTCCTTTAAGTTAGGGAGTACTAGGTTTATAAGCAATGTTCCATTAATATTTACAAACAAATGCCACATCTCTTATGCACATTAGTCCTTTATCTTGTACAGTCAAAACTTTCTCATTGCTACTGTTGGAGAGATTATAAAACCCCCATGATAGAATTTATAGGTTCACAAGTGGAAGAAGCAGGAGAGATAGCTTAGGGTTAAAGACAACCCTAAGGTTTTGAAAGTCCTATCAAAATGCAAGTGTGTAATCTGGTAGGGGTAATGCATTAAATTACAACTAGCCATCAACATCTTTGCTAGATAAATTGACCAAGTGAGTTTAATTAGAGCTCCTAAATGAGAATAAGTTAAAAGACAGAGCAAGTTTTAACTTGGGTAGGGAGGATGCTATGGAACATGAAATATGTTAAGCGGGTGGCAGAGAGGAAGCAGCCCCATGGTAGGAGGCTTGGACATGCATTTATTCAACAAGTATTTGTGAGCTGTGGGACTACATGGGGTGGAGAAGTAGAATGATAGGAAGAGAAGTGAGTGCAGAGGGAGTGAAAGAGAAAATAAACTCCACAATTTTGTCAAAGTCTAGCCTTTTGGACATCCAAAGGTTATTTTTCCTGCAAACATCTTATCTCTTCTTTGTTACTTTGTTTTAGAGCACGCTGGAAATTCCCTTATCTGCTAGTTCCTTATCTGTTCTTGATTCCTTTGCTTGTTCATTGACAGTAGGGCCGCCCTAGCTTCCTGGAAAAATTTCTCTTCTCTGCGGTCCCAGAAGTTATTTGCTTTACCCTCGAAGCTGCCTTGGCTGGGCTCTGGGGATTTATATAAAGAGATATTTTGGAGCGAAAATGGAGGCCCTCTCATGTTTTGGTGTTGTGTAAAGACTGGGTTGATGAGGGGGTTAATTTTTCAGGAAGAAAACTGTCCCCTGAGAGATGCTAACATTAACCTGGGAACTAAAGATTGCGGATGCAGAGGGACCTTTGAGCTATAAGGCTTTCACAGTCACACTGCACTAAATCAGGGAGAAAAAAAAAAAAAAGAAAAACACAAGGCCGCTTGAAGGGAAAAGCTCAAATTATATATTCTTTCTGAAGAATGCGTCTTTGTTCCCTCAGGACTGGTACAAACCCTCATATGCCTTGTCTGATGGTAACAAATCAGTGTTTTGAAGGTAGCACAGTATCAGAAAGGTCACACACAGGCTTTGGTGCTAAAAGACTTGTGTTAGAAACCTGGCTGTACCACTTAATAGCTGTGTGGCCTTGATCAAAGATACATCAATGTTATTGCCTCAGTTTGCCAAACTCTAAAATTGAGATCCAGTGTCTATCTCCCAGGGTTTTTAGAATTAGAAATAACACAGAAAAAGCACTAGCACAGTGCTCTCATAAACTAAGTGCCCAAAAAGTAGCAGGCAATATTAATACAATATTCTTGATGTGGAGATAATTCAGATTCCTTCCTCTGTCTGGGAGATGGGCTAGAGAAGTTGCAACTGAGGAAGAGGGTACACCGGTTCCTCTGCAATGGTTAGATGATTATCAGAGAAGTAAGAGATATTTCATTGCGCTAGAGGAACAGCAAAAGTTTCAGATAAATGAGAAGAAAACACAGGATAAACAGTTACATTACAAAATGAGCAACCCTAAATACTGGCATTTATGGAAAATTCAACTTGGGACAATCACTTATGATTAGTAACACTCTTTTCCATGTAGACCATAAATGTGCTAAAAAAAACCCTTATAAATTGGTTGTTCTCTTACATTGATTAATTCTCTCTCTTATTTACATTGATAAGAAGAAATGGTTTACTAGACACTTAAATGTCAACATTGGCCTAACCTGGGTTGAATAATCTCAAGCTCTGAATTAACGGATTTGTGATACAGCCAGGTAAAGTTCTGCTTGTTTTTCCTTTATTCCAAATTTCCCATTTGATGGCATACTGTCCTTTAAATTGAGGCAGTTTTTATTTAGGCGTTCATTATCAGCAGGTGGCCAATAGGCAATTTTTTTAAAAAGTTTTTTTTTGGTTTTTATTTATAGAAAATATACATTATGCCAAATTTCCTGAGTTTACAGATGTTTCGTTCATGGTGGAAAAACAGCAATTTCTCACATTGTTATCGTATCTGAAATGTTTTTCACATATATGCAGATATCAGTCTTGCAAAATTACTGGGGAGTCAGTAACTAACAAGAAAGGTTTTATGTTTCTTTTATGTTGGGGTTTAGGGCTAGACAGAATGATTTTTACTGTCGTAAAATCTATACAACATTACCATTAAAACTTACCATTGTAACCAGTGTACATTCACATTGCTACCACCACCACCATTCATTTCTAGACTTGTTCATCTTCCCAATCTAAAACTTTATTAAACACTAACTCCTTATTTTCCCTCCCCCCAGCCCCTGACAACCATCATTCTACTCTCTGTCTCTATGAATTTGACTAGTCTAGGTACCTGATATAGATCGAATCGTACAGTATTTGTCCTTTTATGTCTGGCTTATTTCACTTAGCATAATGTCTTCAAGATTCATCCATGTTGTAGTATGTATCAGAATTTCATTATGTTTTATGGCTCAGTAATATTCCTACAGACTTTATTTTGTTTATTCATTCATCTGTTGATGGAAACTTTGTTAGATTCACCTTTTGGCTATTGTAAATAATGCTGCTATAAAAATGTGTGTATAAGTATCTGTTTGAGTCCCTGCTTTCAGTGTTTTGGGGGTATAAACCTAGGTGTAGAATTTCTGGATCATAGGTACTGTGTTTAACTTTTTGAGAAACCACCGAACTATCTTCTACAGTGGTTACACTATTTTACATTCCCAGCAGCAGTGCATGAGAGTTCCAATTTCTCAACACCCTTGACAAGGCTTACTTTCCATTTTTAAAAAGTTATAGCCATCCTAATGAATGTGAAGTGGTACCTCATTGTGGGTTTTTTTTTTCATTGTGGTTTTAATTTGTATTTCTCTAATGACTAACAATGTTAAGTATCTTTGCATGTGCTTATTGGCCATTTTATATTTTCTTTAGAGAAATATCTGTTCAAATCCTTTGCCTATTTTGGAATTGGGTTGTTTGGCTATTTTTAATTGCTATTTTTGCTAAGCTTCAGTCAGCTCCAGCAATGAAGCCGAGCTAATTCTTCTCAACAAGAAAAATAAAACTAATTGTAAAAATCAGGGACAAAACGTGAAGAGAAACCATCTAAGAATTGTAGAGAGTAAATTATGTTTCTTAAGTAAAGAGGAAGAAAGGGAGAACAAATGGGAAATCCAGAAAGCTACAGGGAGATGAAGACACCCCAGGAATTGCTGTTTCTTTAATTAGTTGGGATAGCCAGGCAGGGTAGCTATGTCTTGCCTGACTAAGTCAATGGGAAGGTGCAAAACAAGACTGAATTGAAAGTGAAAAAGTCAGGAAGGTGCAGGTGATACTAGATATGAGGATTAGCATTCTAATCAAACACTACTATATGGTTGGCTGTTGGAGTAAAATATGTTGGGAGATGAATAAAATTGCATCCTGGACTTCAGTTGTTTGACATTTGCTCTAAAATGTTATTTTAAGATTTAGTTATAATTTAAGTTTATAATATGCTTTAGATACGAACAACGTTCAAAAGAATGTCTCTTTATCGTAATCAAAGAAGTCGGTTTACACCTTATAGCTCAAACCTTGGAGGCTGTGGCATACAACTGCCATCTGGTGTTGGTATGTTTGCATAGCAGGCTTATGCATTTAATACATTCAAAACAAAACAAAACAAAACAAAAAAACTACTTGGGGGCAGAATTTGCAAAACTAAAGTGATGAAGTGTTAGAGGTCTAAATTAATAAATTAATAAGGTGTTATTGTTTTAAAAAAGAGGACAGAAAGCAACCTCTGAAAATACTTCCTTATGGAATTCAGAGTGATGCAGAGACTGTTTCTATTTACTATTGGCAAAAGGGTTTTTTTTTTCATGGATGTGGACAGCCCGTGAATTGTGAATGGATTCATTGTCTTGGTGGTCTGGTTTACCCTTCAATATGCTGTAAATTTACACAGCTGAGAAAGTGATCAAATACAAAAAGAAGTGCATTTGAGAGGAGACGTTTTGTAAGCTCTAAATTCCTCATTTTAAAGGTTATAATCCTTTCAGCAAAATCAAACGTTCTTTTTCTTTTGTTGTGTAGTTCAACATTTTTCTGTGTCATGTAAGAGTGCTTAATGCTTCCAGAATTCATTTTACTCGAAGAAATCAGTTTGAAAAATCAAGCCCCATGATGCTTTCAAGATTAATACACATTCCATTGAAAATAAGTATACTGGTGGTACAAACATAAGTGATCTGTTCCAATCACCTAAAGTCAGGAAGGTTGGCAGAGACTGAACACCCAATCTCTGGCTCACTTCTCTTGGGAGTCAGATGCGGAAAGCTTGTCTTTTTTGAGCTTCATTTATTTATTTATTTATTTATTTATTTTTGAGCTTCATTTTAATTAGCTGGTGGGGGGAAGCAGTGATGAAGTAGCCCGAGGGAAACCTCCAAGCTATCCAATTGAACATTACAAGACTGGCTCTATGGACTAAGAAAAGCTAAAGTTGCTTAGTTTTACAGTGAAAAATAACATTGGGGATGATTGCAGTTAGGAAGGAATGAGAGCCTTAACTACATTTCTTACTGCTCTGGTCCGAGAAAGTTTGCTTAAGAAATTATGAATTTGTAAAGAATGCTACTTCTCTGAAAAACAAAGTCTAGTTTTTTGAGTAACAGTGAAAGCTGTGACTTTTAGACTTTCTTGTAGTTCCCTTTGCGAGCAATTTGCTATCTTACTTTTTTGGTTCACAGCTTGGAGTTATAAGCAAGCTGAGAGTGGCAAGAGAAAAATTTGTTCAGGCATCAACAGGAAACTGTATTGGACATTTTCCTGAAACTTACCTCTGTCTCAAGCAATCAGGTCATATTAAATCTCAATGATACTTTACACATTTATCCAGTTCTACATTAAGCCTCTGACATCTTTAGCATTACCATTGAATAAAGTGAGTAAATAGGAAACAGAATGAAAAACCTGAGACTGATGTCTGCTTTATTTCTTCCACCTTTCTTTCCATCTTTTTTCCTCTGTGTCTCTAGCCATTTGAGGTGAATAGTTTGAAGATGGTGCTCCCCAATAATCAGTAGTCTATTCAGGACTCAAATGGACACCTTGCAATCTGTAACTTTAGTACCTAGTCACAATAGTATCTGGACGTCCACTATTTTCTGTTTCTATAACCACCAGATAAGTGTAGGACTTTGTACAAAAATTGCAACAACTAAGCGATTTCTCTATCTTCTATTTTTGTCCCACCAGACCCATCCTATAGAGAGTAGTTAAGTCAATTTTCTCAAACATTTTTTCTTGCTCAAGTTCTTAGAACGTTTACAATTCACATAATACAGCAAATCCAAATTCATTGGTATGACCTTCAAAACTACTCTCCATATTGTTCTCATTTGCAATTTCCATGCTATATTCTCCTATTAGCTCCCAATATGGGCTCTGCTGCAAACAAGCTAAACATGTTACATTGGATTATATTCTTGAATCTTCACAATGATCTTATGATGTATATGTACTTTTATTATTAATCCCACTTCATAGATGAAGATACTGAGGTTTATTGACAATAAGAACTTTGTCTAAGGGTAATGCAGTTGGTTAGTGGCAAACATGGGATTAGAATCAGTGTTGATTCCAGAATTAGTGCTGAATATTCAGTAGGCAGACTGTAGTGCCATCAGCCTGTGTTTAAAGCAGGGACACAAAAAATACGTTTTAAAAAAATTTAGTTTGATACTAAGGGAGGACATTATGGAAAATAATTAGCACTTTCTTAATCTTTATTATTTTGCTTTGTTTTTATTTTCCTCATTTTATGCTATTGAACTTGGTCTCAAAAGAAATATTTGGTGAGAAAAATGTTAGATAACGTTATTTTATCTTTTTTAAACTTTGTGTTATGAAGAATTTAGAATGTATACAAAGTAGATAGAATAGTATAATGAATACCTATGTACTCAGTATACCCAGCCTCAATAATAATCAATTCATCCTGTGTTATCCATACCTCCATCCACTACCCCCTCCCATATTTAAGCAAGTCCCATTCATCATGTTATATATCATGTGTAAATATTTTGGTATGTATCTCTAAAAGAACAGGACCATTTTTTAACATAATGACAATACAATTATTTCACCTATAATATTAACAATAATTCCTTTAATAATGTCAAATATCCTGTCAGTGTACACATTTCCAGTTGTCTCATAAATAGTATTTATTTTATATACTATATATGAATTAGGATCTAAATAAGGTCTGCATCTTGTGATTGGTTGATCTTTTAAGTCTCTTTTAATCTACCACATACCCCACTATCTCTCTTCTTTTTCTTGGCAATATGTTGAAGAAACCAGGTTGTTTGTCTTGTACAGTTTCCTAGAGTATGGACTTTGAGGATTGCATTCTCATGTGTAGATTAACAAGTTCCTTTGTCCTCTGTGTTTCCTATAAATTGTCAATTGGATCTAGAGACTTGATTGGACCTACAGGTTTGATTTTTATTTTTTCCAGACTTACTTTATATGTGGTGTTGTCTTCTTCCATTAGGAAGCATACGATGTCTGACTGTCTCTCTAAATATATTTATATTAACTTAGGATATCTTGTGTGCTTATTATTTGATAAATGGTTCTATTTATTGGAGTTCAGCTTCATCTTTCTTTAATAAATCACATCCATAATTGTATTGTCTAAGACATTTCAGTTTCATGTTCTTTAAAGTGGAGATCTTGAAGTGAAAATCTTGAAGTAGAATTCTGAATGTTTCTACTTCTAATATCTTATAATCTCTTAATAAGGCATTCAATTCAATTTACATAGAAGTAAGAGTTTTCCCATCCACATTTTATCTATTGACAAATATAACTAAGTTATATAATTACAATATAAGTAGACTGGAATACACAATTCTGGGAACAAACACAACTGACTTTTTATAAGCAAACAGTTAAACTGGAGAGTGAAGAAATATGTGGTTACCCGTAAGTTTCAATATATCTTGGGCATCAGATGATATGTTTTACAGAGTTAACATGGCAAATTAGTTAAATAATGTTCAACTAAAAGAGCTTCTAGCACATTGCTGTCCAATAGAACTTTCTGTGATGATGGACATGTTCTATATATACATTGTGCAATACAGTAGCCATTAACCACATGTGGCTATTGAGCACTTGAAATGTGACTTCCATGAGACTGAAGAACTGAACTCTTAATTTAACTAATAAATTTAATTTAATTCATAACCTTCTAGGACAGCTCAGTTCTACGATACAAAATCTACTCTGGGGAATAACTGGTTCCAGAGTCTGACTCCAGAGTCTGCACCTTTAACCACAACACTATGCTGCTTCCTGATCTGGTGTTTCTCAGGATTTTTTTTAATGCATCAAACACATTCACATTTATTTTATTTTTTTAAGCAAATGACAAAGACCCAGTTTACCAACTTAACTTTTTAAAACCTAAGATTAACATTACATATTTAAACAATTGTCTGCATAAAACCACAAGACCCCAAATAGCCAAAGCACTCTTGATAACCAAGAATAAAGTTAGAGGCACCACACTCCCTGACTTCAGACTATACTACAAAGCTACAGTAATCAAAACAGTATGGTACTGACTCAAAAATAAATACATAAATCAATGAAACAAAATAGAGATCACAGAAATAAACCCATGTACCTATGGCCAACTACTCTACAACAGAGGAGGCACCAAAATACAATGGGAAAATACAGTCTCTTTAATAAATGGTGTTGGGAAAACTGGACAGCTACATGTAAAAGAATGAAATTAAAACATTTTTATCACACCATATACAAAAATAAACTAAAAATGGATTAAAGACCTAAATGGATTAGAAACCATAAAACTCCTAAAAGAAAACATAGGTAGTAAAATCTTTTACATAGGTCTCAGCAGTATCTTTTGGATCTGTCTCCTTAGGCAAGGGAAGCAAGAGCAAAAATAAACAAGTGGAACCTAATCAAAGTTAAAAGCTTTTGCACATTGAAGGAAACCATCAACAAAACAAAAGGGCAACCCACCTAATGGGAGAAGATATTTGCAAATGATATGTCTGATAAGGGGTTAACATCCAAAATACATAAATAACTCACACAGTTCAATATTTATTTATTATTATTATTATTATTTTTTGCGGTACGCGGGCCTCTCACTGTTGTGGCCTCTCCCGTTGTGGAGCACAGTCTCCAGATGTGCAGGCTCAGCGGCCATGGCTCACGGGCCCAGCCGCTCTGCAGCATGTGGGATCTTCCCGGACCGGGGCACGAACCTGTGTCCCCTGCATCGGCAGGTGGACTCTCAACCACTGCGCCACCAGGGAAGCCCCACAGTTCAATATTTAATAAAAAAAAAGCTATTTAAAAAATGGGCAGAGGACCTGTATAGCCATTTTTCCAAAGAAGACATACTGATGGCCAATAGGCATGAGAAAAAATGCTCAGCATCACTAATCATTAGGGAAATGCAAATAAAAACCACAATGAGCTATCACCTCATACCTGTGAGAAGGGCCATCATCAAAAAGATGAGAAATAACAAGTGGTGGTGAGTATGTGGGGAAAAGAAAACCCTAGGACACCGTTGGTGGGAATGTAAATTGCTATAGCCACTATGGAAAACAGTATAGAGGTTCCTCATAAAACTAAAAATATAACTACCATATGACCCAGCAATTACACTCCTGGGTATATAGCCAAAGAAAATGAAAACCCTCATTTGAAAAGATATATGCACCCTAATATTCATAGCTGAGTTATTTATAATAGCCAAGATGTGGAAGCAACCTAAATGTGCATCAACAGATGAATGGATAAAAAAGATGTGATATGTGTATATATCATCTATATCTATATATAGATGATGTATATACACAATGGAATATTACTCACCCATTAAAAATGAAAATTTGCCCTTTGCAACATGCATGGACCTGGAGTGTATTATGCTTAGTGAAGTAAGTCAGAGGAAGACAAATACTGTATGTTTTCACTTATATGTGGACTTTAAAAAATAAAACAAAACAAATGAATATAAGACAGAAGCAGTCTTACAGATACAGAGAACAAATTAGTGGCTATCAGTGGGGCAAAGGGTAGGGGGAGGGGCAAAAAAGTTGAAGGGGATTAAGAGGTACAAACTAGTAGGTATAAAATACACAAGATACAAGGATGTAATGTATAGTACAAGGTATATAGGCAATATTTTATAATAAACTTATATGGAATATAATTTATAAAATATCAAATCACTATATTTTACATATGAAACATATAATATTGTAAGTCAATTATACTTCAATAAAATAAACAATTGTCAAAACTTACTAAGCTGCCAGCATTCATGCACACTAGAAAATATCCTCAATTTATATCAATTAAACCAGAAATGCATTACTGTTAATGCATTAATATCTTCCACTACTAAATACTGAAAAATTGAGATTATTTTTGTGGAAGATTCATCCTGGCAATGTTAACTTCACAGCAGGCTGACACTACTTAGCTCACATTTCAAACACAATAGAAAGGCAGGTCTATGCTAGTGTTAGTGTAGGAAAGAGCTACAGGCACCCTGGGTTACATTTAATAGAAAACAAAGTGCATGCAGAGATTTACAACAATTTTAAAGACCAAAAAATGGTCCTATTATGTGGTCCGAACAATAAACTCAAAGTTTATGACCAATAGTGGTTTGGATGAGCTGTTTACAAATACTTTAGGTACAGTTATACTGAAAGATAGTTCATTTGGCATCTTAAAAAAAAGTTCCTATCACTCTTCAGATGGAGCTTGTTATAGTTAACATTTCTGTTAAGTGCATGCATTGAATTACTTGTTATCCAAGCATAGCAGCTGTTCCTTACCATTTAGCCTTAAGGACTTTAATTGGTCATCTTCAATGTCTACTCTTTCTTGACCGTTCTCGACAATTCTCTTTGTAGTGATTTTTCTGCCATTAACAATTTTAGAAGTTGATATAGATTTGAAGTTGCCCATTCCACTACCTCCAAGTGATGTGGAAGAGAATGAAGTGAGGCCCTTGTGATTTAGGGAGGCAAAAGAAGTAAATCCGGTATCAAAAGAACACCCACCCCTCCAAAATATGGAAAGCCACTGAAGGCAGAGAAAAGACTCTGTGCCTCAACTTCTGCTTCCTAGATCCCCAAAAAAGGCCTCAAATGGGTCTTTGAAGGAGTCCAATGAAAACGGACCCCTTCCACCAAAAAATTCCCTGAAGACGTCATCTGGGTTATGGAATGTGGAGCCAAACTGAAAGGGACTGTTAAAATGACTTCCACCTGCACCTTCACCATTTAACCCTTCCTTGCCATATTTGTCATAGATATCCCGTTTTTAAGCATCTGATAACACCTCATAAGCCTCAGCTACTTGTTTGAATTTTCTCTCTGCTTATTCTTTATTCTCAGGATTTTTATCTGGATGCCACTTTAGTGCTAGTTTCCGATATGCCTTTTTTATATCCTTAAAAGGCTGAGTGATGTCTCTGCACGCCTAGAACTTCATAGGAGTCCACCACGTTTTGACAGGCTGTTGAAAGGAGCATGCGTTTCTGCCTTTAAGGTCATCTACCTGGGACCTAGGATGTGGGAGCCGGTGGCAGGAAGACAAAGCAATGGGGTGTGGCCTGGGTGTCCCCTCTGCTCATGCACTGCTGAGCTGGTAATGGTGGCAGCCTGCTGTTTCTCAGGATTTAGTCTTATATGCCTCTTTGTCTTTGTGCATGATATACATTCTAGCTGAAAATTGCATCCTCTTAATTTCCCAAGCCTCTTAGCCTGGTGTGGTAGCCAGACTCTGTGTTGGCCTCCAATAAATCATGCCTCCCGAGTATTTATTGATACATACTTGTGTGTTTCCACCCACAGTGACCCATGTGTAACCAATAAATTGTGTTGGACGTGATTCTGCCTGACTGCCAAGGCTAAGCTATAAAAACCCTTGCAGCCTCCACCTTGATCTCTTAGAGCACTCGTTCCTGGAGTGCAGAGTCACCTTGTAAGGATCCACCTACCCTGCTGGATAGATCTTATGGAGAAGCTCTGAAACTTCCCAGAGAGAGGGAAGGTTCTAGCTGAGACCTGTCTTTAAAGCCATCTCCTCCAAGGTACCAGGCATGTGAGTGAAACTGTCTTGCAGCCTACCAACCAGCCCAGCTACTAAGTAGGTACCTAAATTATGAAATAATAAAATACTTGTTTTAAGTTTTAGAGATAGTTTGTTACATTGCAATAGATAACTGGAACATCTGGCTAATTTTTGCTCTTCTTCAAGGGTTCGTTTAGGTATTACCTCTAAGAAACGCCTGATTTACCTTTTTAATTCCCCTTCCCAGTTTGAGTTAGGTGTAGGTCTTTGCTCCCATGCCATATGAGCACTGATTACACTTCATTCTACATTTC
Organism: Aethalodelphis obliquidens; assembly: GCF_003676395.1. Lineage (NCBI taxonomy): Eukaryota > Metazoa > Chordata > Mammalia > Artiodactyla > Delphinidae > Aethalodelphis > Aethalodelphis obliquidens. The sequence continues at coordinate 5,527,999 of NW_020838010.1, forward strand.
TGGGTTTGTGCTAACTGCCCCACTAGACTGTGTCCTCCTTGATGGTGTGTCTTAATTCTCTTTGTGAAAGGAGCTTGTCCTAGTACTAGGTACATAGTGGCTATTTAAAATAAGTTGACTAAATCACAGAATCTCAGGGTTGGTGGGACTTTAGAAGCCGTATACAACAACCCAAATTGATCTGCCAAGTGTTTGTCCATCCAGCCTGTGCTGGAAGCCTCTCCCATGACGAGAATTTACTACTTCCTGAAGCAGGTTATCACATCTTTAAATAGCTCAGACTGGGAGCACTTGCTTGTCAGCTTAACTCTTGCTCTAATCACTTTTTCATCCCAGCTCTTCTCAGGGCTCATGCACTTGTTAATGTTTATTTGTGCTCACTTGTGCACTGTCGACATTTTTTCAGCCTTTTAAATGTTTGTGTCATGTGTATCTAATTGTATTACAAGCTTGAAAAAAAAGGGGTTGTCTTAAATGTATTTAATTGTCCCCTGCTGGAATGTGCTGCATTCAGAAGTAACTCAGTTTATGTTCTTAATGTCCTAGTTAAGGGTATGGGCTCTGGAGTCAGAAGTTGGGTTCAAATACTGACACTACCACATATTAGTGATTATGTGAAAATAGATAAGTCACTTGATCTAAATAAGTCTGTTTTTCCATCTGAAAAAAAAATAACTTGTGCAAATTGGTGTGAAAATTGGTGCACATAAATGGTGCTTAGCTAGAACCTAAAACTATCAGAAGCTCAATAAGTATTATGACTCATAACTATTATAGAAACACAGTGCCAGTTGACCAAATTAAGCATTCTTTCTTATATTGAGCATTGGATAACTTCCTGGTTTTCATTTGTCTTACATGTTTATCTCACCTTTGCCTGGCTGCTTTCCCTATAAAAACTTCACTTCAGTGGCATTCAATTTTTTTTTTCTTTTCTTTGCCATACGCGGGCCTCTCACTGTTGCGGCCTCTCCCGTTGCAGACCACAGGCTCCAGACGCGCAGGCTCAGCGGCCACGGCTCACGCACCCAGCCGCTCCGCGGCATATGAGATCTTCTCGGACCGGGGCACGAACCCGTGTCCCCTGCATCGGCAGGCGGACTCTCAACCACTGCGCCACCAGGGAAGCCCATGGCATTCCATTTTTAAAGCTTATCTACTCATATGGCAGAAGATTCAAATTTGCAAATAAGCCCATCTATGCACAAGATGATAGGTGCTTTTGTTAAAACTTTAGGTGAGGGCTTCTCTGGTGGCTCAGTGGTTGAGAGTCTGCCTGCCAATGCAGGGGACACGGGTTCGTGCCCCGGTGCAGGAAGATCTCACATGCCGCGGAGCGGCTGGGTGCGTGAGCCGTGGCCGCTGAGCCTGCGTGTCCGGAGCCTGTGGTCCGCAACGGGAGAAGCCGCAACAGTGAGAGGCCCGCGTACGGCAAAGAAAACAAAAAAACCCACAAAACCTGAGCTGAGCTTTTATTGAAAGTGGTTTTATGACTATGTTTCACTTGCAAAAGAAAAAATGTAGCATTGTATAGACAAGTCCATGATCTAATTTCATTGGTAACAACATCCGAACTCATACCATAAAGAATTGAGATATTATTCTCTTGATTTCAGCCTAGTTATTTGACTCCTCTAGATCTCAGATTCCTGTTACGTAAAACATGTAAAATAATCCTTTCTTATTTACCTAGAGGGCAGATGTTTCCTTCCAGGTGGGAAGACATCAATCAGTGTAACATACCTGGCCACTATTCCTTACTCATCCTTAACTGGGGATGGAAGAGGAATGAATTACTTGATTGGTGACTTTGGATGCAGAAATTATGCACGCATAGTGTAGCACTTTCCTGTCCCCTGCTTCTTGGGAGCAGCTGCCTGCAGGGAGCATGTAGCCTGTTCTGTTCTCCAGGGACTGGCTCTATTTTTTTCAGATCTAATCCTGCTAAATGGCTAAGTCTATAATTAATTCTGGGATTCAGATTATGAAATTCACTTGGCCTTAGAAGTATCATATTCTTGAATATCAGTTTTATGAGATATGAAGCTAATATTTTGTTATCTAACTTGCTACTATGTGATACATCTCAACTGGCTCAGAACTTGAAAAGAGATTATTTTATTTATGGGTCTGCCTCAAAGACTCTAAAAGCAAGGGACTAGGTTTTCATCATTTTTCTAGTTCTAGCACATAGTACGGTGTCTGGCACATAGCAGGTACTTAAATTACTGCCTTATGGTTGAAACTCTTTTGAATAATATAAAGTGCTACATAAATAAATGGTAATATTTATTATTTAATTTATTAAGAAAAACAGAGCTGTGCTAGTAGATTTGTAAATTTCAAATTTCCAAGAGAAGCTATTACCACAACATAGTTGATGCCCCAGGAAATTTATATACCATTGTCTTAGTTAGTTCCAGCTGTTATAACAAAATATCACAGACTGGGTGACTTTTAAACAGCAAACATTTCCCATGGTTCTCAAGACTGGAAGACCCAGATCAGAGTGCCAGCATGGTTGGGTGGAGGCCCTCTTCTGGGCTGCAACCTTGTTGTTGTATTCTCACATGGTGGAAGGAGCGAGCTAGCTTTCTGGGGCCCCTTTTATAAGGGAACTAATCCCATTCATGAAGACTTTGCTTGCATGACTTAATCACCTCCCCCAAGTCCCTCCTCTTAGTACCATCACCTTGGGCATTAGGTTTTCAACATATGAATTCTGGGGGTGGGGGGGGACACAAACATTCAGACAACAACCATGAACTATGCTCCAAAAGATGTTTTAGGTAGAATGGAGAGCCCAGTCTTCCTGCACATATTACAGATTGGAAAATTTAGGTACAAAGCAGTTATACAATTTGCTTTCACTCTCGCAGCAAGCTTATAGCCATAGTTTGGAGTAGACTTTTATTAGCTACTCTGGGTTCTTATTTTGAAACTCAGTGGAATATACTGAGACCACATCTGTAAGCTTTCAAATCACTATGTGCTCACCAGACTTATTTACAAGTCCATTTGGAGGATCAGAAATAGTTGGATACGTTCTGGAATCTTTGGATCACAAAGTCGTTGAAACAGTTTCGATGGAAAAGAGATTATCACAATTAAAGAGAGGTGTGAAGTTTTCAATTGTTATCAGGAGAGTAATTACCAGCAAATTGCTACATTTATAGAGACAGCAACAGATGTGTGACAGCTGGGTTAATGGAACGTCTGGTAGGCCTTTTTCTTTATAATTCCATGTGCATAGTATGGAAAAGACAGCAGGTGTGACCAGCCAATTGTCAAATGAAAAGAATAAATAGCACCTGGAGTGTACTAATCTAAACTTAATGGTTTATTTTTCTTAGCTTGCAAGATAATCTAGCAATCAATTTTTGATGGTGTGGTAGTAAATTTTATACCTAGAGAGCACATGCTATTATAAAAGTATGTGGCAAAATTTGCTATAGTATTTCCTATTTTTAGCTTTTATGTGAAGTCTTTGCAAAATAAACATTGATATCAATTTCTGAAGCCACACCCCATCCCAGCACTACTGTGTATAAAAGTAAATGGAACTGAAGTCAACTGCTGACTTGGGCTGCTAGAATATTCACTAAATCTTTTTTTTTTGACTTTTTGAATTTTATTTTATCTATTTTTTATACAGGTTCTTATTAGTTATCCATTTAATACATATTAGTGTATACATGTCAATCCCAATCTCCCAGTTCATCACATCACCACCACCACCCCCGCCACTTTCCCCACTTGGTGTCCCTACGTTTGTTCTCTACATCTGTGTCTCTATTTCTGCCCTGCAAACCAGTTCATCTGTACCATTTTTCTAGGTTGTACATGTATGCGTTAATATACAGTATTTGTTTTTCCTAACTTACTTCACTCTGTATGACAGTCTCTAGGTCATTCCACATCACTACAAATAACTCAGTTTCATTTCTTTATATGGCTGAATAATATTCCATTGTATATATGTGCCACATCTTCTTTATCCATTCATCTGTCGATGGACACTTAGGTTGATTCCATGTCCTGGCTATTGTAAACAGAGCTGCAATGAACATCGTGGTACATGACTCTTTCTGAATTATGGTTTTCTCAGCATATATGCGCAGTAGTGGGATTGCTGGGTCCTATTGTAGTTCTATTTTGAGTTTTTTAAGGAACCTCCATACTGTTCCACATAGTGGCTGTATCAATTCACATTCCCAGCAACAGTGCAAGAGGGTTCCTTTTTCTCCACACCCTCTCCAGCATTTAATGTTTGTAGATTTTTTGATGATGGCCATTCTGACCAGTGTTAAGAGATAACTCATTGAAGTTTTGATTTGCATTTCTCTAATGATTAGTGATGTTGAGCATCCTCTCATGTGTTTGTTGGCAATCTGTTGATCTTCTTTGGAGAAATGTCTGTTTAGGTCTTCTGCTCATTTTTGGACTGAGGTGTTTGTTTTTTTTGATATTGAGCTGCATGAGTATTTTGGAGGTTAATCCTCTGTCAGTTGCTTCATTTGCAAATATTTTCTCCCATTCTGAGGGTTGTCTTGTTTATGTTTTCCTTTGCTGTGCCAAAGCTTTTAACTTTCATAAGGTCCCATTTGTTTATTTCTGTTTTTCTTTCCATTTCTCTAGGAGATGGATCAAAAAAGATCTTGCTGTGATTGATGTCAAAGAGTGTTCTTCCTATGTTTTCCTCTAAGAGTTTTATAGTGTCTAGTCTCACATTTAGGTCTTTAATCCATTTTGAGTTTATTTTTGTGTATGGTGTTAGAGAGTGTTCTAATTTCATTCTTTTACATGTAGCTGTCCAGCTTCCCCAGCACCACTTATTGTCTTTTCTCCATTGTATATCCTTGCCTTCTTTGTCATAGATTAGTTGACCACAGGTGCATGGTTTTATCTCTGGGCTTTCTCTCATGTCCCATTGGTCTATATTTCTGTTTTTGTGCCAGTACCATATTGTCTTGATTACTGTAGCTTTGTAGTATAGTCTGAAGTCAGGGAGCCTGATTCCTCCAGTGCTGTTTTTCTTTCTCAAGATTGCTTTGGCTATTCAGAGTCTTTTGTATTTCCATACAAACTGTGAAATTTTTTGTTCTAGTTCTGTGAAAAATGCCACTGGTAATTTGATAGGGATTGCATTGAATCTGTAGATTGCCTTGGATAGTAGAGTCATTTTCACAATGTTCCTTCTTCCAATCCAAGAACACGGTATATCTCTCCATATGTTTGTATCAACTTTAATTTCTTTCATCAGTGTCTTATAGTTTTCTGCATACAGGTCTTTTGTCTCCTTAGATAGGTTTATTCCTAGGTATTTTATTCTTTTCATTGCAATGGTAAATGGGAGTGTTTCCTTAATTTCTCTTTCAGATGTTTCATCATTAGTATATAGGAATACAAGAGATTTCTGTGCATGAATTTTGTATCCTGCAACTTTACCAAATTCATTGATAAGCTCTAGTAGTTTTCTGTTGGCATTTTTAGGATTCTCTATGTATAGTATCATGTCATCTGCACACAGTGACAGTTTTACTTCTTCTTTTCCAATTTGTATTCCTTTTATTTCTTTTTCTTCTCTGATTGCTTTGGCTAGGAATTCCAAAACTATGTTGAATAATGGTGGTGAGTGTGGACATCCTTGTCTTCTCCCTGACCTTAGAGGGAATGCTTTCAATTTTTCACCATTCAGAATGATGTTTCCTGTGGGTTTGTTTTATATGGCCTTTATTATGTTGAAGTAGGTTCCCTCCATGCCCACTTTCTGGAGAGTTTTTATCAGAAATGGGTATTGAATTTTGTCAAAATCTTTTTCTGCATCTATTGAGATCATCATACGGTTTTTCTTCTTCAATTTGTTAATATGGTGTATCACATTGTTGATCTGCGTATATTTAAGAATCCTTGCATCCATGGGATAAATCCCACTTGATCATGGTGTATGATCCTTTTAATGTGTTGTCAGATTCTGTTTGCTAGTATTTTGTTGAGGATTTTTGCATCTATGGTCATCAGTGATATTGTTCTGTAATATTCTTTTTTTGTAGTATCTTTGTTTGGCTTTGGTATATGGGTGATAGTGGCCTCTTAGAATGAGTTTGGGAGTGTTCCTTCCTCTGCAGTTTTTTGGAAGAGTTCGAGAAGGATGGGTGTTAGCTCTTCTCTAAATGTTTGATAGAATTCACCTGTGAAGCCATCTGGCCCTGGACTTTTGTTTGTTGGAAGATTTTAAATCACAGTTTCAATTTCATTCCTTGTGATTGGTCTGTTCATACTTTCTGTTTCTTCCTGGTTCCGTCTTGGAAGGTTATATCTTTCTAAGAATTTGTCCATTTCTTCCAGGTTGTCCATTTTATTGACACAGTTGCTTGTAGTAGTCTCTTAGGATGCTTTGTGTTTCTGTGGTGTCTGTTGTAACTTCTCCTTTTGCATTTCTAATTTTATTGATTTGAGTCCTCGCCCTCTTTTTCTTGATGAGTCTGGCTAATGGTTTATCAATTTTGTTTATCTTCTCAAAGAACCAGCTTGTTGTTTTATTTGCTATTGTTTTCTTTGTTTCTACTTCATTTATTTCTGCTCTGATAATTATGATTTCTTTCCTTCTACTAGCTTTGGGTTTTGTTTGTTCTTCTTTTTCTATTTCCTTTAGGTGTAAGGTTAGATTGTTTATTTGACATTTTTCTTGTTCCTTGAGGTAGGCTTGTATTGCTTTAAACTTCCCTCTTAGAACTGCTTTTGCTGCCTCCCATAGGTTTTGGATCATCATGTTTTCATTGTCATTTGTCTCTAGGTATTTTTTGATTTCCTCTTTGATTTCTTCAGTGATCCCTTAGTTATTTAGTAACATATTGCTTAGCCTCCATGTGTTTGTGTTTTTTTATGGTTTTATCCCTGTAATTGATTTCTAATCTCATACCATTGTGGTCAGAAAAGGTGCTTGATATGATTTCAGTTTTCTTAAATTTACTGAGGCTTGATTTGTGACCCAGGATGTGATGTATCCTGGAGTATGTTCCGTGTGCACTTGAAAAGAAAATGTAATCTGCTGTTTTTGGACGGAATGTCCTACAAATATCAATTAAATCTATGTGGTCTGTTTTGTCATTTAAACCTTGTGTTTCCTTATTAATTTTCCATTTGGATGATCTGTCCATTGGTGTAAGTGAGGTGCTAAAGTCCCCAACTATTATTGTGTTACTGTCAATTTCCTATTTTATAGCTGTTAGCAGTTGCCTTATGTATTGAGGTTCTCCTATGTTGGGTGCATATGTATTTATAATTGTTATATCTTCTTCTTGGATTGATCGCTTGATCATTATGTAGTTTCCTTTCTTGTCTCTTGTAACATTCTTTATTTTAAAGTCTATTTTATCTGATATGAGTATTGCTACTCCAGCTTTCTTTTGATTTCCATTTGCATGGAAGATCTTTTTCCATCGCCTCACTTTCAGTCTATATGTGTGCCTAGGTCTGAAATGTGTCTCTTGTAGGCAGCATACATATGGGTCTTGTTTTTGTATCCATTCAGCCAGTCTATGTCTTTTGCCTGGAGCATTTAATCCATTTACATTTAAGGTAATTATCAATAAGTATGTTCCTATTACCATTTTCTTAATGTTTTGGGTTTGTTTTTATAGGTGTTTTCCTTCTCCTGAGTTTCCTGCCTGGAGAAGTTCCTTTAGTATTTGTTGTAAAGCTGGTTTGGTGGTGCTGAATTCTCTTAGCTTTTGCTTGTCTGTAAAGGTTTTAATTTCTCTGTTGAATGTGAATGAGATCCTTGCTGGGTAGAGTATTCTTGGTTGTAGGTTTTTCCCTTTCATCACTTTAAATATATCATGCCACTCCCTTTTGACTTGTAGAGTTTCTGCTGAGAAATCAGCTGTTAACCTTATGGGAGTTCCCTTGTATGTTATTTGTTGTTTTTCTCCTGTTGCTTTCAATAATTGCTTTGTCTTTAATTTTTGTCAATTTGATTACTATGTGTCTCGGCGCATTTCTCCTTGGGTTTATACTGCCTGGGACTCTCTGCACTTCCTGGACTTGGGTGGCTATTTCCTTTCCCTTGTTAGGGAAGTTTTTGACTATATATCTTCAAATATTTTCTCGGGCCCTTTCTCTCTCTCTTCTCTTTCTGGGACCCCTATAATTTGAATATTGTTGTGTTTAATATTGTCCCAGAGGTCTCTTAGGCTGTCTTCATTTCTTTTCATTCTTTTTCTTTATTGTGTTCTGTGGCAGTGAATTCCAGCATTCTGTCTTCCAGGTCATTTATCCGTTCTTCTGCCTCAGTTATTCTGCTACTGATCCCTTCTAGTGTATTCTTCATTTCAGTTATTGTATTGTTCATCTCTGTTTGTTCTTTTTTTTTTTTTTTTTGTGGTACGTGGGCCTCTCACTGTTGTGGCCTCTCCCGTTGTGGAGCACAGGCTCCGGATGTGCTGGCCCAGCGGGCATGGCTCACAGGCCCAGCCGCTCCATGGCATGTGGGATCTTCCTGGACCAGGGCACGAACCCGTGTCCCCTGCATCGGCAGGCAGACCCTCAAACACTGCACCACCAGGGAAGCCCTGTTTGTTTGTTCTTTATTTCTTGTAGGCATTCTTTAATTCTTCTAGGTCTTTGTTTAACATTTCCTGTATCTTCTCAATATTTGCCTCCATTCTTTTTACGAGGTCCTGGATCATCTTCACTATCATTATTTTGAATTCTTTTTTGGGAAGGTTTCCTATCTCCATGGCATTTAGTTGTTTTCTGGGGTTTTATCTTTTTCCTTCATCTGATACATAGCTCTCTGCCTTTTCATCTTGTCTATCTTTCTGTGAATGTGGTTTTTGTTCCACATGCTGCAGGATTGTAGTTCTTCTTGCTTCTGCTGTCTGCCCTCTGGTGGATGAGGCTATCTAAGAGTATTGTGCAAGTTTCCTGTTGGGAAGGACTGGTGGTGAGTACAGCTGGGTGTTGCTCTGGTGGGCAGAGCTCATTAAAACTTTAATCCACCTGTCTGCTAATGGGTGTGGCTGGGTTCCCTCCCTGTTGGTTGTCTGGCCTGAGGTAACCCAACACTGGAGCCTACTCGGCTCTTTGGTGGGGCTAATGGCAGACTCTGGGAGGGCTCACGCCAAGGAGTACTTCCCAGAACTTCTGCTGCCTGAGTCCTTGTCCTCACGGTGAGCCACAGCCACCGCCGCCTCTGCAGGAGACCCTCCAACGCTAGCAGGTAGGTCTGGTTCAGTCTCCTATGGGGTCACTGCTCCTTCCCATGGGTCCTGATGTGCACACTACTTTGTGTGTGCCCTCCAAGAGTGGAATCTGTTTCCCCCAGTCCTGTTGAAGTCTTATAATCAAATCCCAGTAGCCTTCGAAGTCTGATTCTCTAGAAATTCTTCCTCCCGTTGCCAGACCCCCAGGTTGGGAAGCCTGACTTGAGGCTCAGAACCTTCACTCCAGTGGGTGGACTTCTGTGGTATAAGTGTTCTCCAGTTTGTGAGTCACCACCCAGCAGTTATGGGATTTGATTTTATTGTGATTGTGCCCCTCCTACCTTCTCATTGTGGCTTCTCCTTTGTTTTTGGATGTGGAGTATCATTTTTGGTGAGTTCCAGTGTCTTCCTGTTGATGATTGTTAGTTGTGACTCCAGTGCTCTTGCAAGAGGGAGTGAGCACACGTCCTTTTACTCCGCCATCTTGAACTGAAATATTCACTAAATATTGACACGTATAAGAAAGAGCACAAGACAGACAGGAGACCAGGAATATAGTCACTGGCTGTGTCACTCAATAGTTTAGGGACTAGGCACAAATTAATTGTTGATCTCTCTGGGCTTCATTCATTTCGATGTGTCTAAAATTAGATGATTGGATTAAATCATCATTAAGTTCCATCTGTGGTTCTCTCATTACAGAAAATAATTTGTCTTAGCAATTTTTTCTTTAATTGTAAGAGATATTTAAGACAACAAATTATAAACACCATTATCCTGTGGTGGCAAATACATCAGAAGTATTCAGTATTTGTTGATGTGCTGGCTGATTATCTTATGTAAACTGTTGAGGATGAAAAGTAAAGTGCCTAATACCAGTCTTCAGGTCCTTTTTGTTTTTCCAAATGTGTATCATCTGTTTTTATATATTTTGTACTGGCTGCTGAATGGAAGGAGGCTACAAGGATTTGTCCAAGTTTAGATAATCACCACATATATATTTCCAGAGTAGTGGATCAGTAGTTTTTATTTATTTATTTTTTAACATCTTTATTGGAGAATAATTGCTTTACAATTGTGTGTTAGTTTCTGCTTTATAACAAAGTGAATCAGCTATACATATATCCCATTATCTCCTCCCACTTGCGTCTTCCTCCCACCTTCCCTATCCCACCCCTCTCTTAGTCTTTACCAAAATCATCTGGAGAGCTTGCAAGAAATGCAAATTTTGATTAGTAAGACAGGTACCATACTTAGAGAAAACTACCATAGATGTTAAAGAAGTTCTTGAGTTTAACTTCTAACTCTGTCACTTATTAGCTCCACATTTAACCTCAACCCTCTTGGATGCCACTGCTGACTACCTGATCTAACTCCTCTGTGTGGTTCATCCCCCATCATAGGCTCAAGATCAACTGAGTTCGTTACCTATTTTGTTCTCCTCTTGGGTAAGGAAAGGCCCTTCAGTGAATGTTATTATCCATTTTCCTTAATACACAGTTTAAGTTATCCAATGTGAGGCCATTTTGTTTCCTTTTCTCCTCCATGTTTCCTCTCCTATGCAGGCATGCCTACCATACCTCTGCCTCAAATATAGCTATTATATATCTAGAGATTCTGTGTTAAATAAGTTTTAAATTTACCCTCCTTACAGCTCTTGTAATTTCCCATTCATGTGCACAAACTCAAGTGTATAACCTCTGTGTACAAAACCCAGAGCCAATCCTACACCTGCGTTACTACTGTCCCACTGACCTATCCCACAGCATTCAACATTTCCCTGTATTCTGTCTGTTGTGTGTGGTAATTATGAAATAAGGGGAGACTGCTTGAAAGGAAGCTGTATTTGGGCTGGACTTTGCAGAAAGGGACAGGATTTCTGCAGAGATGGAGAGAAAGGGCATTCCAGAAAAAAACAATAGTGTAAGAGAATAAAGCATTAGTTCTCAAAGTTTAGTGTGCACAAGAAATACCTAGGGATTTTGTTAAGAATGCAGATTTCTGGGCCACACCGAGAGATTCTGATTAGATTGGTCTGGAATGGAACCCAGGGAGCTGTATTTTTAATAATTACTTAGGGTGATTTTTACATAGCTATTCATGAGCAAGATCTTGAAAAATAGTAAACTGATAAAAATATAGTCTATCCAGGGACTTCCCTGGCAGTCCAGTGGTCAAGACTCTGTGCTTCCACTGCAGGGAGCATGGGTTCAATTCCTGATCAGGGACCCACATGCCACGCAGTGTGGCCAAAAATTAAAAATTATATATAGTCTATCCTTATACATATTGGAACCTACTGTGGGTTCTATACCCAAAAAATACCATTTGACTCAATTAAGTTGATCAAGTATTTATCAAACCTCTATTATGAGCTGTTTCTCTATATTAAAACAGTGGTTCTCAAAGTGTAATCTCTGGACCAGCACCATCAGCATCACTTGAGAATCTGTCAGAAATGCAAATTATGGGGCTCTACCTCAGACCTACTGAGTCAGAAACTCTGAAGTAGGGGTTCAGTGATCTGGTTTAAGCAAGCCTTCTATATGATTTTGATGTCTGAGGAGTTTGGGAACCAGTCCTCTAGACTGGTATGAGCTTTGTGTAACATAGTTGACCTTCACATTTGCTATTAGATCCTCTCAGTCCAAATCAGTATTTTAAAAACAGGAGTGGAGAGAGACTTACCTCATAATTTAATTTAGCAAAATAAAAATAGCCAATGTGTGTAAAAAGCTGATGATTTCTTTTTCCACACTGGTTAAAAATAGTAAAGAATTTTGAAATGGTTTTCTTAGAGGACATTACCTAATTTAGTTGTTTAAACCAATGGATATGATGGCATGATTTCATTTTCATATGAATATGTAAATTATACATGTTTGTTACTATTCTTTCAACATAATTGTAATTAACATATAGAAATGCAATTTTATTCTAGCCTAGAGCAGGGTTTTTCACCTTTTGTTGCACATCAGAACCACCTGGGAAACTTAAAAAGTAGATGCCTAGATGTGCCTCCTCCCTCCATTCTGATTGAATTGATCTATACTGGTGCATCAGCACTGGATATCTTTTAAGAACTCTCCTGGGGATTGTTATGCAAAGCCAGGTTTGAGAACCACTGGCTAGACTTTTCTACGTGGCTCTTATCTTGCTTTAGCCTCTAAGCTCTATGTTTAACAGCAAATGTATCCTTAAAAAATGCAACAATGAAAGATTTCAGATAAAAATAGAATTTTGAAAAAGCAATAATGGTAATCAGGTCAAGAAACTATAATTCAGACCTCTTCCACTGGATGATCAGTGGATTATTTAATATTCTTTGGTGATTGAAATCTGAACTGTAGCGTCCTTGAAATCAGGGAATGTATTTTGTCATTTTTATATCCTTACTGTCAGGCATAGAGAATAGACACTCAAAAGGATGTGTGGACATGGGGGAGGGAAGGGGAGGGTGGGATGAATTGGGAGATTAGGTTTGACATAAATATACTACCATTTGTAAAATAGATAGCTAGTGGAAACCTGCTATATAGTTCAGGGAGCTCAGCTTGGTGCTCTGTGGTGACCTAGGTGGGTGGGATGTGGGTGGGGAGGGAGGCCCAAGAGGGAAGGGATATATGTATACATATAGCTGATTCACTTCATTGTACAGCAGAAACTAATACAACACTGTAAAGCAATTATACTCCAATAAAAAGAAGTATTTGTTGAATAAATGAAAGGGAGGGAAGGAGTAAAATGTGAGCGAGCCAATTAACCAGCAATTGTTATCTGTCTTCTCATCTACTGTTTTCAAATATTATTCTAGGATTGTGTTTTTATCTATTGTTTTCACATATTATTCTAGAATTGTGGGCAAAGAAGCAAATAAATAACAAGTATGGTTCTTATACTCTGAGAGTTTATAATTTCAAGATGTATAGATATGTTTATATTTAAAAATGCAAGGTAGGTTAAAATTTTTATCAAAAATATAAAACTTAAATGATACTGCATTTCATAAGATGAAGAGCTTACAATGGATTGGAGTAACCAGGAAAGATTTCATGGAGAAAGTGGAACTTGAACAGGTGGAAGAAATAGGGAGAATAATCCAATAAGGAAGAACATTATGAGCATGGATAGAGAGGAATTTTGGGAGCTAAACTTGAAAAAATAGGTTTGGGCAAGATTTTGGAGAGTTTTTGATGCAAATTAAAGTGTTTGAAATTAAAGTGTTTGACCTTTTGAATTTTATCTTATGGATGAAAGAAAGGCATTTGTGTGTTTTGTGGTTTGTTGGGTTTTAGCAGGGAAGAGACATGACAAAAATAACATTTTAGACATATTATTCTGGTAATAGACTAGTTATCAACAGGCAGATGGAGGTTGGCATTGACGATGGCTGAGCAAATTATTGAAGGTGTTGAAAATACAGGCCACTGAAAGTCATGCATGGAATTATACCATGACAGTGGGAACATACAGGAAAGGACAGATGGTGAACTTGTAGTCCACAGATGGTTAACCACAACATCCAATTATGTATATATATGTATATATTACTATGTATGTATTAATTATATATATATATATATAAAATGCCAAATATGTGCCAGGCAATGTACTAGGCATTGAAGGTACATCCAGGGCTGATATATAAGATATTTAAGAATTGGTACAACATGGGCATCCTAGGCTTCCACCAGTCAGAACTCATGAAGTCCATTAGGTTTTACCAGTATTTACTGACTGACTATCAGTCCCAGATAAAGCAGTGAACAAAACAGTCTGTGCTTTCATGGAGCTCTTAAATTTGTAAAGGATATGTTTGGTGCCAGGGTGTCATGAGGGAAAAGACAGCCTGCATAAAGTTGTGACACTAAAAATGTTCTCCTGGACAATAAATATGTGGAATTAATTGGGCCACCCCTTGATTATTTTCTGAATTTCGAATTTCTTTTTTCCTTTCATTCTGTATTAAACTATCCCTTTTGGCATGTCCTCCATGGCTCTTGTGGCCTACTGTACAACCTATTCTCTCTGTAGATTGAACCTATTTACTTCTTGTTACTTTCAGTTACAAGCTTTGCATGCTCTAGTTTTAAACACTTCCCAAATCTAAGTTGTGCCACATGTGACAGATCCATCAAGATTTAGTGATATTTGAGGCCATGTCATGATAATCATTGTATCAAGGTTTTGAGCTTGGTTAAAAGGAGAGAGAGGGAGGGAGGGAAAGAGAGAGAAAGAGAATGTTAAAAACATGCAAAGTTGGTCCAAGTTTACTGGTTGCTAGAGAAATTTTTTTAGGTCAAGTTGTTTTTTCCAGACCTCTTAATGATTGCACTTTTGCATAATCAATGGGATCACCTTTGCAGTAAATCCTTTCTGCTTGTTAAAATGTCTGAAAACACCAGACTGACTATTTTTCAGGCTGTTTCTTAATTACCTTTAATCAGGTATAATTTTTCAAATCATTCATTAAAAGTGCTATCTTTTACACAAAGGACATTCTCAACCATTAAACACTGGCAAAATGAAGTGTGTTATTGAAACACTAGGGGAGGTCAATTTTTCAGAGTACCAATATATTTTTTTAAAGGACCAATCCTTTTTTTTAATGTATTTATTTATTTATTTGCCTACATTGGGTCTTCGTTGCTGCACACAGGCTTTTTCTAGTTTCGGCAAGCGGGGGCTCATCTTCATTGCGGTACACAGGCCTCTCATTGCGGTAGGTTCTCCCTGCATAGCACTGGTTCTAGGCGCGTGGGCTTCAGTAGTTGTGGCTCGCAGGCTCTAGAGCGCAGGCTCAGTAGTTGTGGCACACGGGCTTAGTTGCTCCGCGGCATGTGGGAATCTTCCCGGACCAGGGCTCGAACCCATGTCCCGTGCATTGGCAGGCGGATTCTTAACCACTGCGCCACCAGGGAAGTCCGGGAGTACCAATATTTAAGACCATTTTATTGTCTAAGACTTCTGTTTAAAAACGAAGAAAAAGAACACCTTTATTTTTCTTTTATAAATATAATAGTTTATCGTAAAACGTACTTTGAAGATACAGAAAAAAATTTAATGTTAACTAGAAGCACTCATATTTGTACAACAAAGACACAAAAAAGTCTAGTAATTACTTCAACACTTTTTGCTATGCATAGTACAATGCTTTGTATATAATTTTGTATCCTAATAATTTATATACTATTATAGGGTAAGCATTTCCATGTGTCCCTACATATTTTTCTAAAATACGGTTACAATTGCTATATAATGTTATATCATATGGATGTGTACCATGCTTTAACCCCATAAACAAAACTCACTTTTCTGCATTTCTGATCATATCCCTAGGATAAAAGCCTATATTTGTAGTTATTATGCCCAAATATATGAATATCTATAAAGCCCTTTATATATTTTATTATCCAGAAAGATTATACCCATCTACACATCCAGCAGTATATATATGAGAATATCTTTCCCACTGTATTCTCACCAGAATTGAACAGTATCACATGAAAAAAAAAATGGCAATCATTTGTGGTTCTAGTAAACTGGCAAACCAGGTGCCCATATTGACTCTCCCATGAAAAACAAAACAAAATGAATAAAAACACTTTATAAATCTTCTTGAATACATATATAAGCTGAAAAGAAAAGAAATTATTATTCAGTGACCAAATGAAGTCAGAGATCCAAAGGGGCTAAGCAGCTCTCCAAAGCCAACTTTTACTTTAAGAGCATATGCTGAGCCTAACAAACTTTGTTTTTCACAGTCCTGTGGAGTTCAGGGAATAGGAGACAAAGCCCATAATCCACCTAAGATGGAGAATCTAACAGGAGATCCTTCTACAAATCTTGGTCCCCAAAGAGCCACACCTACAGTTTAAGGGTTAACTAGAAATAAATCTGTTATCCAGGAGACTGCAAGGAAAACTATACTACCTGCTTTGAACCTTGGTAGGAATGTGAGGTAATCTCCTCTTGAGATTTTGAAATAGCAAGCTAGTCTTTACATAGGTTTACAGCCCAAATACCACCTACGTAGCCTGGAAAACCTAAAGCTGAGTATTTAGTTTAAAGCAAATCCAGACTGGTGGTTTCTTCAAGTGCCTAACAGAACCAAACTCAAATCCTTTTTTGAGTGAACTCACCTTTATCCCAAGCTCAAAATAATTGCCATAGATAGGGATCAAAGGAAAATGAGAAAAAAATAAACTTATGAAGAAGTAACCATGAGTGAGAGCCAGTAGGAACAAAAGAAAATAGAATAAGATCTGATAGGTATTTTTGTACCTATCAGACTCAGGGTATAAAATAAGTTTGTTTTCTGTATTTCAATGAATTAAAGAGAGAATTAAAAATATTAGAGGGACTTCCCTGGTGGTGTAAGTAGCTATTAAAATAAATCATACAGAACCCATTGTAATGGAATATATTAGAATTGAAATTGAAAACTTTATGGATGTGTTTAACAATGATTATACACAATTAGAGTTTTAGAGAGCTATAATAAAGAATGGAAGGAAATATACAGAACACAACCCGAAGAGATGGGAAATATGAAAGAGGGGTTAACAGACTTGCAAGATAGATTGAGAAGATCTAACACACATTTAGCAGAGATCCAAAAGCAAAAGGAATTGAGAGTGAAACAGGGGAAGTATTTGAAGTTATAATGATTGAACTTTCTGTAAAACTATTAGAAGACATCAATACATGGATTCAAGAAACCTAACTAATCCCAAGCAAGATTTAAAGAAATAAATCAACACCTAGAGACATTATGTTGAAACTATAGAATACCAAAGACAAAGCAATCTGAAAACACCTGGCAAACTAGAGTTCTATAACCAACAAAAATATCTTTGAGGCAGAAAATATGATCCAAGAAGGAAGATTTGAAAAGCAGGAAGGTGTGCTGAAGAAAGAAAATCGCAAGTACATGGGTAAACATAAACGTACATAGAATATTTAAAATAATAATGATGATGTCTTGAGGGATAAGGAGGATAAATCTAGATACTAGATAATTATAACATATAAGTCAAGAAGAGGTTTGTTAAAATGGATCAGGCTTAGTGTTCTAAGGTTCTTATATTATTCACTTGGAGGGTAAGTATACTGATTAACTTTGAATTTCAAGTGATTGTTATCATATAGGCAACAGTATCTGACCACAAAGTGATGAAGTTAGAAATCAGCAGGTAACTAAAAAAGCCTCACATACCTCAAAATGAAGATACAGTCTTCAGTAATTACCAAATCAAAGGAGAAACAAAAATGGACCTTATGAAATATTTGGAAATTTAAAAAATGTAACATAAAATTTAGATCCAGCTAAATCAGTAGAGGGAAATTATAATAGCCTTAAATGTGTGTATTTAAAGAAAAGTCTGGAAGTTAATGACAAGCATATATATCAAGAATTCCAGAAAAAGAATAGAAAAATAAATGTAAAGAAGTGATAAGTAAGGAAAGAACAAAACTAGAGATTAGAGAAATACAAAATAAACATAGAATAGAGAGGATCAACAGAGCCAACAGTTTTTTAGGAAGAAAAATAAAATGGACAAATCACTGTCAAAAAGTGAGCAAGGGATAGAAAAGTAAAAGGCATGGTACAAATGTACAGTATTTAGGGAAGCAGAAGGATATATATAAAAAACTGCACCTGTTCTTAAAAAGATAAGAGGGTATAATGAACAATTTTATGTCAGTACGTTTGATACTTTACATACTTGGAAAGATCCCTAGAAAAACATAACATATGAAGTGTCTCAAGAAGAAATATAAACTCCTAATTTATCTGTCTCTCTCTCTATATATATATACCACATCTTCTTTATCCATTCATCTGTCAATAGACATTTAGGTTGCTTCCATGTCTTGGCTATTGTAAATAGTGCTGCTATGAACATTGGGGTGAATGTATCTTTTCAAATTAGAATTTTCTCTGGATATATGCTCAGGGGTGGGATTGCTGGATCATATGGCAACTTTATTTTTAGTTTTCTAAGGAACCTGCATACTGTTTTCCATACTGGCTGCACCAATTTATGTTCTCTCCAGCAATGTAGAAGGGTTGCCTTTTCTGCACACCCTCTCTAGCATTTATTATTTATAGACTTTTTAATGATGGCCATTCTGACTTGTGTGAAGTGATACCTCACTGTAGTTTTGGTTTGCATTTCTCTAATTGGTGAAGCTGAGCATATTTTCATGTGCCTATTGGTCATCTGTATGTCTTCTTTGGAAAAATGTCTATTTAGGTCTTCTTAATAATCCAAAGAGGATTATTCTTGAACATTAAAAATCTAGTGGAATTTGCTTTGCTAGTGGAATTTAGACTAGCTTGGAACCCATCACCTCTTTTTTCTGTCCTAGTTCTCCCTTTTGTAATGGGACTGTCTATCCTATAACCATCCTAACCATTGCATTTTGAAAGCAGATAACTTGTCTGGGTTCACAGGGCTCCAGATGAAGAAGAATTTTGCATCAGGATGAATCATACCTCAAGTTTCACCCATACCTCATTTAGATGATTACTTAGATGAAACTTTGGACTAAGAGTTAATGCTGGAATGGATTAAGACTTTTGGGCATGTTGGGATGGGGGTGAATGTATTTTGCATGTGACAAGGACATGAATTTTGAGGATCCAGGTGGTGGAGTGTTGTGGACTGAAATGGGCCCCCTCCCCAGTTCATATGTTGAAGCCCTTATCCCCAGTGTAATTATATTTGGACATAGAGCCTTTACAGTGGTAATTAAGGTTAAATGAGGTCATAAGGTTGGGGCCCTAATCCAATATGACTGGTGTTCTTATAAGAACAGGAAGAGAGGGTGTCCCTGGTAGCACAGTGGTTGAGAGTCCACCTGCCGATTCAGGGGACACGGGTTCGTGCCCCGGTCCGGGAAGATCCCACATGCCGCGGAGCAGCTGGGCCCGTGAGCCATGGCCGCTGAGCCTGAGCATCCGGAGCCTGTGCTCTGCAATGGGAGAGGCCACAGCAGCGAGAGGCTGCATACCCCCGCCAAAACCCCCCCAAAAAAAACCCAATAATGCAAATAAAAAAGAAATATATATATATAACAGAACAGGAAGAGATACCATGGATGCCTGTGCATAAATAAAAGGTCATGTTGAGGACACAGTGAGAATGTGACCTTCTTCAAGGCAAGGAGAGAGTCCTTATGAGAAACCAAACTGCCAATACTTAAGTCTTGGACTTTTAGCCTCCAGAACTGTAAGAAAATTAATTTCTGTTGTTTAAGTCACCCAGTCTGTGGCATTTTGTCATGGTAGCCCTAGCAAACTAACATGTTGAGGATGTGGGGAAATTGAAACCCTCATATATTGCTGGTGGGAATGTAAAATGTTGCAGTTATTATGGCAGATAGTTTGGGGGGTTCCTCAAAAAGCCAAGTATAGGATTACCATGTAACTTTGCAGTTCCAGTCTAGGGATATATGTAAAGGAACTGAAAGCATGGATCCAAACAAATATTTTTATGTCAGTGTTACTTGCAGCTTTATTTACAATAGCCAAAAGGGATAAACCACCCAAGTGCCCATCAACAGATAAATGGAGAAATGGAAAAAATAAATTTGTATTGTTTAATCCACTCTGTGGTATTTTGTTACAGCAGCACTATCAGACAAAGATATATATTTTTACCTAACAAGAGAGTCCTAAGATACATGAAGAAAATACTGAAAGAATTGAAGAGAAAAATAGAAAATTTACCAATGATAGTTTTAGACTTTAATACCTCACTTTCAGTAGTAGATAGAACAGTTATGCAGAAGA
Source organism: Aethalodelphis obliquidens (assembly GCF_003676395.1). Classification (NCBI taxonomy): domain Eukaryota; kingdom Metazoa; phylum Chordata; class Mammalia; order Artiodactyla; family Delphinidae; genus Aethalodelphis; species Aethalodelphis obliquidens. The sequence goes on from NW_020838010.1 coordinate 5,548,006, forward strand.
TCAAGAAGGGAATAGAGGACATGAGTAATACTATAAATCAACTAGACCTAAAAGGTATTTATAGAATATTCTACCTTTCAAACAGTAGAATACACATTCTTCAGTGCACATGGAAGATTGCCCAGGATAAACTGCATGCTATGCCTTAAAATAAGCATCAATACATTAAAAATATTAAAATCATGCAACATATGTTTGTTAATTGCAATGAAATAATATTGGAAACAAGTAAAAGCAATTTTGGAAATTCACGAATATGTGGAAATTTAAAAATATAGTTGTAAATAACCAGTGAGTCAAAAAAATTACAAAGGAAATCCTTTTGGGAGGAATGAAAACGAGAACACAATGTACAAAAACTTATGGGTTATAGCTAGTGCTCAGGGAAATTTATAACTTTAAATGTCCATATTAAAACACAATAAAGCTCTCAAATCAGTAACCATACCTTCCATCTAAGACACTGGAAAAAAATGTATTCAAACTAAATCCAAAGCAAGAAGAATGAAGAAAAGAATGGAGATTAGGGAAGAAACTAATGAAATAATAAACAGAAAACTAATAGAGATAATTAAGGTAACCAAAAGTTGGTTCTTTGAAAAAATAAACAAAATTGACAAACATATCTAGACTGATCAAAAAAGTTTTTGAGAGAAGAATCAAAATCAGAAATAAAAGGGGAGACATCACTATTGGCCTTAGAGGGATAAAAAGGATTATAAGGGAATATGGTGAACAATTTTATGCTAACAAGTAGATAACTAAGATAAAATGTAAAAGTTCCTAGCCAATAAAAATGATTACTTTTGCTTCCTGATTCAGTGAGGAGCTTGGAAGTCACCACTCTCATCTTAAAAATAAGAAAAAAGCTGAACAAACTGAAAATCAGCAACACTTTTTTAATCCATCAGAGAATTGAGATCATAGATCAAACTGCTGCCCCTCCAAATTGGAGTGAGAGACAGGTGAATGCAGAGAGTCACAGTTTACTGGAACAGTAGCCCAGGAGCAGAAATCTCAATCAACAAATTTCTGGAGGCTCAATGTGAACAAATTTGAGAGTTAAGAACTCCAGGGGGAATATAAGCCTTGGCAGAGTGTGAAGGTTCACATTTTGTGAGTTTTACCTCCAGGAGCCTTACCAGGTTCTCACAGTGAAAACTAGGTAAAAATTCCCTCATGCTTCTGGTAGGAAGAGGGGAAAAGTAGCCATTTTGAAATATACCCAGAGCATTCTGTTCTCGTTAACAAGGCCTGACTTCAAGGGGAAACTATTGCCAGAGCTTAATTTACTGGGGTTTTTACCAACCTGGAGAAGGGGAAATCACCAACTCCGCCCAATCTAGCCTTCCACCTAGAGGAAGGATAATACCGATACAGCATTCTCTAGACTTCTGTTTTACCTAACCAGGGGAAAAAACTGAGAAGCACTTGTGAAGGTCAAGCCCAGAGGCACAGGTTTATTAAAAGACTGAAACCTAATCGTCGGACTATAGTACCCTTTCCCTCCTCCCACACATTACCACCATATCAATAGGGCTCCTGTATAACAGAGAAATACAGTGGAAAGAACTGCACATTTCAGACCTTATTAATAAGTCTCCATGAAAGTCCAAAGACAACAGGAGACAAAAACAAGTAAACCAGAGGAAATTTTAGGCTCTGACATATATAGCAAACAGTAAACATAGCCTAACTCCTAGCCAGATAAGCATAAAACTTCACCTTAAAGGCCTGTTGAGCTCAGTTCCTTTTACCCAGCACATTATGTCTACCAGTCAACAAGATATTAAAAGGCATGCTAAAAGACAAAAACGTATAGTTTGGAGAGACAGAGCTATCATCATAACCTAAACTCAGATATCATAGAAATGTTGGAATTATTAGACAAGTAAATTTAAAACAACTATGATGAATTAGCTAAGGGCTCTAATGGAAAAAGTGGAAACAAGCAAGAAGAGATGGATAATGTAAGCAGAGAGATGGAAACTCTAAGAATCAAAAGGAAATGCTAGAAATACAGTTGATATACTAAGAGAGGAGAGAAATTAAAATCATATAAAATGTTCAATTGAAACTATATAAGGCAGAAAATAATAGAGACAAAAAAGAAGCAAATGGGAATTCCCTGGTGGTCCAGTGGTTAGGACTCCACTCTCACTGCTGAGAGCCTGGTTCAATACCTGGTCATCAGGGAACTATTGATAAAATCCCACAAGCTGTGTGGCGTGGCAAAATAAATAAATAAATAAAAATAAAAATTAAAAAACAGATAAGGAAAAGAAATGAAGAACAAGGGCAAGAAATAAAAACAGGGCTTCCCTGGTGGCGCAGTGGTTGAGAGTCCGCCTGCTGATGCAGGGGACATGGGTTCATGCCCCTGTCCAGGAAGATCCCACATGCCATGGAGTGGTTGGACCCGTGAGCCATGGCCACTGAGCCTGCACGTCTGGAACCTGTGCTCCACAATGGGAGAGGCCACAACAGTGAAAGGCCTATGTACCGCAAAAAAAAAAAAAAAAAAAAAAGAAAAGAAAGAAAAACAGTAGCAAATAAAAACAGTAGATTAAGATATTAATCTGACTATGTCAATAATCACTTTAAATATCAATGGTCTAGATACACATATTAAAAGACAGATTACCCAAGTGGATATGAAAACAAGTCTATATATTTTCTATAAGAAACTACATGTTGGACTTCCCTGGTGGTGCAGTGGTTAAGAATCTGCCTGCCAATGCAGGGGACATGGGTTCAATCCCTGGTCCAGGAAGATCCACATGCCGTGAACAACTAAGCTTGTGTGCCACAACTACTGAGCCTACGCACCGCAAGCCCATGCACCCTAGAGTCCATACAGTGCAACTACTGAAGCCCACACACTCTAGGGCCCGTGTGATGAAACTACTGAGACCGCATGCTGCAACTACTGAAGCCCGCATACCTAGAGCCCAGACTCTGCAGCAAGAGAAGCCACCACAATGAGAAGCCTGCACACCACAACGATGAGTAGCCCCTGCTCGCTGCAACTAGAGAAAGCCCATGTGCAGCAACAGAGACCCAACACAGCCAAAAAAAAACCCACAACAAACTATATGCTGTCTACAAGAAACCTCCATTAAATATACATACACAGAAAAAAGTGTAGGGATGGAGAAAGATAAACCATTTTAATAATAACCAAAAGAAAAGTAGGGTAGTTAAATTAATATCTATATTATACCCAGACAAAGCAGACTTCAGAGTAAGGAAAAGTGTCAGGGATACAGAGGGGCATTACATAATGATAAAGGAGTCAATGCTCTGAGAAGACATAGTGATCCTGAATGTGTGTGCACCTAACAACAGAGTATCAACATATGTGAGGCCAAAACAAATAGAACTGCAAGGAGAAATAAATGAATCCACTATTATAGTTGGAGACTTCAACACCCCTCTATCAGTAATTGACAGATCCTGCCAGTACAAAAATAATGACATAGTTGAACTGAACAACACCATAAATCAACTGGATCTAATTGACATTTACAAAACACTTCATCCATTGGGAGATTGGGATTGACATATATACACTAATATGTATAAAATAGGTAACTAATAAGAATGTGCTGTATAAAAAATAAATAAAATTCAAAAAAAACCCCACTTCATCCAATAGCAACAGAATGAATATTTTTATCAAACTCATAGAGCATTTACCAAGATAAACCATGTTCTGGACCACAAAACACAACTTAATGAATTTAAAAGATTATTAATCACACAAAATATGCTCTCAAACCACAATGGAATTGAACGAGAAATCAATAATGAAAAGATAGTTGAAAAACAGTAAGCCTGGCGATTAAACAACACACTTCCAAATAACACATGGGTCAAAGAAGCCTCAAGAGAAATTAAAAAATATTTTGAGGTAAGTGAAAATGAAAATACAACTTAGCAACTTTGTGGGATGCAGCAAAAACAATGCTTAAAGGTAATTCTGTAACATTTCATGCGTATACTAGAAAGAAGGAAAGATCTAAAATTAATAATCTAAGCTTCCACCTTAGGAAACTGGAAAAAGAAGAGCAAATTAAATCTAAGTAAGCAGAAGAAAAGGAATATAAAAATTAGAGAATATCTTTTAGAAGATAACAGAGGGAATACTTCCTAACTCATTCTGTGAAACTAGTAGTACCAAAATCAGGTAAAGATATTACAGGAAAGGAAAACTATACACCAATATCTCTTATAAACATAAGTACAAAAATATTAGCAAATGAAATCCAACAATGTGTTAAAAAATTTCATAACATGAATAAGTGAGATTAATTCTGTATATGCAGGATGGTTCATCATTTGAAATTAGACTAATATAATCCTTCACATCAGCAGACTAAGGAAGAAAAATCATATAATATCAATAGATACAGAAAAAGTATTGACAAAATCTAACACCCATTCATGATTTAAAAAATTCTCAGTAAATTATTAATAAAGGGGATCTTCTCCAACTTGATAAACAACATCTACAGAAAGCCTTCAGCTAATATCATACTTGATAAGAAACCAGGTGATTTCCTGCTAATATCAGAAACAAGGCAATATTGTTCTCTCTCACCACTCTTAGTCAGCATTGTCCTGGAAGCCTTCACTAATGCAATAAGACAAGAAAAGGAAATTAAAGTTATACAGATTGGGGAGGAATAAATAAAGCTGTTTTTGTTTGCAAATGATATGATTGTCTATGTAGAAAATTCCAAGAATTAACAAAAAGACCCTCTTGGAACTACTAAGCAATTATAGCAAGGTTGTAGTATAAAAGGTTAATATACAATGATAAATTGCTTTACTATATTGCAGCAATGAAAATTGGAATTTGGAATTAAAAACACACCATTTATGTATTGCTACGTTTTCTTTGCTCACATTTTGTTGAGAATTTTGTGTCTATATTCATAAGAGATATTGGCTGGTGGTTTATTTTCTTGGCATAATTTTGTCTAGTTTTGTCAGAGCATTATAGAATGATGAGAGAAGTCTTCTATTTTTGGAAGATTGTGTGAAGGATTGGTATTAATTCTTCTTTAAGTATTTGGGATAATTCATCAGTGATGCTACTGAACCTGGATTTTTCTTTCTGGGAAGGTTTTAAATGAACAATTTCATGTTTTTGTTTGTTATATGTCTATTCATATTTTCTCTGTCTTACTTGAGTCAGTTTCAGAAGGTTATTTTTTAAATTAATATGCTTTATGTTTTAGAACAAATTTAGGTTAACAGAAAGATTGAGTGGATAGTACAGTTTCTGTAACCCCATCACATCCCCTCCTACAAAATTTCTCAAATTATTATTAACATCTTACATTAATATGGTATATTTGTTACAATGATGAACTAATATTGATACATTATTGTTAACTAAAGTCCATAGTTTACATTGGGATTTACTCTCCGTGTTGTATATTCTATGAGTTTTGACAAATGTATAATGGCATATATCCACAATTATAGTATCATACATAGCATTTTCATTGCCCTAGAATCTTCTGCACTCTGCCTTGCCATCCATCCGTATTCCTTAACCCCTGGAAACCACTGATCTTTTTACTATCTCTATAGTTTGTCTTTTCCAGAATGTCATATGGTTGGAATCATACAGTATGTAGCCTTTTCAGATTGGCTTCTTTCACTTAGGAATATACATTTAAATTTCCTCCATGCTTTGTGGCTTAATAACTAATTTTTTTATCATTGAATAATATTCCTTTGTATGGATGTTTGACTATCCATTCACCTGGTGAAGTACACCTTGGTTGATTCCGAGTTTTGGCAGTTATGAATAAAATTGCTATAAACATTCATGTGGAGGTTATCTGCCAAGACTGAATCAGAAAGAAATAGAAAATATGACCAGGCCAATCACAAGCACTGAAATTGAAACTGTGATTAAAAATCTTCCAACAAACAAAAGCCCAGGAGCAGATGGCTTCACAGGCGAATTCTATCAAACATTTAGAGAAGAGCTAACACCTATCCTTCTCAAACTCTTCCAAAATATAGCAGAGGGAGGAACACTCCCAAACTCATTCTATGAGGCCACCATCACCCTGATACCAAAACCAGACAAGGATGTCACAAAGAAAGAAAACTACAGGCCAATATCACTGATGAACATAGATGCAAAAATCCTCAACAAAATACTAGCAAACAGAATCCAACAGCACATTAAAAGGATCATACACCATGATCAAGTGGGGTTTATTCCAGGAATGCAAGGATTCTTCAATATATGCAAATCTATCAATGTGATAAACCATATTAACAAATTGAAGGAGAAAAACCATATGATCATCTCAATAGATTCAGAGAAAGCTTTTGACAAAATTCAACACCCATTTATGATAAAAGCCCTGCAGAAAGTAGGCATAGAGGGAACTTTCCTCAACATAATAAAGGCCATATACGACAAGCCCACAGCAAACATCATCCTCAATGGTGAAAAACTGAAAGCATTTCCACTAAGATCAGGAACAAGACAAGGTTGTGCACTCTCACCACTCTTATTCAACATAGTTTTGGAAATTTTAGCCACAGCAATCAAAGAAGAAAAGGAAATAAAAGGAATCCAAATCGGAAAAGAAGAAGTAAAGCTGTCACTGTTTGCAGATGACATGATACTATACATAGAGAATCCTAAAGATGCTACCAGAAAGCTACTAGAGCTAATCAATGAATTTGGTAAAGTAGCAGGATACAAAATTAATGCACAGAAATCTCTGGCATTCCTATACACTAATGATGAATAGTCTGAAAGTGAAATCAAGGAAACACTCCCATTTACCACTGCAACAAAAATAATAAAATATCTAGGAATAAACCTACCTAAGGAGACAAAAGACCTGTATGCAGAAAATTATAAGACACTGATGAAAGAAATTAAAGATGATACAAATAGAGGGAGAGAGATACCATGTTCTTGGATTGGAAGAATCAACATTGTGAAAATGACTCTACTACCCAAAGCAATCTACAGATTCAATGCAATCCCTATCAAACTACCACTGGAATGTTTCACAGAGCTAGAACAAAAAATTTCACAATTTGTGTGGAAACACAAAAGACCCCGAAGAGCCAAAACAATCTTGAGAATGAAAAGCGGAGCTGGAGGAATCAGGCTCCCAGACTTCACACTATACTACGAAGCTACAGTCATCAAGACAGTATGGTACTGGCACGAAAACAGAAATATAGATCAATGGAACAGGATACAAAGCCCAGAGATAAACCCACGCACATATGGTCACCTTATCTTTGATAAAGGAAGCAGGAATGTATGGTGGAGAAACGACAGCCTCTTCAATAAGTGGTGCTGGGAAAACTGGACAGGTACATGTAAAAGTATGAGACTAGATCACTCCCTAACACCATACACAAAAATAAGCTCAAAATGGATTAAAGACCTAAATGTAAGGCCAGAAACTATCAAATTCTTAGAGGAAAACATAGGCAGAACACTCTGTGACATAAATCACAGCAAGATCCTTTTTGACCCACCTCCTAGAGAAATGGAAATAGAAACAAAAATAAACAAGTGGGACCTAATGAAACTTCAAAGCTTCTGCACAGCAAAGGAAACCATAAACAAGACCAAAAGACAACCCACAGAATGGGAGAAAATATTTGCAAATGGAGCAACTGACAAAGGATTAATCTCCAAAATTTACAAGCAGCTCATGAAGCTCAATAACAAAAAAAAAAACAACCCAATCCAAAAATGGGCAGAAGACCTAAATAGACGTTTCTCCAAAGAAGATATACAGACTGCCAACAAACACATGAAAGAATGCTCAACTTCATTAATCATTAGAGAAATGCAAATCAAAACTACAATGAGATATCATCTCACACCAGTCAGAATGGCCATCATCAAAAAATCTAGAAACAATAAATGCTGGAAAGAGTGTGGAGCAAAGGGAACACTCTTGCACTGCTGGTGGGAATGTGAATTGGTACAGCCACTATGGAGAACAGTATGGAGGTTCCTTAGAAAACTAAAAATGGAACTACCATATGACCCAGCAATACCACTACTGGGCATATACCCTGAGAAAACCATAATTCAAAAGGAGTCATGTACCAAAATATTCATTGCAGCTCTATTTACAATAGCCAGGAGATGGAAACAACCTAAGTGTCCATTGACAGATGAATGGATAAAGAAGATGTGGCACATATATACAATGGAATATTACTCAGCCCTAAAAAGAAATGAAATTGAGCTATTTGTAATGAGGTGGATGGACCTAGAGTCTGTCATACAGAGTGAAGTAAGTCAGAAAAAGAATGACAAATACCGTATGCTAACACATATATATGGAATTTAAGGGGGAAAATGGCATGAAGAGCCTAGGGGTAAGACAGGAATAAAGACAAAGACCTACTAGAGAATGGACTTGAGGATACGGGGAGGGGGAAGGGTAAGCTGTGACAAAGTGAGAGAATGGCATGGACATATATACACTACCAAACGTAAAATAGATAGCTAGTGGGAAGCAGCCGCATAGCACAGGGAGATCAGCTCGGTGCTTTGTGACTGCCTGGAGGGGTAGGATAGGGAGGGTGGGAGGGAGGGAGACACAAGAGGGAAGAGATATGGGAACATATGTATATGTATAACTGATTCACTTTGTTATACAGCAGAAACTAACACACCATTGTAAAGCAATTATACTCCAATAAAGATGTAAAAATAAATAAAATTAAAGTATAAAAAAATTCATGTGCACGTTTTATGTAGACATGTTTTCAATTTATTTAGGTAAATATCAGGGAACAAAATTGCCGGATCATGTGATGTCTATGAGTAGTTTTGTAAGAAACTACCAAAGTGTCCTACAAAGTGGCTGTATCATTTTTGCATTCCCACCAGTAATGAATGAGAGTCCCTATTACTCCACATCCTCACCAGCATTTGGTGTTGTCAGTTTTTTTTTTAATCTTAGCCATTCTAATAGGTGCGTAGTGATGTTTAACTTTTTTTTTTACAGATATTTGTTAGTCGTTTACATTTCTTATTTGATGAATTATCTAGCCGGAACCTAAGATTTCACAGGAGACACACATAAAAGCTGGATGTCTGACGTTAAGTAAAATTCCTTAATAATATTTTATTTACAAAAACAAATGTAAAACAGGGCATTTTTTGGACAGAATTCATTCTTGGGTGAAAAATATGATCAGCACAGAAAATTTGCAATTAAGAGAAATTCATTTCACCAGGAAAGATACCTTTCAAGTCTTCAGAAAATGATGGACATTTATTTAAACAAATTTTATTAAGTAATTCCCCTGGAACTTTGTCTCTTAGTAAGAAGGCATACAACTATAAACATATTCTGTGACTTTATGACCTTAAGTTTCTTTCATCCTTGGTATATGAGTAAAAGAATCGGGTCTGTGTCTAACCCCAAATGTGTTATACTGATCAAAAGCAATAGATTTGACTAACATTCAATCAAATATAACAGAGAATTTTGATTTTCATTAAAAATTTTGTCAACTCTGTTATCATCCCTGGACCAAGAAATTGCAAATGCATTTACCATTAGTAGGAGTCAAAAGTAGTCACTCCACACTTGGCATCATCTCATTATAAGCAGTTATCAGGAATATACTCCCCAGTATCTATATATTTACATTTACAAGAAGAGTTATCTTCTTTCTGTTACACTACTGCTCAATCTTTTATTTGCTTTTAACACTGAACTTATCTCTTTTGAAAAATGAGATAAGCCTCATGAACATTTCCATGCACAAGATCTATAAAAGTGAACTACAGTCTTAATTGGCAGCTTTGTAAAAACCATTGGTTTGCATAAAGGATAGTAATGGTTCCTGAAAGCTGAAAATGATCTGTAGACAATCTAGCCTACACCTCCTTGCAGGATTACCTTTGAATAATTCTCCCACAAGCAGCCTTAAATCATTATCTATCATGTTTTATAGATCTCTGGAGAAGGCTTTTGAGTCAACCTTGCAGTGTTAATGTTCCATAAACTATTGTCAGGATAAAATTCTCTTTTCTACCTAACCTGCAGTTTTATCCTTTTTCCATTTAAATTCTCCCCGAAGGTGGCTACTGCTCATCAAGTTCATTTACATTCTGACAACTGTTATTAATAAAGGGCATGGGGCTTATGTTTTTAATTCCAATGGTAAATTTTTAGCTGTCATTTACTTGACCTCTCAGCAGCACTGGCACAGATGACTACTACTTCCAAGCTGATATCCTTTATTCACTTGGCTTTCAGTAAACTACATTAATCTGTTTTTCCCCTTTTTTCTGTTAGCTCATTAGCTGTTCTGTCTTATTTTGTAGATTCTCTTTCTCTACTCCCACCCCCTAAAATGCTGGAGTGCCCTAGGGCTTATCCTTACTCTTGTTTTCTTCTCTATCTACATTTGTTCCATAGGTGATATCATCCCTTGATTTTTAAACATCATCTGCACACTAATGGCTTCTAAATTTGTATATTCATTCTAGACCTGTTCCGTTGGCTCCAGATTGATATATTCCACTACCCACTTGGCAGCTTAAACCTAACACACTCAAAATTGAGCTCCTGTTTCTACCCCCTCCAATCCAAACTGTCTTTTCCCAGTGTTTCCCATTGTAGTAAATGACACCAACATTCACCAGTTGTCCAGGCCAGAATCCTTGGAGTCATTCTTGAGTATTTCCTCTCATAACCCACATAAAATTTATTAGCAAATCCTGTGGGCTCTACTTTTAAAATATGTCTAAAATATTACTACCTTTCACCACTACCAACACTTCTATTCATGTCCAAGCCACTATTATCTCTTACCTAGATTATTGCAATAGATTTCTGGCTAGTTCTCTTGTTTCTACTCTTGTTCCCTGAGAGTCTATTCTTCACACAACATCCAGATTAAGCTTTCTGCTATTAACTGAATTGTTTCCTCCCAAAATCCATATGTTGAAGCCCCAACCCCCAATGTGATGGTATTTGGATGAGGACTTTGGGAGGTGATCAGGCTTAGATGAGGTCATGAGAATGGGGCCCATATAATGGGATAAGAACTTATAAAAACTGACACCAGAGAGCTTGCTGCTTCTACTTCTTCTACTTCTTCTTTTTCTTCCTCTCCTCCTCCTCCTCCTTCTTCTCCTTCTTCTTCTTCTTTCTTCTTCTTTTTTCTTCTTTCTTCTTCTTTCTTCTTCCCTCTCTTTCTCCCCCTCTACCTACATTCATTGAGGAAAGGCCATATAAAGACACAATAAGAAGGTGGCTGTCTGAAATCCAAGGAGAGAGCTCTCACTAGACACCTACCCTACTGGCAACTTAATCTTAGATTTCCCATCTCCAGAACTGTGAGAAACAGATTCTTGTTGTTTAAGCCACCCAGTCTATGGTATTTTGTTATGGCAGCCTGGATAACTAAGACAGTTTCCAAAAATATGTAAATTCTAGAATAAAGTCCAAAGATTTTTACCATGACCTATAAGATTCAATATGATCTGGATCCCTGCTACTTCTCTGATATCTCTTACCGGGCTCCCCCTGGCTCACTGAATTCCAGCCACTCTGGCTACTTTGCTGTTGCTAGGTTACCACAAATTCTTCCTCCATCCTCAGATTTTGCACTTGCTGACCCTGCCCCTCTTCTTCCCAACAGTGGCATTACTCACTTTCTACCTTTAGATTTTTCTCAAATATAAACTTATTAAAGATGCCTTTTTATCTAAAATAGCCACATCTTTACCCCATTACATTTTATCTTCTTATCCTGATGATTTTTCTTTATAAACTTATCATTAACTGATATTATCTATCTACCTCTAATTTATTATCTTTTCCTCCACTAGATGATAACTTTCATGAGGGTAGGGGGTGACTATGTCTCTTTTCCTCACTATTGTAGATTTGTATGTAGCAGATATTTGATAAATAGTCAATGAATAAATAAATGAGTTTGATCTTACAATCACTGCTCACTATCTGGCTCTTTTGTTTAACTCTGAAAGTTAAAGCAAGGAAAGGATGACTTGGAGTGATTTTAAAGGTTAAACAAGAGAAATATATTTGAGAACTCACTTTTAGTATAACAAAATAACAACCTTTTAAATTTGCTGTTTCTACACTCAGCTAACAGCTCTGCTCTTTTACCCTGACAAAGTACATGCTAGTGGTTAGGAAGTCCTCATGGTTTATGATGAAGTAGCCATCTGATACCCATAGAACTGAATTTGGATCTTGTTTAATTTTCTATTTAGGCTAACCTTGTGCTTTATTCATTTAACAAATACGAAATATTTAGGGGAAAATAGGCTGGAAATAAAGACGAATAAGGTCCAGTCCATGCCACTGAGAAACTCAGTCTTATGAGGACGGGCACATAATAGGATAATTTCAATACAATGTGATATGTTAGCATGTAATTCAAGGTGCAGTGTGGGACCCTAGGGGAAAAGTGTCTACAGCTACCTGAAAAAGTCAGAGAATGCTTCATAGAGGAGGTAGCATTTGATATGATAGATGAAGGATGAATGAGTCACATTGCCAGACAAAATATGCAGAGAAGTTTTATTGAAGGATGTGGTGCATGAGCTGGGCCAAAGAAAAAGGTACGATTGTATAAGAAGGAATCTATGGAGGAGGACATAGCATGGGCAAAGACACAGAGACACATGATTTAAAAAAAAATGGTTTGTTTGAATGATTGCAAATAATGTGAGTATACTGGGAGAAGTGGAAGATAAGACTAATCTAGCTAATCCAAGCTGATTCTGAGATTACCAGAGTGACTAATTAAAAGAATACATCATTACGAACAGATGGTGGAGTCAAGATGGCTGTGTGAGAAGATCCAGAGTTAGCATCTTCCCACAAATAGGGGGCCTGCTGGCCACTGGTGGGGGACACTGATGCCCAAGGAGACAGGAGGAACCCCCAAGTGAACCGGTAGGATGTGGGGGAAAAGAGGGGGGAGGAAAAGTGGAGGCCAGACAGGATTAGCATCCCTGAGGCCAGGGAGATCAGGAGAGGTAGGTGGGAGGGGCCCTCCAGGAAGAGCAGGAGAGGAGCGCAGGGAGATCACCTGGTCCACTAGGCCCAGGGAGTCTGCTGAGCTCCCAGGCCAATAGCCCCCTAAACAAAAGCCCAGGACCAGATGGCTTCACAGGCGAATTCTATCAAACATTTAGAGAAGAGCTAACACCTATCTTTCTCAAACTCTTCCAAAATATAGCAGAGGGAGGAACACTCCCAAACTCATTCTACGAGGCCACCATCACCCTAATACCAAAACCAGACAAATATGTCACAAAAATGAAAACTACAGGCTAATATCACTGATGAAAATAGATGCAAAATTCCTCAAAAAAATACTAGCAAACAGAATCCAACAGCACATTAAGAGGATCATACACCATGATCAAATGGAGTTTACCCCAGGAATGCAAGGATTCTTCAATATACACAAATCAATCAATGTGATACACCACATTAACAAATTAAGGAATAAAAACCACATGATCATCTCAATAGATGCAGAAAACACTTTTGACAAAATTCAATACCCGTTTATGATAAAAACTCTACAGAAAATGGGCATAGAGGGAACCTACCTCAACATAATAAAGGCCATATAAGACAAACCCACAACAAGCATCATACTCAATGGTGAAAAACTGAAAGCATTTCCACTAAGATCAGGAACAAGACAAGGATGTCCACTCTCACCACTCTTATTCAACATGGTTTTGGGAGTCCTAGCCATGGCAATCAGAGAAGAAAAAGAAACAAAAGGGGTCCAAATTGGAAAAGAAGATGTAGAACTGTCACTGTTTGCAGATGACATGATACCATACGTAGAAAATCCTAAATATGCCACCAGAAAACTACTAGAACTAGTAAATGAATTTGGTAAGGTTTCACGATACAAAATTAATGCACAGAAATCTCTGGGATTCTTATACACCAACAACCAAAAATCTGAAAGAGAAATTAAGGAAACACTCCCATTTACCACTGCAACAAAAAGAATAAAATACCTAGGAATAAACCTTCCTAAGGTGGTGAAAGACTTGTACTTGGAAAACTATAAAACACTGATGAAAGAAATCAAAGATGACATACTCAGATGTAGAGATATACCATGTTCTTGGATTGGAAGAATCAATATTGTGAAAATGACTATATTACCCGAAGCAATCTACAGATTCAATGCAATCCTTATCAAACTACCATGGCATTCTTCACAGAATTAGAACTAAAAATTTTACAATTCATATGGAAACTTAAAAGACCCTGAATAGCCAAAGCAATCTTTTTTTTTGTTTGTTTTTAATTTATTTATTTTATTTATTTTTGGCTGCGTTGGGTCTTTGTTGCTGCTCACAGGCTACTCTTCATTGTGGAGCATGGGCTCTAGGCATGCGGGCTTCAGTAGTTGTGGCTCAAGGGCTCTAGAGTGCAGGCTCAGTACTTGTGGCACACGGGCTTAGTTGCTTTGAGGCACATGGGATCTTCCCGGACCAGGGATTGAACCTGTGTCCTCTTCATTAGCAGGCAGATTCTTAACCACTGTCCACTAGGACAGCCCACCAAAGCAATCCTGAGAAAGAAAAACAGAGTTGGAGGAATCAGGATCCCCAACTTCAAACTATACCACAAAGCTACAGTAATCAAGACAGTATGGTACTGGCACAAAAACAGAAGTATAGATCAATGGTACAGGATAGAATGCACAGAGATAAAACCACCTACATATGGTCACCTAATTTACAACAAGGGAGGCAAGAACATACAATGGAGAGAGGACAGCCTCTTCAGTAAGTGGCGCTGGGAAAACTGGACAGCCACGTGTAAAAGAATGAAATTAGAATACCACCTAACACCATGAACAAAAATAAACTCCAAATGGATTGAAAACCTAAATGTAAGACCAGACACTATAAAACTCTTAGAGGAAAACATAAGAAGAACACTTTGACATAAAGTACAGCAAGGTCGTTTTTGACCCACCTCCTAGAGTAACGGAAATAAAAACAAAAGTAAGCAAATGGGATTTAATTAAACTTAAAATCTTTTGCACAGCAAAAGAAACCGTAAACAAGACGAAAAGACAACCCCCAGAATGGGAGAAAATATTTTCAAATGAAACAACAGGCAAAGGATTAATCTCCAAAATATACAAACAGCTCATGGAGCTCAATATCAAAAAAACAATCCAATTAAAAAATGGGTGGAAGACCTAAATAGACATTTCACCAAGGAAGACATACACATGGCCTAGAGGCACATGAAAAATGCTCAACGTCACTAATTATTAAAGTAATAAAAATCAAAACTACATTGAGGTATCCCCTCACACCGGTCAGAAGGGCTATTATCAAAAAATCTAGAAACAATAAATGCTGGAAAGGGTGTGGTGAAAAGGGAACCCTCCTGCACTGTTGGTGGGAATGTAAATTGATATAACCACTATGGAAAGCAGTATGAAGGTTCCTTAAAAAACTAAAAATAGAACTACCATATGACCCAGCAATCCCACTACTGGGCATATACCCTGAGAATACCATAATTCAAAAAGAGACGTGTACCACAATGTTCATTACAGCAGTATTTACAATAGCTAGGACATGGAGCCAACCTAAATGCCCATCAACAGATGAATGGATAAAGAAGATGTGGCACATATATACAATGGAATATTAGCCAAAGAAAGAAACAAAATTGAGTTATTTGTAGTGAGGTGGATGGACCTAGAGTCTGTCATACAGAGTGAAGTAAGTCAGAAAGAGAAAAACAAATACCATATTCTAACACATATATATGGAATGTAAAAAAATAAAATGGTACTGATGAACCTAGTTGCAGTGCAGGAATAAAAATATAGACATAGAGAATGGACTTGAGGACACGGGGAGAGAGGGGGAAGCTGGGATGAAGTGAGAGTAGCATTAACATATATACACTACCGAATGTAAAATGGTTAGCTAGTGTGAAGCAGCAGCATAGCACAGGGAGATCAGCTCGGTGCTTTGCGATGACCTAGAGGGGTGAGATAGGCAGGATGGGAGGGAGGCTCAAGAGGGAGGGGACACATGTATGCATATGGCTGATGCACTTTGTTGTACAACAGAAACTAATACAGTATTGTGAAGCAGTTATACTCCAATAAAGCTCTATTAAAAAAAAGGAGAATACATCATTACAAATTCCATTCCCACAATGACAGCTAACTAAGAGGGAAATTTGATAAACCAGTCTAAATTATAGTGTGCATGACTCCTTTGTTATTGCTCTCAGAGACATTTAAATTTTATAGGAGGCTGCCTAGAGAGGAAAATGCATTAGCTAGCAGAATTTTGGCATGGGCAAATAGATCAGACTTCAACTGAAGAGTTCCTAGAAAGCTTTCCTGCCCTTAAAAATCCTACCATCATGGTCTCTGTCTGCCATGTCTACTCACTTCCCTAGTGGATTTTAAATTCTCCCTGCAGCACTTTGTCTAAAAGGGGCAAGAAAATGAATGAATTTAGTTTTTAAGAATATAAAATAATCATTCCCCCGATTGGAATTCCAAATACCCAGAAGAGATAAAAGAAGTAGTGTGATTTAGAAAATAGCACAGGGAGATCAGCTCGGTGCTTTGTGACCACCTAGAGGGGTGGGATAGGGAGGGTATACTTCAATAAAGATGTAAAAAAAAAAAAGAAAGAAAATAGTTTAGAAAACAAGAATTGAAGCAGCTGTTCTTTACCTGTCTAAGTAAAGAATAATACATAAAGGGAAAAAAAGTCCATCTGTTTTGAGTCATGAAATCATCCTCCAGGCTCCAAGAAGAGTTTATATCCAATTGGGAGAGAAAGTCATTCTCCCCGTGAAACTCAATTCTAAAGAACAAAATCTTTTCCTCAAGGCTTCTTGGTGGGATAGATATTCCTCTTTCATCAGTCCAGGTTACTGACCAAGATATGTGTAAAGGTTAAATTACAGTACCTCAATTGGAGCATTTAAAGCCTGATGGTTGTTCATGCCATACTGAAAAACAGAGCTTTAAAAATAGAACATGGGGCTTCCCTGGTGGCGCAGTGGTTGAGAGTCCACCTGCTGATGCAGGGGACACGGGTTCGTGCCTGGGTCCGGGAAGATCCCACCTGCCGCGGAGCGGCTAGGCCCGTGAGCCATGGCCGCTGAGCCTGCGCGTCCGGAGCCTGTGCTCCGCAACAGGAGAGGCCACAACAGTGAGAGGCCCGCATACCGCGGAAAAAAAAAAAAAAAAAAAAGAGCAGGAAGAACAGGTTCTTTTTAAAAAGAAAGTAAAATGAAAATGAGTTCAATTTAGAAAACTGAAGCAAGTAAGAGGATTTGGGCATTTAAAAATTGCTATATAACTATGAAAAGAAAAGAACGTTCTAATAAGCCTGCATTCCCATGTCAAATTAACACTAAATTGGCTAAAAAAAATCACAGGCTTCTATTTATTGATTATTAATATTAAAATTCATATATATCTTGAGCACTGTGTTAAGGGATGTTGGTGATGACAAAAAGATCCTTTGTTCTCTGATTTGAATCTAATTATGGAAGCAAGTCATATACTGAGGGTATAAAGGTATGTGGAAGTCACTTGATACAGATGTACATATCATGCTATAGGCATTTCAAGTAAGGGAATGGTCACTGAGGGACAGGGTTAGACTGGGCAGCTCTACAGAGAAGATTATTCTTGAACTTAGAGCTTTGAAAAAATTAAATTTTGGGTTTTGAATGGTGGAGAGATAAGAGAAGGTATTTTAGATATAGGGAAGAGGAATGAGTGAAGGTATGGAGGCAGGAATGTGCTACGTGATTTTAAGGAGGCCAGTGTGACAGAATTGGGGCCAGTGATAATGTGGGGGATTAGTGGGGGGCTGGATGAATAGGTAGGGTGGAGCCAGTTAATGGAAGATCTGGAATGTCAGGTTGATTAGTTTTGACTTGATCCTACAGGCAAGTGGATGCCCTTGTAGGGGAATGACATGCTGAAAGCAGCACCTTAAGAAGATTAATCCAGCCGTGGTTTTTCAGGAAGGATTTGTTTGTCTGTGTGTGGCAAGTGATGGATGGGTGTGGGATCAATGAAAGAGTTAACTCTTAGTTATTGTATTAAGGCTTATCAGAAGCAAATCTTTAAATTTTCTGCTAAGTGATTCGAATACGGAACGAAGCCACGCTGTTTTTCTTTTTGTTTTTTTTCCAATTTCTTTGTTGGCATTATCATAATTTATTTTAATTCTTCCCTTTTCTAATTCAGCATGCTGCTTAGGGGGAGTTGGAAAGGAGAGACTTTCAGGGTGTTTGTACTGCTCCCCTTACCTTCTTGCCCCCCCCACCCCCCACCCCATCCATGTTCAGTGGTCAGGAGAGATCTTTAAAACTGACTTGTGATTCATTCTTCCATTCCCTGGGGAAGATGTGAGTCATTCAGCCTGTAATCATCAAAAGCCCCTAAGTCTGGGCTTGGTGCCTTGCTTCAGTCCTCAGCATGAGTGTAAACTGGGTTTCTTTCCATTTTCTTCAAACGCACCTCTTCTTAGTTTGACTTCATTATCTGAAATTATGCAAAGTCCTAATATCCAAGACAGATCCTTATTGAAATGGAAATACAAACACACATCAAAAATGCCAAATAGGGATGAACTGGGGATTATATCTGTTACTGTCTCCTCAATTCAATTGAGGTCAGTTCAATGATTATTTATTGAACACACCCATCAGGGATTTATGGACTGCATAGGCACAAAGCCTTATCCATATGACATAAACATATAAACACAATAAATGAACAAACCATATTGAGCTGTTAAATGCAATATGGGATGTGTATGATTAGGTGCTAAAATAGGTGGCCCAGACAATTGTAAGAATTGACTGAAATAATTACTCAACATTATAAAACAACCCAAAGCCCCACGGTAGTGTGCATGTATGGACATTAAATCAACTTTCTGTATCTTATCTATGAGTTTCTCAGATCTGGTATGAGCACAAATGAGAACTGACAGTTAATGGATTCAATATCAAAATATCATTCCCAAATGGGCTTTTTCTTCCTATTTTTGAGTTCTGCCTTTATAACATTTTTTTCCAAGTAGCTTAGCTGTCCTTTCATTAAGTGCCATTTTTTTTTCTTACAATTAAGGGGATTTGTTTTTCACTGAAAAATATCTGAGTGCATACATACAGCAACTTCATTTTGGTTTGAAGACTAGACTGTAGGGTTATGCAGGAAGTGAATGTGCTTATTCCATCTGTAGATTAATGAGACAGAATTGGAATTTCTCATGGTGCTGCAGTCACATCTGGCGATGAAGTTTGCTTTCTGTGCCAATAAATTTGTGCGTATGCTCACAGAAATATCTTGAGGATGCTGAGTTTTTGTTGGCAGATTTGAGAATGGGTGGGATAAATTGGAGTAACTTTGTAAGTGGAAACTGTGCTTTGGAATCATTTTTCTGACAGTGAAGGAAATGTGCTGGGATAGAAAGAAGAGCTGGTTCATGAATAGTGTTAAAATGCATTAGGTTGTCTGGCCTATCAACCTATAAGTACACATTAAGATTAGCTCAGTATATTCTGTGTATGTTGCCTGGTTGAGAGCAAGGGCCTGAGGGAAGAAGATCTAGGGGATGATGAGACTTGCAAGAGAAGAAAAGGAAAAGAAAAGAAGAGATGAGAGACAGAGAAAGGAATAATATGAATTAATGACAGAATGGGAGAGAGAGTTGCACATACTTGGGTTTGGATCATTGACAAGGCAATAGAGCAACGTATTGTTGGTGTTTCAGGAGAATGATTGTTCAAAGGACAGAGAGTGTGGGTAGAGGACATGAATGACAAATAAAACTGGCTCATCTAGACATATAAAATGTTGTTTGATTCTTCAAAGACCTTTCCTCCTTTTCCATGTCTGCCACATATAATTCATTGAAATCACAGGAAAGGAGACTGTTCCAGAGCTGTATTCATTCTTGCTATTGCAAGATTGGAGTAGTTGGATCTACTCAAGGTATGAAAATAGTGTAATTCAGAAACAATTGAATATTTTTGAAAATGTATTGCTTAGTAACTATATTATATATGATGACATAGGCAATTCCTATACTTTGTAGCAAGATACCTTTAAGCTAGGCAATTTGGTGCATAAAACACATTCACTTATAACCTAGTTATTAAGTAATAATATTTTGAAAGTATTCTAATTTTGAATAGTTCTGAATACTCTTTCCCCAAACTCTCATTTTCTACCATACCAAATCAAGCCCCCTTCCAATCCTAACGATAAGCTCTTTTACTGCTTCCTCCACCCATGCTTTGTATGCCAAGTAGACATAGAGAGACTCCATATCGTTAGACTGGCCATCTTGGACTATTTGATAGCATTCTTAGCTGTGGTATCATCCTAGAGTGGTTATTTGGAAGCCCCAGATTAAAAACCCTTAGAGTCATATCAACAGAAATGAGACCTAGAAGGTCATGCAGGGCACCTGAGGGATATGCAAGGGTAATTTGTTGACATTGAAACGCTTTCACTTAAATGAATGTGGTAGATCTAAGTAATTTTCTGTCAGCTTTAAAAACTCTTATTTTTCAACATTTCATCATCTCTAGAAAAGACCTTTCTGCATCTTCTTGTTTCTCCTTTTCTTAATAGTTGTAGTAGGATTGCCAGGATTCACATAGAACTCTGGAACCTCCAGGGACTCTGAAGGCAACCTGGCTATGTGTTTCTCTGTCTTCATAAGAAATCTTCTACAGAGAGCTGAATGTAATGATTTTTGTTTCTTCTAAGATGATTTTTCCAAGGATTCAGTGAGACATATGGGAGAAATAACCTTTTTCAGAGTAGCAGAGATAAGAGGCTATTCCTATATAACTGTCTCAACAAGACTCAAAATGAAGGAAAAGTTCTGATTTAACCCCAGAAGGAGAGAAGTAACTGACTCCTTGTTGATCACATTTCATCAGCTGTAATTCTGCCTCCTTTACTTCTCAAAGCAGCATTTGTTTAAGGAAGTGTAATAGGTGGTTCTTTTGGGAGGAAGCGGGCGTTGAGCAAATGTAAGCCTCTATTATGAAGAGAGCTTCAGTGTTCCCAGAATTTCAAAGGAATAAGTTCATCTCAGGAGCTCCAGGAAAGGTTTCATTCAGTTATCGAGGAAACTATAGTAAAAGTTAAAAAAATTCACAAAAATACTATGTATAACACTCTACTTGCCATAGTGAATACTCTCAAAAAATTCTCATTTGGTGGAATAATATTGAATCAGATTTTGTTAATGGGAATATTCTTTGAAGAATTAAACAAACTAGAAGAGAATAAAATCTCTTCATTATTCACTGTCCCTTGTAGAACCTGATAAGAAACTGATTTAACTCTCTTTTCAGGATACCAAGATGCCTTCAGGGTGATGTTCTACTGGATAATACCTCAGTGATCTGGAGTGTCAACGAAGTTTGAGGTCAGTTCTCAATCACATAGGTGAGGATGGCAAAGTTCACCTTTGGAGTTCCCTTACCTTTTCTTTTAATGCTTTTTTCCCCATTGTGGTATCTTTATGTTAAAGTGTGGCTAATATGCATGCAATATTTTTACAATCAATTTAAATTCACATTCTGATGAATTTGGTAGTTGTATATGATTGTGTGAGCACCACCACAATCAATGTATAGAATAGTCAGTCCATCACCTTAAAAAGTTTCTCCATGTCCCTTTAACTTGACCCCCTCTCCCCATCCCTGGCCCCAGGTAACCATTTATCTCTTTTATGTCATTTATAGTTTTCCTTTTCTAGAATTTCATATGAGTAGAATCATACAGTATGTGATATTTTGTGTATGACTTTTTTTCTCTTAGCACAGGGTTTCTCAGCCTTGACGCTATTGGCATTTGGGCTGTATAGTTCTCTGTTGTGGGGTGCTATCTTGTGATTTTTAGTATGCTGAGCAACACTGCTGACCTCTACTTACTAGATGCCAGTTCCATTCCCAGTTGTGACAATCAAAATGTTTCCAGATATAACCAGTTATTCCCTGGGGGGCAAAATCTTTCCTGGTTGAGAACTTTAGACTTCCCAGAATGTTTTTGAGATTTATTCATGTTGTTATATGTACCAATAGTTCACTCTCTTTTATTGATGAATAGTATTCCAATTTATGGATATTCCACAGTTTATTTTTTATTCAAATGTTGATGGGCATTGGGTTATTTCAAGTTTTGGAATATTACAAATAAAGCTACTATAAACATTCACATATATATTTTGTGTGGATAAATGTTTCCCTTTCTCTTGGGTAAATATCTAGGAGTGGAATTGCTAGGTTATATGTAACTCTGTGCTTAACCTTTTGAGGAAAAGCCAGACTGTTTTCCAAAGTGGATACACCATTTTACATTCCCACCAGTAATGCTCCAAATACTCACCAGCACTTGGTATTGACCATCACTTCGATTATAGCCATCCTTGTGGGTGTATAGTGGTATCTCAATGCAGTTTTGATTTACATTTCCCTAATGACTAATAATGCTGAGCATTTTCATGTACTTATTGGCCATCTGTATATCTTCTTTGGAGAAATGTTTATTGAAATCCTTTGCCTCTTTTTACATTGAGTTATTTGTATTTTTGTTGTTGAGTTGTAAGAGTTCTTTATATAGTTTTGATGCAAGAGCGTTTTATGAGATACATGTTTTGCAAATACTTACTTCCAGTCTGTGGCTTATTTTTTGGTTTTCTTAATTATTTTTTCAAAGACAAAACTTTATTAATATTAATGAAGTCCATTTCATCACTTTTTTCTTCTATACTTTGTGTTTTGGTATCCTGTTTAAGAAATTTTACCTAACTTAATGTCACAAAAATTTTCTCCTATGTTTTTCTCTAGGAGTTTAGCAGTTTTGGCTCTTACATTTAGATATATGATCCATTTTGAGTTAATTTTTGTGTTTGGTATGCAAAGAGTCAAGGTTCTTTTTTTCCTATACAGTTATATAGTTGTTCCAACATCATTTGTTGAAAAGAGTATCTTTCCTCCATGAAATTACCTTAACACATTTGTCAAATAGCAATTGAATAAAAGTATGGAAAGGTACTATGTGTACTTGAAAGAAATGTGTATTCTGCCATTTTTGTGTGTGTTCTATAAATATCAATTAAATTGAAGCGATGATAGTTTTGTTCAGATCTAATTTTTTGCTGGGTTTTTGTCTGGTTTTTCTATCAATTTCTGAGAGAAGAGTGTTAAGATCCCCAACTATGATTGAGGAATGGTCTGTTTTTCCTGTAATTTTGCCATTTTTGTTCATGTATTTTGAAGCTTTGTTATTGGGGGAACACACTTGTGATTGTTTTGTCCTATTGAATTGACACATATTATTATGGTAATAATATTATCATCTGTAGTAATTGTAATACATTTTGTTTTAAAATGTATTTTATTGGATATTAGTATAGGTACTCTAGGCTTCTTAAGCTCACTGTTTGCATGGATCCCACTTCCTAGCTTAATCATATGGCTGTTGGCTAAGGCTCCAGTTCCTCACCATGTGGACCTCTCTATAGGGCTGCTCATGATATGCCAGCTGCCTTCCCCCAGAGTAAGTGATCCAACAGAAAAAGAGTATGATTGACCAAGATAGATTTCAAAAACCTAAGCTGAAGTGTGACATAACCATAATTTCTGCTATGTTCTGTTGGTCACCCAGATGATCCCTGGTATAATTTGAGACTCTACACGTATGAACGCCAGGACGTGGTGGTAATTGGGGCTAGCTTGGAGGCTGGATCCTACAATAGTCTTAGAATAACCACCTGAAAAATGAAGTTTATACTTAGAAGTCTTAATTTAAAGAATCATTTCTTTTCTGCCCAGTGTTCCCCAGGAGCCCGGAGTTGTCACGCTCAGTTACATCTCAGAAGATATTTAATGAACAATGAATTAAAAAAAAAAAACTCAGACACTTCTGACATTCTCTGCATTGT
This sequence comes from Aethalodelphis obliquidens, assembly GCF_003676395.1. Taxonomy (NCBI): domain Eukaryota; kingdom Metazoa; phylum Chordata; class Mammalia; order Artiodactyla; family Delphinidae; genus Aethalodelphis; species Aethalodelphis obliquidens. Next base: position 5,572,046 of record NW_020838010.1, read on the forward strand.
GCTAGATCCTATGGTTTGCAGAGAGGGGTGTAAGAAAAGTAACATTCAACATAGCATTAGTTTTCAAATAAATCACCATCAGTTGAGACAATACCAACATTTCTGTCATTACTATTAATCCAGTGCAGGCCTCCATCTTATTTTCCATTGCAATAATGTCTCAACTGATATCCTTGGTTCCAGACATTGTTCCCTTGAATCCATTCTTTATTTTGCTTCCTGAAGTATCCTTTTATAGGTCTGATTATATAACTCTCTTTTATAAAATATTTGATGTTTCTTTATTGCCTATAGAAAAAACAAATCTAATATCTTTAGAAAGTTTAAGATCTTCAAAATCTGACTCTAGTCTCTGTGACTTACACCCTCACCCCCTTCACAATGCAATTATGTTGTAGTCTAACTTTTTTCCACATAATTTTCTATAGAACTTTAATTCCATTATCTCTGGGGAAAAAAGTTTCCATGGTTACATAATTTTGGGAAGTACTGTATAATATATTCTTTTCTTAGAAATGCATGCAATATATTAATATGTTAAAAGCTCTGAAAAAATAATGTAACGAAGAGGGCTATTTAACATTAATCAGTTGTTTCCCAGTTTATTTGACCATGGCACCAATTTTTAAAGAACACTTCTTAAAAAACATAAAACTCTCCCATAGAACAGGTTTTGAGAAATGCTGCTCTGTCATGTGGGACTATTTGCAGTTTCCTGAATAACAATGTTTTTCAATTTTTAGCATGGGGTGGGGGAGATTCATCTGGAAGTAGAAACCCTACAAGGCCTTTTATTTTCTTACCAACATTAAACAACTCATGTTTGATCTCCTATAATACCTTCTCTGTCACACCATACACTTTTCCCTAAGGCAAAATTAATTGCTTATCTATGTCATCATAAAACTTTGCCTTGTATTACCCTTTAATATTCCTTCTCACATTTTGTGTGTCTGCCTCTTCTCCTGGTAAACTAGGAGCTTCCTTAGGGAAGGGGCCACATCTTATGCACTTTCCTATTATGAATGCTTAGCATAATGCCAGGCATTTTAGGGGTGTATTCAGTTAATGTTCATTGCATGAATATACATGAAATCATTATCCCAATACAAGCTAATATATAAATAAAGCCTGAATTATATATTGCGTACTAAGTGCTATAAGATTTCAAAAAATGGTATCAAAGAGGACTGGAATAATAAAGGGAAATTTCATAGAGAAGGTAGGTCTTGAACTAGAATTTGGAAGGTAAGTAGGATTTGTATAAGGTAAACACTTTAAATGAAGACAGAGCTAAGCATTATCCTGGCATGTTAATGAAATGGTCAGGGAAAATAATGGATGCTGAGGAATAGAAATAACTAAAGTTGGTAGTTAGAGTGGTATCAGATTACAAAAATCTTTGAATGTCAAATATAATAGTTTAAAGGCTGTTATTAAAGGATTAAATTAGGATAAAAGCAGGATTTAACAAACAGTAACAAAAACATACAAAACATATATCGATTTAAATTAAGGTCTCTGTTCATTATTAGAGTCACCAATGTCTGTCAATATTTGTTAAATGACCTGTGCAATTCACATTATTAAGGCTCATGTTTGAATTGCATTGACTTTATATTTCCTAACAGAAATTTAGTAATTTATAGTTTAAGTATTGTCATGAAAGCAGAATCTTCCTCCTTTCCCCAATTTTTTTTTCTGATAAAATATTTCTGCATAGAACTATAAACATGGTCTTCTTAAATTCAAGTACTAGAGGTGACCCCTGTTCTGGGCCATTAATCCAAGTTTTCTACTCCTTACATTTTGAAATGTAGAGGGAGTCCCTTGAACTCATTGGAGGAAAGGTATTCCTCAACAGAGAAGCAAAACTTTTCTTAAGTTGACATTCATCTTTCTTTAGCTCTAACTCATTAAAATAGTGTGAAATTAGTTTATAGGCCATCATATTGAGTTTTTAATGTACCTATTATCAAAAAATGTTTTTTCTCTTAATGAGATTGTAAGCTCCAAGAGAATATTTCAAATATAATAATTGGATTTTGGATTGCCTTATTCCAGGAATATATTTTCTGAATTTTTTCTTAATGTTATTAAATGAAGGTTCTTAAACTTTTTCAATCTAAGTTTTACTTCGTTGGAACTGATGAATCCAAATCTGCTTTCTTAGTTCTAATTCAAACCTCTACTTTTTATATGATATCTTTAAGGAATATTATTAAGATATATATTTTTAATTTTTATTGAGATATAATTAACATATAACATTATATTAGTTTCAGGTGTACAACATAATGATTCAATATTTGTATTTATTGCCAAATGGTCACCACAATAAGTCTAGTTAACATACCTCCCCACACATAGTTACAATTTTTTTCTTGTAGTGAGAACTTTTAAGATCTACTCTCGTAGCAACTTTCAAATACACAATAGAGGATTATTAATTATAATCACCATGGTTCATTACCTGACCAATTTATTTTTAGTAGTACCTTACCAGTCCTCTCTCTCCCTTTACCCTGGTTTATTTTTCTTCACATCACTTATTAAAACCTGGCATATTATATATACTTATTTCTTTATTTTTTGCCTCTCCTCACTAAAGTTTAACATCTATGAGAGCAAAGACTTTGTTTTGCTTACTGCCACATTCAGAGTTCCTAAAACATTTCCCAGAATATAATAGGTACTTAATAAATACTAGTTGAATGAATGAATGAATGAGTAGATGAATGAATGAAATAATACACTAAATGCTTTTAGGACTAAAATGAGTTATTTGAAAGCAGAGCATTTCTTCTTTCAATGAACAAAAACTTATTGAGCTGTTTCTATATGTAAGATATTGTACTAAGCACCTGAGGCATACAAAATAAATCATATGTAGCCATGTCATGTCTGCCCTCAAGGAACCATTTAGTGGGGAAGATAATATATGCATAAAAATAACTTTAATACAAGGTAAAAATTTAAAAAATTCAGAAAAAAGGATACATATAAAGTACTATGAGCATTAAAAGGGGGAAAACATTTTTGGCTGATGGCATGAGAGTAGACATCATAGGCAAGAGAGTGTTTGACACATGGTGGGTAAATATTTGGATATGGTTTAGAAGTAAATATATTTCAGACAGGAAAAAGGGTAAACAAAATATGGAGCATAAAAGTATAGGATATTAGCTCATTGCTATTTTATTTCAGTATTCATATGCTGACATTTTACAAAGTGATGGTTGGGTAATTATCAGTGATAAAATATTGAGTTGACAATATATAAAGCTATTTATCTCTTTTCTGTCACTTTGACCACAGGTAAACCAAATCATCTCATTTAGTGGTATCATGGATAGACAGGAGGTGACTAACCAAATATCCTGACGTATGACACAAGGTCTTATATGTATGAAATATAGCTTCATGCTTTCTCCTCTTTGATCACACAAAACATCTATGATGGGCATCTTGAAAATTCAAGCAGTGATTTTTGACAGCTGGATAAATGAAAAGGCTAGAGGACCACTGAAAAAGAGACAGAGACAGGTATCCAGCTTAAACTGTTATTTAAAAAAAAGACTGAAATATATCTGTCATAACAACAAACTGTAAATTAATAATCTAGAGAATATTTTTAAAAAACAAAAAAGTGAAGCATTTTTATTGCAGAATGAATTTTTTATTGGTTCATTGTCTCATCAGTGAATAATTATTGAGGACATACTATGCATAAAACACTGAGCTAGACACTGTGGGATAAAACATTATTAATATGTATTATTTATCAAAAAATTTTAAATCCAGTAGGGAGAAAAAGGCATCTCTCCAAAATGTCATAATACGTTAGCTAGAAAGTATAAGTGCCATAAAAGATGTTGAAGCACATTCATGGAGCTTCAGAGGAAGAGGAATGCATATCTACTGGTGGGGAGATCATTGAGATGATTGCATTGAACCTGGAACTTGAAGGAAGAATAGGATTCAACCTTCAAAAATGAGAGAGGGAATTTAATAAAGATGGCATGCCATGAGCAAAGATATAGTGATGAGGATGTGAGAAGTCTTTTTTATTTTTTATCTTTTTTGAATCTGTGTAATGGTATCTGGATCCAGTAATTAGAAGACAAATGCTTGATATGAATATGGCCCATAGCCTGAAAATATTAAGTGAGATTATTATTTTTCTTTCATTAAAGAGGTCCAATAAAATCTCATAAGTGACATTTAAATCTACTCTTAGTACACTAATAATGCATAATATTTGAGCATTCAGTTTTAAATGAAGGCTGTGAATTAAGAAAAATGAAATGGCTCATTTCAGATGTGTCCGATGGTCTATGTGATGACAAATAACTGGCTTGACTGAATTTTTATTTGTCAGTTAATGCTTTCTCATTGCATATGTAGATATGAGAAAGGAGTAAGTGCATGTTTGGAGTACATTTTTTGGACTTTTATATACTGATTCCATATTCTTGTTGTCATGATTACCTGTCAGGCATAAAACAGAGCAGATGTTCCTTTATTTGAATACCTACATCAGCTCTCTCTGCACATAACATGTACTAGTCATTAAGTCAAGGGAAGTAGTAGGAGTAACTGAATTTTTATCACTAAAAACTGCCTTTTCCTGTCTACATCCATTCTTTGTCTTCTGAAAAGCTGTTATTACTCTGAAGATAAAAGATCAACTTTTCTTCTAAGTGCAAGATATGTCTTTTAAGTGCCTAGACACTGCTTCTATGATGAATGTATATGAGTACAGCTAAATGGTTAAATTCAAGATGATTTTAATTATAAGTCCACATTAATAGAATTATGATATGATAATGTTCACATGTGTGAGTAACTCAGTTTGAGGAAGAATTGAAAGGATTTCTGCTTGGTTCAAAGGGAAAAAGAAATTTATGACAGAGAGTCATGTTTTCTTTCTCTCATTTAATTTCCTGTTTTCATGCAATGTAATAGGTCAAAAATTCTGGCTATATTAAAATAATACTCATCTACTTGTTTGAAGTCAATAGTTGATACCGATGTTTTATGATATGAGGCTAAATTATATAATTTAAGCAACCATACAGATGATTCACTCAACACCTCACTCAGTTTGCAGTTAACCACCTTTACTCCACTGCAGCAACCCAATTTAAAGGTCACACCCATCTTTGCCTCCTAAAACAATACTTACAATAATCTTTATAATGAGGGTGGTGAAGGGATAAATTAGGAGCTTGGGATTAACAGATACACACTACTATATATAAAATAGATAAAAAACAAGGTCCTACTGTATAGCACAGGGAACTAGATCTAATATCCTGTGATAAACCATAACGGAAAAAATATGAAAAAGAATGTATATTTATGTGTAACTGAATCACTTTGCTGTACACCAGAAACAGAGCATTGTAAACTATACTTCAACAAAAAGTAATCTGTAACATTTTAGCAATTATAATAATTTAAAAATAATACTATGTACCAGGCACTGTGTTACACAATTTATATAACTCATGTATTCTTTCTGATAACACTTGGAGTAAATACTAGTATTATCACTGTCTTCCAAATGAGGAAACTGATGCTAGAGAGGTCAAATAAATTTACCCAAAAGTAACACAGACATGTAGATGAAGAAACTAAAGACATGAACCAAGATTTGACCGATTCCAAAGTCTGTACACTTTAACCACTCTGTTCCAACTCTGCAATTTTAAATTATGACTCCTTGCTTCAATTTTTCTACCTCCTCATCTAAACAGATCCTTAGCTTCACTGAGCACTCCAATCCTTGCTGTTCCATATTCTACCAAAAGATCAGTTACTTTCGATTTCACATTATTCTTTACCTAGTGTTGATACTCCCACCAGCGCCCTATCCCTGTGTCTTTTTATCGTTTCCCTCAGCTACCCTACACATTCTCACACCTAGATCTGTCCAATTATCTATTTATTTTGCTTCTCCTCTCAAATTCCCCAGTCTTGGTTGAGTTGCTTTTGATGACTACATTGCATAACAATTTGGCACTATTAAATATGTATTTTTCTCATCTTGATGCAGCTGTCAGTATTGTTTACCAATCCTTTTATGATCCCTAGTGACCTTCCTTTTCCAGTCTCCACTGTTGCTGTTTCAAACCATATCACTTTTTTCAGACCCTCCTTTTCTCCCATCCATACCACTTCAATATATGCAAATTATTTTAACTCCTGTGCCATAGAAGACAAAGTACCTCAACGATTCTTTCTTCTCTCCTCCAAATTTATATATAGCTTTACCTGTTTATACCTGATTCTTTTCCAAGGCCAATCTAGGCCCTTGATTTTATCTTCTCTCCACCATCCAGTCACCCTATCCCTTCTCCAGAATCTTGATCCATCAATTGTCAAATCTCTTTACTTCTCCACCTACTCCCCCTTATTGGCTGCTTTCTTTCAACCAACAAAGAAGTTCAAGTTGGCTTGCTCTCCAGGCTCCAATAGCTAAAAGAAACAAACAAAAAAGAAAGAGTGGCTTGGCCCAACTTCTTCTATAGGCTGAAGCCTTCCCTTCTCTAACACATTTCTTGAGAGAGCATTCTATTCTCACTTCCTCCATTTTATTACCTTTGGTTCATCACCTAACTTGCTGAAATTTCTTCACTTTGCTACATAGTCTGAAATCATACCAGACTGAGATTTATCTAAATTTCCAAGTGCAAATACTCCTGGTGAGACTGGGGAAATGGGTATTAGATTATTTATTCCCACCTTTAGGTGAATAATTTCAATTGAATCAATTTACTTATAATACTGAGCAGCTGTTTTGAGAACCTGGCATTCTTTAATCAGAGATAAGGGATAATTTTGGTAGTGGAGTACTTAGGGAAGGGAGAAAATCTAAGTGAAATTCTGCACTGGTAGTGTTTAGATGTCTTTAAAGCACTTAGAATGCAATATGAGGGCAGGGAGTCCTGTATGGCGATTCAAAATGGTCATCAAGAAATAAGAAAGGGACAAATGAAGGTAGATGGGAAGGCCTTAAAGACAAGTTGTTTCCATTTAGCAGTATTCCTCAATCCAATCCAATCCCCAATGGACAGGTAAACCAGTGCAGTGCCATAGAATTAAAGGTACTAGGTTTCCGTGCATTTTGTGAGAGATTTTCCCCACCAATTTCTGGTGTACTAGGTATATCAGAGAGGAAAAAGGCAATTGGCGATTAAGGAATAGTTGTCCTTATTCTGTACTTCTGCTCAAAGGTCATGGACACTGAATGTTTTTCTTTAGGTAAATTATAAAATACTAAATATGCATGATCAAGAATGTTCTGGTGAGTCTATTTAGGAAAGTTCCCCCAGATAGGGATTTAACACACTTGAACTATAATATTAAATCTTTGCATTAGGGAACAGTAATTGAATTAACACCCAAACTCATTATTTTTGACAGATACTTAACCATTTATTAGAGATTTTTTTAAAATCCTAAAATGTATAATTCAGCATGAAAGATTAAAATAAGAAATTTAGCATATCATTTTGATGTATTAAAGTTCTGGCCAAAGTCTGGGCCTCCTTCAATGTTCTTTTTTGTTTTGCTTTGTTTTTAGATGAGGTGGTAAGAGAGAAGGTAATAGATACAGTAGTTAGAAATGCAGCTAGGTGTATAGAAACAGGTTGAATTAACTCTTTGTGTTGGCTGAGTGCCAGGCCACTTGGCAGAGCATGAGATTATAGAAGCTCCTAGGATATACAGTAAGTCCCCTCTATACGAATGAGTTCCATTCCGAGAGCGTGTTTATAAGTCCAATTTGTTCATAAGTCCAACAAAGTTAGCCTAGGTACCCAACTAACACAGTCAGCTATATAGTACTGTACTGTAAGAGATTTATAATACTTTTCATACAAATAATACATAAAAAACAAACACAAAAATAAACATTTTTATTCTTACAGGACAGTACCTTGAAAAGTACAGTAGTACAGTACAACAGCTGGCATCCAGGGGCTGGCATCCAGTGAACAGGCAAGAAGAGTTACTGACTGGAGGAGGGAGGGGAGGTGGGAGATGGTAGAGCTGAAGGATCATCAGCAATAGGAGACAGAGGGCAAGCTGCAATTTCACTCACACCTGACATTGATGGGACAGGTTCTGGTTCCTTGCTGGATTCAATTCTATCTACCCTCTTGAAAAACTGAACCAGTGATGCACATTTGCATCTTTGAAAGTTCGCAACTTGAAGGTTCGTATGCAGGGGACTTACTATAAGTCAAAGGGAAGATTTTTCTTGGGTGAAACTTTGAAATGAATTATTTCATCTCTTTAGAAGTTTGAAACTCTTCATTTGAGAGCTCAGAGCATTTCTATGGATGTTAAAGAAGACTTCCTTCTCCTTTGTTCATTCATCTTTTCCTTCTTTCTCTTTCAATGCCTCCTTCCCCTGTTTCTGTTTTGTATATTACTCTCTAGATATATGTGGCTTAAATGATATGATCTAAGAAAGCTGTCTTTGGAAAGCAAAGAGCCTTGGTAAGAGGCTTTTCCCCATCCTTTCTGCTATTCATGCATTAGTAGGAAATGCAAAATTCTTAATTGGATTGTCAGAGTTCAGTTTGGACATCTTTGATGATTTCTTCATCATTTTGGCATGGTAGAGGACCATAGTTATTCACAAAAACACGATTATCTGAATATACAATAGTGCCCCTTTATCTGTGGTTTCGCCTTCTGCAGTTTCAGTTACCTGTGGTCAACTGCAGTCCAAAAATATTAAATGGAAAATTCCAGAAATAAACAATTTATAAGTTTTAAATTGCATGACATTCTGAGTAGTGTGATGAAATCTCACACTGTCCCACTCTGTTCTGCCCAGGATGTGAATTATCTCTTAGTCCAGCACCCCTTCCCCCCAGTTAGTCACTTAGTAGCCATCTTGGTTATCAGGTTGACTGTTGTGGCATCTCAGCACTTATGTTCAAATAACCCTTGTTTTATTTAATATTGGCCCAAAGCACAGGAGTAGTGATGTTGGCAATTTGGATATTCTCTTACTGTGCCTAAGTTAGAAATTATAATAGGTGGGTATGTATAGGAAAAAAAACATATTATATATAGGCTTCAGTACTATCTGTGGTTTCAGACGTTTACTGGAGGGCTTGGAATGTATTCCCTGAGGATAAGGGGAGACTATGTATATTGTTTGATATTGTTTAGCACTGTTTTATAAAAGAAATTGCTGCTGTAGTTCATCATTGAATGTCAATAGCTGAGCTAAATTTACAATTTGACTTTACCCTCTGGTTAAAATAGTGTCAATGAACTGAGCTGACTATTCACACTGTGAATGCTTTGCTAAGATATTCCAGTCAATTTCCTTAGTTTTGCTCCTGCCCGCAAAATCATTCAAGCCTCTTGTGTTTCCTATCCTAGGTAATGGATTGGTACTTGTCTCTTTTTCATTGAATATAGTTTGTCTTTTTCCTTCATTTCAGCTTTTTTTTTTTTTTTGAGTCAGTAGCAGATGAAGCTTATCTAAGCTAGAGTTTTTTTTTCTTTCTTTTTTTTTAACATCTTTATTGGAGTATAATTGCTTTACAATGGTGTGTTAGTTTCTGCTTTATAACAAAGTGAATCAGTTATACATATACATATGTTCCCATATCTCTTCCCTCTTGTGTCTCCCTCCCTCCCACCCTCCCTATCCCACCCCTCCAGGCGGTCACATAGCACCGAGAGTTTTTTTTTTAATCTAATAAGAGATTTATTTATTTATCCTTGGCTCACACTTAGACTTTTTTTTTAACATCTTTATTGGAGTGTAATTGCTTTACAATGTTGTGTTAGTTTCTGCTGTATAACAAAGTGAATCAGCTATATGTACACATATATCCCCATACCAAGTATGACAACAACAGCAACAAAGATTCACAGATGCAAGAGATTTCTCATTTCTCTGAGAGCTATTCACTTGAGTGAGTTTTTTTTACTCTTTAACCAGATCCATTTATTGGATGCTGTATTTAGGGATTGGTGGGAGGTCTCCCTTGGCTTTTATCATTTAAGAAAGGTCAGTGAATGTTCTTCAAATTCACATGTTTTGTACATTTAAATTAAAAATGTATATATGTGAAAAATATATTGGATGGAGCAATAGTAAATCAGGGAAAGGCAGTATAGAATAGTAATTAAGAGTGTAGATCTGGGTTCATAACCCACTCATTTACTTATCAACTCTGACCGGGCAAATTAGCTACTCTAAGTTTTAGTATTTCTATCTTTAGATGAAAACAACGATTATGCCTATGTCATGAGATTGTTATGAGATTTGAGGAGAAAGTATGTAAAACACTTAGCATATTGTAAATGATCTATGTTTATTGTTGTTTTGTGTTGCTGTTAGTTAAAAGAACTTTCTTATCTCAATATTATGTTTTCTCCTATATTTTTATATTTTCTTTTTTCTTTTTACAATTTCAATCTTTTTAACTCAATGATTCTCAAATCTTTTGATCTCAGGACACCTTTACACTCTTAAAAATTATTGAGGATGCCTAAAAGCTTTCATTTATATAGGTTACACCTATAAATATTTACCATATTAGAGATTTTTATTATTATTAAAACTGAGAGATTTAAAAAACGTTTATCTATTCATTTAAAAATAATATTAGTATATAATTTAATGGAAAATTACTATCTTTTCTGAAATGAAAATAAACTTAGTGAGAAGGATATTATTATCTTACACTTTTGCAAATCTTTATAATGTCCAGCTTAATAGAAGACACATTAGGTAGCCCCTGGAAAACTCCACCATACAGATGAGAGAAAAAGAGTAAAATTGGCAAATAGTGCCTTGGTGTATTTAAGGAAATTGTTTTTAATTTCGTGGACCCTCTGCAATGTTCTCAGTAACCTCCAGTGGTCCTAACCCAATTGTTGTACCACATTAAATGTCTATTTTCTAAATAACCTAGATCTATTTATTGATACTCTTTCCTTTTTCCTACCCCAGATTTGAAATGCCACCATTATTTGTTCACAGTAAAACAAAATATTTATATCTGGTCTGTTCCTAAGCTTTCTGTTCTCTTTCATATTTTTATGTTTTGGTACTAGCACTATTATTCTATTTTATATTTATATTATATTATATTATTTTAATATCAGCAATATAAATTCCACTTCTCATTATCACTTTAAGTAATTCTAGTAGGATTTTTTTCTCCAGAACTCCACTGAAACAGCTCTTATCAAGGACAGCAATGACTTACATATTGCCAAAGCCAGTGGCCAATTCTCTGTCATTATTTTTTTCTTTTTTTAAATTTTTCTTTTTTATTTACATTTATTTTGTCTCCACCATGCAGTTTGCAGGATCTTAGTTCCCAAACCAGAGATCGAACCCAGGTCCCAGCAGTGAGAATGCCGAGTCCTAACCATTGGCTCGCCAGGGAATTCCCTTCACTTTTCAAATGTATTTGCCATTATTGACCATTTCCTCCTTTTTGGAGCATTTTCTTTTCTTGGCTTCCATGACACTACAGTTACCTGGTTTCTTTCTACTTCATTAGCTGCATCTTCTGAAGCTGATTCTGGATTATCCTCTCTTATATGACTTCTAACTGTTGAAACGCTTAGGTTATATCTGGGGCCTTCTTCTCTTTTGTATCTACACTCTGCCTTTGGTCATTGCAAGTAATCATAGAGCATAAAATATCATTTAAAGGCCAGTGACTCAAATTTACAATTCCAAGGAATAGCCATGACAATCATAAAAAACAGAAAACAAAGCTAAAGAATAATACTAACTGGATACTAAAACCTATTATAAAGCTGTAGTAATTAAAACAGGTGAAAGGGTAGACAAACCGACTAATGGAAAAGAATGGAGTAGAATATTCACACACACACACTCTAAGTCATCTGATTCATGGCAAAATTATACCATGGTGCATTAGATGCTTTTTTGAATAAATGGTGCTGGCTCAATCAGATATTCAAGTAGGGAAAATTGTATCTTGACCCTAACCTCACACCATATACAAAAATCAATTCCAGATGTATTGTATGTGAAAGCTAAATTGATAAAAGCTTTTAGAGGAAAACATGGGAAAATATATTTTTACCTTGGAGTAGGCAAAGATTTCTTTTTTTGTTTGTTTTCTGTTTTTTTTAAATTTCTTTATTAACTTTATTTATTGGCTGCAGTTGTCTTGTTACATTCATGCATTCATCAACTTATAGAAATGTGTTAAAATAATCAATAGGTTAGGATGATGGGTTAATGACAACTTTTCAGAATTGTCTTTAAGATTATTTTTCAACAGATATTCCAAAAAATAAAATAAAATAAAATGTAAAGAATTTGGGGCTTTGTAGTTTTTATAACTTAAGAATAGAAAATAAATGCTCTCACATATCTCTCCTTTTAAACTCTGGTTCTAATGTTCTTTTTAACCTTATTTTAAATTCAGTAAAATAAGATTAAAGAAGTATTGTCAACTGAACTCCATAAATGTTCCATACACAATGACTAGATATTTTCTCTAATACTTGAGTGTTGTCATCAATTTTAGATACTTAATGAAAATAACAACACATAATTCTATCCCTGAAACTGGGTCAAATAAACACTCTTTTATTAAAGGAAGGTCTTGGTCTAGGTTTGGGGGTTGTTGAGGGTCGAGCCCTCTTTTTGGCCTGTGCTGCTTTTTATTAAAGGCTGTAAACCATGCATGGGGATGTGTTTCTTGCTTTGGCTCCTTCTCTTTATTGTGTACTGCATGGCTCTGAGTCCTTCTGGAGGGTGGTTCTGAGACCACTTTATATTTAGTTATTTTTTAAAATATTATTTTATTTTTTATATAGCATGTTCTTATTAGTTATCTATTTTATACATATTAATGTATATATGTCAATCCCAATCTCCCAATTCATCCCACCACCACCACCCACCCGCCCTCACCCCACATTCCCTCCCTTGGTGTCTATACGTTTGTTCTCTACATCTGTGTCTCTATTTCTGCCTTGCAAACCAGTTCATCTGCACCAATTTTCTAGATTCCACATAAATGCATTAATATACAATATTTATTTTTCTCTTTCTGATTTACTTCACTCTGTATGACAGTCTCTAGGTCCATCCATGTCTCTACACATGACCCAATTTTGTTCCATTTTATGGCTGAGTAATATTCCATTGTATATATGTACCACACCTTCTTTATCCATTCGTCTGTCGATGGGCATTTAGGTTGCTTCCATGACCTGGCTATTGTAAATAGTGCTGCAATAAACATTGGGGTGTATGTGTCTTTTCTTTCTTTTTTTTTTTTTTTGTGGTACGCGGGCCTCTCACTGTTGTGGCCTCTCCCGTTGCGGAGCACAGGCTCCGGACGTGCAGGCTCAGCGGCCATGGCTCACGGGCCTAGACGCTCCGTGGCATGTGGGATCTTCCCCGACCGGTACACGAACCCGTGTCCCCTGCATCGGCAGGTGGACTCTCAACCACTGCGCCACCAGGGAAGCCCGCATGTGTCTTTTTGACTTATGGTTTTCTCTGGGTATATGCCCAGTAGTGGGATTGCTAGGTCATATGGTAATTTTACTTTTAGTTTTTAAGGAACCTCCATACTGTTCTCCATAGTGGCTGTATCAATTTACATTCCCACCAACAGTGCAAGAAGGTTCCCTTTTCTACACACCCTCTCCAGCATTTGTTGTTTGTGGATTTTCTGATGATGCCCATTCTAACTGGTGTGATGTGATACCTCATTGTAGTTTTGATTTGTATTTCTCTAATAATTAGTGATGTTGAGCAGCTTTTCATGTGCTTCTTGGCCATTTGTATGTCTTCTTTGGAGAAATGTCTATTTAGGTCTTCTGCCCATTTTTGTATTGGGTTGTTTGTTTTTTTAATATTGAGCTGCATGAGCTCAATATTATTTATATATATATTAAATATATTTATATATTTTGGAGATTAATCCTTTGTCCATTGATTCATTTGCAAATATTTTCTCCCATCCTGTGGGTTTTTTCATATTGTTTAGAGTTTCCTTTGCTGTGCAAAAGCTTTTGAGTTTCATTAAGTCCCATTTGTTTGTTTTTATTTCCATTACCCTAGGAGACTGATTGAAAAAGATATTGCGGCAATTTATGTCAAAAAATGTTCTTCCTATGCTTTCCTCTAAGAGTTTTATAGAATCAGGTCTTACATTTAGGTCTTTAATCCATTTGGAGTTTATTTTTGTGTATGGTGTTAAAGAATGTTTTAATTTCATTCTTTTACATGCATCTGTCCAGTTTTCCCAGCACCATTTATTGAAGAGACTGTCTTTTCTCCATTGTAGAGTCTTGCCTCCTTTGTCATAGCTTAATTGACCATAGGTGCGTGGATTTACAAAACGAAAAGGCAACCTACAGAATGGGAGAAAATATTTGCAAACCATGCCACTGACAAGGGATTAATCTCCAAAATATACAAACAACTCATGCAGCTCAATATATATATATATATATATATATATATATATATATATATATATAAAGAACCCAATCAAGATATGGGCAGAAGATCTTAGTAGACATTTCTCCAAAGAAGACATACACATGGCCAAGAGGCACATGAAAATATGCTCAACATCACTGATTATTAGAGAAATACAAATCAAAGCTACAATGAGATGTCACCTCACACTGGTCAGAATAGCCATCATCAAAAAGTGTACAAACAATAAAGGCTGGAGAGGGTGTGGAGAAAAGGGAACCCTCCTACACTGTTGGTGGGAATGTAAATTGGTAAGGCCACTATGAAAAGTAGTATGGAGCCTCCTCAAAAAATTAAAAATAGAACTACCATATGATCCAGCAATTCCACTCCTGGGTGTATATCTGAAGAAAAGGAAAACACTAATTCAAAAGGATTCATGCACCCCAAAGTTCACAGCAGCATTATTTATAATAGCCAAGGTATGGAAGCAACCTAAGTGTCCATCAACAGATGATTGGATAAGGAAGATATATAAATATACATACATACATACACACACACACACACACACACACACACAATGGAATATTATGCAGATATGCAAGATATCCTAAGTAATATGGAAACTATGGAAGCAACCTAAGTGTCCATCAATAGATGAATGGGTAAAGAAGATGTGGTACACACACACACACACACACACACACACAATGGAATATTACTCAGCCATAAAAAAGAATGAAATTTTCCCATTTTAAACAACATGGATGGACCTGGAGGGTATTATGCTTAGTGAAATAAGTCAGACAGAGAAAGAAATACTGTATGTTATCACATATGTGGAATCTAAAAAATAAAATGAATAAATATAACAAAATAGAAACAGACTCACAGATATAGAGAACAAACTAGTGGTTACCAGTGAGGAGAGGGGAGGGAGGCAGTGGCAAGATAAGGGTAGAGGATTAAGTGGTACAAATTACTATGTATAAAATAAATAAACTACAAAGATATATTGTATAGCACAAGAAATATAGCCAATATTTTATAATAACTTTAAATGGTATATAATCTATAAAAACATTGAATCACTATGTTGTGCACCTGAAATTAATATAATATTGTAAATAAACTGTACTTCAATTTTAAAATACTCATTATTTTCAGAGATGCGTACTAAATTATGTATATACTGGTGAAAACATGAAGTTTGGAATTTGCTTTAAGTACTTAAGCAAAGAAAAAGAAATAGGACAGATGAAGCAAATATGGCAAAATTTTGATAATTAAATTTGAGTCATGGCCACCTAGAGGGGTGGGATAGGGAGGGTGAGAGGGAGGGAGATGCAAGAGTGAAAAGATATGGGGATATATGTATATGTATAGCTGATTCACTTTGTTATAAAACAGAAACTTACATACCATTGTAAAGCAATTATATTCCAATAAAGATGTTAAAAAAATTTGAGTCATGGTTATATGGAGTTTATCATATCATTCTCTCTATTATGTATATGTTTGGAATTTTTCATTAAAAAGCAAACAAATCTCCAATGGCTCCTAAAATCACATATAATAAAATCCAAACCCCTTATAGAGACCTTATAAGATTTGCATTATTTGCCTACTTCTCTGACTCATCTTTCTCTACCCTTATCCCCCATTCACTACCTTCCAGCTACTCTGCTGACTGTTTTGTTTTTGAACACACACAGAGCTTTTTTTCATTTTCAGAGTATTTGAATTTTTTTTTCCTTCTGTTTGGAATGCTCTGCCTCCAAATAGTTCCCCTTTTCAACATTGGGGATCCAACTCAAATATTACCTCCTTGGAGCATTTGTCCCCAGCCATCCTAACTAAAGAAGCCTCCATAGTCATACTCTACTGTAATATCCTATGCAGAAGATCAGATGATTGTTCAGCAAATACTTTCTACCACTTCTCTTCCACTGGAGGAGTATATTTTCTTTCTCCAATGTTGTTGGGCTTGGCTAGGTGAATTGTTATGACTAATTTGGCCAGTTGGTTATAAGCAGATATAATCAAGAAGACTTAAAATGCGTTTGCACAGTCAGGCACTCTTGCCTTTCCTGATAAAGCCATGGAAAGAGCTTTCCCCAGGTAGGTGCTGCCCCTTTGTTATTGATCTTGTTACTAATAGCTCTAAAGTACCATACAGATATTTGTTGTAATTGTCAAAATCTATCACAGCGACTGGCAAATACTAGGCGTTCAGTAACATTTTATTGAGAAATGAATGAGAGTCAGGCCACGGAGATTTGGAAAAGGCTTGATTTAGGATCCTTTGGCCACCTCTTTTGTCCTCCAATATTAGTGCAGAATCCTATGTTTTGGGATGTAGGATAATGAAACCTTGTCAACCAAGGGGAAATGTCAGATTTCATGACTTGTCACAGTTTGCATTATGAACTTTATTTTCCCTCTAAAAACCTTCCCAAAGCCTTGCTGTGGAGAAATATGCAGTTTCCTTCAACTAAGGGAATTCCTGACCATGCTAGAAAATGGTTGGAAGAGAAAAGATAATGTAGGTATAGTAAGAGTAGGTCTTCCCATGAGATAGTTCTCTTATGATTTATTTGTATTTTCTATGTTAACAAAAAATTTTGTGACAGTCACAGAACAAATAGCACCATGTCCCTTATTTCACAGTTTTCAAAGCTTTCATTTACTTTTGACTTATTTTTTCTTCTGTAATGTTGAGATATTATATTAGGAAGTCATAGGACCCATGACTTTTGATACCATTTTTATTTTTGACTCTTAGGATAGTTATGTCCAGGAATCAGGTTGTTATTCCACATAGGAATGAATGATGAGAAATTTCCTGCACATCCCATGAATCTCTGGTCATTCCAGAAGGATCCCCTGGGACAGTCGGAGGAGAAAATGGATAATGAGGTTTTACTGCTCTGGTTGAATTGCTTATTAAATCTCACACACCATGGGTAAGTGTGAAAGACAAAGCTTATACCTCGTATGTGCTAAATATCAGCTGATCTAGAACAGTTACTATTCTTTTTAAATATAATCCTTAGGGATCGTGCTTTACTTTGAAGTTCAGATTACTATAACCTGTGATTGTGTACCTTGATCTATTTCAACCAATTACTAGTAATTGTTGTTATGCTTTCATGGCATCATAAATCTAGTTTTTTAGTTGATTCTAAATGCCGTTCAAGAGAAGTCCTCAGTTCTATTTATTTAATATAACTGGTGCTTCTCTTACCATTATACCTTTATACCCTACTCCTTACAAACTCTTTCTCTCCTGAGTCATTATAACTCCAAAATCTAGTGTATACTCCAATCCAACATCCCTGTAGACATGGCTCACTAGAGTCTATTCATTCTAAAGATATTTATTGGGCACCTGTTACATACAGAGCACAGTGCTTGATGCTGGATCCTGAGAAAAGAGCATGAGTTTTGGTCTTCCATTACTAAGTCTTTTTCAATATGGCTTTTGGGTCAACACTTTAATGCTTTTCTGGGCCAATCACCCATACTGATCTTCTTTTAGCTACTAGAAATTTCCTTGCCAAGATTTCTTTTTCAACATGTATATGGTATATGCCAATAATTAATCAACAACGAGTCAGGAAAAGAGTTTTAGTGTGTCAGCAGTGTGTCAATTCAGGCTTGCGTTGGGGGCTTCAATGGAGAGGAAGCACAGCATATTTAAAAATGACCTATAGAAACTGGTGAGTATGTAGGTGTCTCCTATGGAGTCTACTACTGGGCTCAGCTGTAGACCTATCCCAAGAACTGTTTCATGGTGTCTTGGCACTGGCAGAAGATCAGCCTTAAGTTGGCCTCAAGGTTTTTAGAGTTTTGAAGAGCTTATAACCATTGATGATGTGTAGGAGGACTATGGTGGTGCTTTCTAGGTTGCCAAAACTTTTAATTTAACCACCCTCTTTAAAAACAAACCAAAGGGCTTCCCTGGTGGCGCAGTGGTTGAGAGTCCACCTGCTGGTGCGGGGGACGTGGGTTCGTGCCCCGGTCTGGGAAGATCCCACATGCCGCAAAGTGGCTGGGCCCGTGAGCCATGGCCGCTGAGCCTGCGCGTCCGGAGCCTGTGCTCCGCAACGGAAGACGCCACAACAGTGAGAGGCCCGCGTACCGCAAAAATAAAAAATAAAAAAAAAATTTAAAAAAACAAAAAAAATACTCTAGATTAACTCATATCAAGATACATTAATTCCATTTCTGACTCTGTCAATAGCTACTTATCTCCTCTTTGGCTATTTCTTCTATAAAATGAGGGATAGTCTCCAATATGTCCTCAAACAATGATATTCTCTGATCCTATGAGTATTTATTTAGTCCTAGAAAGATACTAGTTTTTAAATATATTTTCATGACATTTACAATTAGAACTAAAGAAAACTGAAAATGGAAACCCATGGCTGAAGAAGTGGGACATCATAAGAAGTCAGAAACTTATCATTGTCCTTTGTAGTCATTTCAGTAAATGATGTCTATCTTCAGTACATGCATATCTCTTTAGTTATACTGCTGCTTTAATAATCAGGCATAAATGCCCTGTGGTAATTAGGGAGCATGCCTCCTACTGCAAAGTTGTAAAGTATGAGAATTGGGATAATTAATTATTGCTAAGGTAATTGAAGAATGGAATACCCTGATCAGCCTCTTATAATTGTGTCTTATTTTCCTCTTTAAGAAAACAATGAAGAGCTATTATTACAGATAGAAGAAAATGCATATTGAATTTTCAAATCATTCCAAAGGCTTTCCCAGCTGCTCCGTGGCATGTGGGATCTTCCTGGACCGGGGCCCGAACCCATGTCCCCTGCATTGGCAGGCGGATTCTCAACAACTGCACCACCAGGGAAGCTCTCCAAAGGCTTTTAGTAAGTGTTATATAACCTTAGAAATGGCAGAAAGAACTTGGTCACAAGGAAATGGAAATTTTGAATGCTCTAATTACTTAAAAAATTCATCACAATGAAACAGAACTGATCTAAAGTCTGAATGACCAAGCAAAGTGGAAGCTAGGACTGTCTCCCTCAACAAGGGATAAGCAAGTTTCTATGCCAGAAGCTGAGACATTGCCCCTTCCCTTTTCCCTAGCAAAGCATCTGAGGTCCAGAAACATATTTAGTGTTCTCTAGAAGTCCTGCATTGACATTTAGTTTACATAGGATAAAATATACTTCTTCATGCAATTTTTGTGCTTTCAAAAAGGCTTAGGGCTTCCCTGGTGGCGCAGTGGTTAAGAATCCGCCTGCCGATGCAGGGGACCCGGGTTCGTGCCCCGGTCTGGGAAGATCCCACATGCCACGGAGCGGCTGGCCTGTGAGCCATGGCCGCTGAGCCTGCGCGTCCGGAGCCTGTGCTCCGCAACGGGAGAGGCCACAACTGTGAGAGGCCCGCGTACCGCAAAAAAAAAAAGGCTTATAGCACAGAAAAATTAAGCTTACCCAACCTATTCTTTAAGGCTCAATTCAAGTCCTATATCCTCTGTGGTGAAACTCTTTCTGATGAATTCTCCCTTCTTTACTCTTGTTTTTTTTTTTTTTTGCATTTATTGTATATGTCACAAATAAGACCTTATTGTTTAGTTTTGGTATCACAGACTTTAGCACTTTATACTTACACATTCTTTATATAGTTTATGAGTGTAAGCCTTGTCTCCTCAACTTGTTTTCAAGTGCCTCAATAACAGGATTCTCTTTCTCAACTTCCTATGATTCCCCACAATATCTAGCATGCTTCTGGGCATGTAGAAAGTGCTTCATTAAATGATTGATTAATAATGTGGTTTGACGAAAAATGATTCAGAACGACATGGACCTTATACAAATTTGAGAAAACAAATGTAACACTTGGATGCCTTGAAGAATGTGCCATTCAGATGTCTGATTAATGGATAAACTTTAATTCATCATGTTCTCATCATTGATAAGCAGACATACAGCATCAATGTTAGTGCAATAGAAAATTTTATTTTCAGAACATAGAAGTGACAGTAATATATATTTATATTTACATTTATTTATTTATAAAATAAAATCAAACCTTATCAAACTGAATTTTTTATTGTCAGGATAGGTTTTATTCATTTTTATTTTTATAAAATTTCAAATATCTGTATATTTTTAGTTTCAATATAAGTTCATTGATCCATTTTAATAATCATTTCTATACAAATATAACAAAACTATCACCTCATGATTATTATCTTACAGATTCTGATAGGGTCTATGATGGTTAATTTTATGTGTCAACCCTGACTAATATAGGGTATCAGGTATGTTTGGCCTTTATTAGACTTATGTCTGTCCCCGACTTTGCTTCAGGCTGGTTTAGCACAGTGTCACATCAGAAGTAGGTAACCCTATTAGAGCCTAATTTGATCTAAATTTCATGTACCAGCTCTCTCACCCCAGTTCTTTTTTGCTTTCCTGAGACTGACTCACGATTACTGCCTCTTTAGTGGTACAGATTGTTAACTGCATTAAAGCACTAGGATAACGGGAAAAATGCGGTCTGGAATGGAGCTCTATTGCCTTGAAGGAATTGGAGCTTTTAAATAATTTGAACAAAAGCACTATATGGGCCAGCAGTGGCCCTGGCCTGACTATGGCTCTGTTTTCATGTTTGGTTTAGTTTTGGTCTTGGTCACTGTCTATAACCTAAAACATTCTGTCCCCTTTCAAACTGGCCTCACTTACTGTGCCCATTTAGACAAATCCCCTTTATTTCACTAACCTCACAGGTGCTTCCCCTATTAGAGGTCAATCTCTTTAGTGCTGGCTGCAGATAAGGTTATGCCACCCTTCAAAAACTGCCCTTGTGATTTGGTTTGCTGCCTTCAAATGATATGTGTGCTAACAGTTAGTGATTTCCCTAAAACTGAAAATAATTGTTCTGGATTTGAAGTCTCAAGCATAGACTTTTTACATTCATTATACATAAAAAGTAGATCTTTTGAACCAAAATGGTAAGTCTTTGCAAACAGTAAATAAATGTTCAAAAATATAATACTTTTAAAGTGAACTTTTCTTCAAAGTAATGAAATCTTAAGATAAAGGAATATATCTGGGAAAAATAAAAAATAGCTTTTACTACTACCATCACAGATTGTGAGTTTTTATTAATTTTAACACAAAATAATATATGTTCCTTGAAAAAAATTCAAACAATACATCAGTGTAGATAATAAAAAGTTAAAGCCCTTCTTATCCCACTGACTGAGCCGGTCCCATGTTCAAAGTGTAACAACTATAACAAGATTCATGTATTTTCTTCCAGATTTTTTTCCATGCATATTTAAATATATATGTGTAGATTTTTTTTAAAAGAGGGTTTTTTTATTACAAAAAAATGGTTTGTGGTATATGTACTGTTCTACAAATGCCTCTTTTTTATATAACATACTATCAAGGACATGCCTTCATAGTAGTACCTAGAGAATTTACTCTGTTAATGACATCATGGCATTTCAGTGTCCAAATATACCTAGATTTATTTGACAAATTATTATGTTGCATGTCACATTATTTCATATCTTTCACTCTTACAAATAATGTTGTCATCAACATTCTTGTATTATACAAATACCTTGTATTAGTTTTCTATTCCTGAATAACAAATTATTACAAACTTAGCAGCTTAAAGCAAGACAAATTCATTATTTCGTGATTTCCATGGAGGTTTGACTAGGGAAGGATCTGAATCCAAGCCTTTTCAGGTTGGTGGCTGAATGACTTTCCTTGTGGCTATATGGCTAAGGTTCTTGCTTTTTTACTGGCTGTTGGCCAGGGACCACTCTTAGCACTCTCAGGTCCTTGCCACATGGTGCCCTCCATTGGCCCTTTCACACTTTGAATCTCTCTGATGTTGGGAAGGGCTCAATTTGTTGGTGCGGTTCACTTAATCAGGACAGAACAATCAGGATAAACTTCCTTTTGAGTAACTCCTAAGTCAACTGGTTGATAACATAATCACAGGAATGATTCCCATTATATTCACAGGTCTTGCCCACACTCCAGAGAATTATAGAAGGCATGTACACCATGGAGTGGGAATCTTGGAGGTTATCTTAGAATTTTGCTTATCACATACCCTTAAACCATTTATAGGCCTATCTGTAGGAAAGTGTCACAAGTAGAATTGCTAGGCCAAAAGATATGGGTATTAGAAATTTTGATTCACACCTAACTTTCTTTTTTCAATAGAAGTATAGTTGACTTACAATATTATATTAGTTTCAGGTGTACAACATAGTTGATTTGACATTTTTAAACATTACAAAATGATCACCACTATGAGTCTAGTTACCATCTGTCAACATAAAATGTATTACAGTATTGTTGACTATATTCCCTATGCTGTACATTACATCCTTGTGACTTATTTATTTTATAACTGGAAGTTTGTACCTCTTAATCCTCTTCACCTATTTCATCCATGCTCCACACCCCTCTCCTCTGGCAAACGCTAGTTTGTTCTCTGTGTCTATGAGTCTGTTTCTGTTTTGTCATGTTTGTTATTTTGTTTTGTTTTTTAGATTCCACATACAGGTGAAATCATACAGTATTTGTCTTTCTCTGTCTGATTATTTCACTTAGCATAATAGGTCCATCCGTGTTATTGCAAATTGCAGGGTTTTTTATGGATGAGGTCCATCCATGTTATTGCAAATGGCAGGGTTTTTTATGGATGAGTAATATTCCAGTGTGTGTGTGTGTGTGTGTGTGTGTGTGTGTGTGTGT